>NC_056741.1:678828279-678883279 GCF_019279795.1 Protopterus annectens | reverse complement strand
ACAACATCACTGGAATGATAGCAGGAATATCAGCACTAAATAATGATAGACCATACCAATCAACCTCTTCCTGCATGGCATCTGATCAAAGCCTGATATATCGGTGGAGAACTGAGGCTGAAACACAGGGCCATATTTGAAATATTGCTGTTATACACTGTGAAAGTTGCTGGTGTTACAGGATTGGTTGCAACATACCCTTACTCAGGAATATGAAGTCAGACACACAAATGGATGTTGCCATGTACTGATAGCAATCAGCGGAGAGAATTTCACTGATATGTCAGGGGCAAGACCTGTGTGGGAAACAGATAGGCCCACAGTTGAGAGCTATGCAGACAGACTGCATTCCATGCAAAACTAGTATGTACACAGAAAACTTGTAAAGCTAGCAGTATTCAATGCATATAACAGCAATACTCACACACTGTCCCTAGGTCTGGAACCATATACAAACATGTAGTTGGCCTGTGTCCACAAGTCCTGTTGTAAGAGGTATAGCTACCTGCTGTCTGTAACACCACTGCCCACACACAGGAAGGATGTCTTCCATACAGGAAAGGAAAAGGGACAATGCCCACATGATGTAGTTATTTATAGTAGTGGGTTGCTATGACATTGGCTATTGGAAGACCTACACAGCTGCCTGCATGCAATTAGCAAGTGTGGAACAGCAATTTGTGCAGAGGCCATCACCTGAACTTGAGCATCACCTACAAAAGCCATGATTCGACCTATTCAAACAAGCTCAATCCCAGTAGTGCAGAGAGAGAGAGAGAGAGACACACACACACCAAAAAAAAAAAAAAAAAAAAAAAAACTCGATTTATGAAACAGGAAGACATCCTGTACACAGAAGGAACCTGAAGATAAAGCAGGTATGTGCAACATGTAAACATGTAATTGAAAGTAGTAATTGGTATGTAAAAATGGGATAGATGATTATGAAAGATGTATATGTGCCATCAATACTTGCTGTAATGATGTCCTGCTTAACAAATGTTATAGACATAGCATCTGGCTCTGTCTGCAGTGGGCCATACCTATCAACTGTGCAGATCTGCACAGAATGCCAATATTTAGCCATCATAGTGTTTGTTCTGTTCCTCCAAACATCTATATTACTCTGGCAAATAGCTGAAGGTGGAAGTAACAAAGTAATGATAGTCACATGAGTTTCAGACCCCCCACCTTCAGAACAGTCATGGTAATGTGAAATGTATCATGCACAAACTTCACAGATTTATAATAGGCATATCTACGATCTGTCCCTATACATCCCCCCTAATGCTAGGCTTTGTCAACATTTGATGCTCTAAAAGGTGGATAGGATGGATCACAGCTGAAGATCCTGACACACCCTGGGAAAGGACAGCTCACATAAAGCAACAACTAGAGTGTCTGTCAAACAGTCATGTCTGTGCCACTGCTAGGCCAGTTAATAGGATGTTGCCCATATCCATATGTTACCTGTGCATATGAGTATTCTACATGTTTGTATTGTAAATCTAGGATAACTATATATGGCAGGAGCATAGTAAAGCAATGTTGCAGTTGTGTGCGTTAAACTGCATGTGATATATTGAATTAATAACATTCAATTGTACAGTGCTCTTCTGGACAATGTTCACAGTTGTGACAGATATATGTAGTCACTTACACATACACTTGTGTTATGGCAGCTATATTGATACGTTATCAAAATTGACTTCCCTGTTTTGTCACCCAGTGAAGTAGACCAATGACCAGAAGTCCTGGTATAACAAGTTGAGATGTATGATTGAGCTTCAAGACTGTAAATACAGTGTGCCATAATGACATAGAACATAAATGTGTACAAGGTATCCCCTAAAAATGTGTATGTATGTGTATGTTCAGCTTAAAGGCACAAAAGTGATAACATGAGTCAAAAGCAGTCTGGAAAATAGGATGTGCATGTTGCACATGTGTGTAATATCACTGTCACTGCATACAGCAAAATGAAATGTGTACTGCTACTGACTGTTGCATTGCCATGACACTGATATGGGTACTACAGTAGACATGCTTATCATGTAGTAATCAGAGAAGTGTACAACTGTGTTATGACCCACTGTCCATGCCTACCACTAATAGCTATATTTATTTTACATTTGTTGACCGGGCTAGTCCAACTGGATGCATGTCCATTTTCAGTGGAGGCCCGGGGAGAAAAGCTCCAAGGTCATAGTTATATTAACAAAAACATTGTTATTGTTACACAAGATAATATACTGATTAATACATTTACAATAATAAGCCTATGACAAGTGAGTACAAATAAATACACTGATGCTTACAGACCAAATACGAGAAAGCAAGAAATATTAAATGATTTAACAAGGTACAGATTAGAACAGCCAGACAAAGAGGACAAGAATAGGGTGTTCTTTGGTTTTTGGGTTAGGCAGAGGCTTAAGAGAGGCCTAGGTACGACTGGGGCAATAGCTTGTTAGTCTGGAGAGGAACAAGGGCATAACCATTTGGAGTTCAAGTATGCTCTAAGATGTAATTTAAATTGGTGCTGAGAGGTGTACACACCCTTGTTAGAATGCTAGGTCTGTGTGTTGTATGACAATGAGACCACAGGAAATCATGTCAAAACATTTATCACCTCAAATGTGACCCATAACTTGTAAAATTCTATTTAAAAAGAAAGAAAGCTGTTTCATGGAAGGTGAGCAACCATTGCCAAGTGAAGATGTGATATGATGTTAGAGTACAAACCAAGACAAATGGATGCTGTAATCATCTCAGCAGGTGTTTACACAACATACCAGTATAAGGGTGGGCAAACACATTCAACTGGCTTACTGTACTGACTATTACTTCCCATATGCTGGAGGGACAGGTTCATAACCCAGAGACTGCCAATGCTATGGAATAGACTTCCCATACATGTCAAGCAGAGCACCTCACTGGCCCTCTTCAAAAGAAATCTTGATGAGTGGATGGGAAATAGAACATTCACCACAGGAATCACTCCAGTGGCTTTACTCGACAGAGGCACTGGGAACTAGGTCGGGTGGCATGATGCCAGGGTAATCCCATGGGCTAGGCTTTTAAAGGCTCCAGGGTCATTAGCCTTGTACACACCTATGAACCTATGAACCTATATGTTTCCACAGGACAGGTTATGTTCCCTATTGAACTGATCCGGCTATAGGACACATCACAGGTGGGGATTGTGTTGACATGTGCTCTTGTGGGGTCATGCTCCAATTGCACAAGTACCATGTATTGTAACAGGGGTGTGTACACTTCATATCCACTGTAGCAATACGGAATCAGCAGTACCTTACCAGTACAACCATCCTCCACCAATGATATAGTAATCCCCCTTGGTGGACACCATCAAGACACAAAGCACATAATATGCTGCTATAATTGCTGTACAGGGACACATAGGTGCAGACCACAACTTGGAAGCAAGTGCACCTCTATCTGAGCAAGCATGTAGGTTTGCAGGTGACCTTCTGTAAGGCTGACTATGACTAGAAATCAGACAGATGCACAGCACCAAGGCCAATTGCAACCATGTCTACACATATGCACACAGTCTCAGAGCCAGTAACACAAGTCAGCCTGTACTGGGGGTAAAGCACACCTCATACACACATGCCATGGATGCAGGCAACCTGCATCAGACAGGATAGATGGGAACAGTGGCACCCTGTCCACAACAGTAGTACAGGGGGATATGCACATCACCCACAATCCTGCCCACATCAATGGTGAGCATGTACATAATGCCGACTGATGGCAACAGCAGCAAGTCTCCATGGGGCATGACATCACAGTTGACCTCCTACATGGACACAGGCATGTGCTCACAGTCCCATCACACACTCATGCCACCATCCACAGACTATCCACATGGAAGATGGCCACTGTCATCCCTCTATACAGTAATGAATGGTGTGTAGTGGATTATGCCATTAAGTGTCCAACATTGGGGGAACTTGACAGGTCAGGGCCAGGAGTGTAATGCAAGATATACAAGCCATGACAGCTTACAGTGTTATGGTATAGTCTGGATTATCTGCAAGTAATACCCACTGTTGATGTCCACGTGGAGAACTGTATGAGGTCCTCTGACCTTTTTTCCTGTTTATGTCTTCCAGGTACAATGTCCCAGGAACACCTGTCCACATAAACACCCCTAAAAAATGATGCTATAATCCAGTTCCTCATAGTCCATCATGCCATCCTCTTCAGGTGCAGGGCTCAGGATGTGTAGGAGAAGACCGCCTTGTGGAACGCACTGGTCCACAGGGTAAAAAAGTCAGCCTGCACAACTGCTATTATGAGCAGGTGTGGCATCACTGCACAAATCTGATCCACCATGCCCGTCAGCATGCCACTGCAGTTAGGAGGGACCAGCTAGCCACAGGTGGGGGGGGGTCATGCCATCCAGCCCCCACTGACACATGCTGAGGAGCTCCTCACCAGCCCTGGGGCACCTGCCCACCAGCCCAGCCAGCAAGCTGAAGACAGCATTGTGAAGGTGGGTGCCACCTACACAATGGATGAGGAGCCTGCAGATAAGGCCCCAGGGCACATTAGTAGACCACTGTTGCTTATCCATTTTCATCTGTAAAGTATCTACATGCATATGTCAAATAAGATAGTCTGCTGCTGCAGTGTAGTAATGAACAAATGTGCATAATCTCTAGTATTGTGGGTTTGCACTGTTGATGTGCTAAAATACTGCTCGCACCCTGTACCAATGACACAGGTATGTCTACTGGCATTACGTCTCTCACACAACTATTTAGGTCCTCTGGTATACAACTGGGGCAGTAGCTGGCTGCTGGTGCATGTGGCATTGTTTTGTTCAGGTTTGCCAATACACTGGCCATGTTATGGCTATGCTATTTGCCATGCACACATTTAACACACCTACCCATAATGCATGCTGCACATGTTCACTTATTGTTGCTGTTAACTGCACTGCATCACAGTAGTCACTTTGGTGGCATATCTGAAGAGTATGTAAGAGTCCTGGAATATACCTAACAACCTGTCAGATCAAGATGTGTGGACAGAGATGAACATAATGGTGGGACAAATGGCCTACAGTAGGGACATGTCTGAAAAATTGCCCTTATACAGTGGCTACAACACAGTGTATACACCACTATTACAATGGCAACTGTTCCTGATCTAAACAACAGCAAATCACAATATCACATTCCACACCTTTTACAACCTGTAATGAGCTCCTAACATAAGCAATGAATGTGTAATATGGAATCCTATGTTAGGACAACAAATATGGGGAATACATACCTTAACAAACACTGGAAGAATATGTGTGCACCAACTCCAAATAACATATTGTGGAAGCAGCTTGTGAGGTACTGACAACATTCACTCTTCTTGAGAGTACAGACGTTCCATCAAGTACAGGGCCTCAATGTCACACCAAGTAATGGCCCGCTGTCCAAGAAATATGTCCATGATGTTTGCCCACTCACCTCCAACAGAGACAGCCGTGGCTTGCACACATCTTACAAACCATTAAATGGATCCCATATCCAAAAGGTAGCACTCAGGAGTGGGAAAAGTAGCCTTACCTTACCATTGCATATACCGCAGCAAACAGGGCAGACAGTCATGTATGTGTGTATGGAGCATGGGACAACATTAATGTAGAAAATAAACAGATAGACATCCAAAACATATGACAACACTTGTTGCAAACTGGTCATGGAGGCTGCCCAGAAACATGTAGCAACACTGAGGGACTTGCAGAAATGTCTAGCAAGTACTGCCTGTGCAGTACATGCATTGACAATTGCCTGGAATTTGCATAAGTGTGGCCTATGGGTTAGGGTAATCAAATGGAAGAGTTGTTCCACAGGAAACATCATACAGGGATCTCTACAGGTAGCATATGCATAACATCAAGTCTCCCAAAGGCATGTGTTGCAATGTGTAATGGTGTCATGAGACCAAGGCTGAAACCTACAGACAGTATTCATAAAGATACATATGGTGCACAAGCAACATCTCACTCCACCTCAGGGCCACCATCCCCATTTTTACCTTGCTGGTGCCAGTGTACACCTTTAGGTTTGCTGTTCATTAGCAGGACCTAGGCTGGAAGACATGGCATTCAGAATTTAGAACACTGCAAAATAACACTCATGTGTGGCCCATAGTTGTCAAGCATCTGCAATAAGGCTGAGGATGGGGAGGGGTTTCATCCTGAAACACAACAGTGAACTGAAGCATACATTCCAAGCTCGCTAAGAACGGCTGTATCTGAAAAAGTCAAGGTCATGAATTGTGCCAGACATAATCCTGACTCCACAGCAGTAGTGAAGGCACTGTGTGACCTCCAAGGGCTGTGCACATGAGCTGACCTTGCAATCTGGCCGAGTTGGGGGGGGGCATTTGTAGGGTGGAGTGACCAAACAATGGCAAGTGAAGATGGGCCATGCTAGTATACCCCTTCCAGGAATAGTGACTGCTGTAGTTCACTTAACAGGTGCTGCAACAAACCATTGTGTTAAGGGTGTGCACACTTATGCAACCCACATATTGTATGTATCTCATTCACCATCTGCACAACTAACACATTTGTTTCATACTGCACTGGATTGCACAGGTCATATGTCACATATCAGGTGTGTGTAATGTTAACATATGCAGTATTGTGGCCCCATTGCATATCATGCAAGAGGCTGGCATGTCAACAAGGGTGTGTACACTCCTCATATCCACATTACGCTTTAAAGGTTGTCAGTGTAATTGGATTATATTGCTCATACATGCACTGCTGATGATGAGATCTGCAAATCAGAGGTCAGGCATTAACTATTGATATCAGTCCTCATATCATCCCAGGTATATGTCAGACAAACACATAGGGGCTGTGAGCAACAGAGCAAACATAACTGCCACACATATACACATTCCGCAATGGTGTGTACACTCGTGAGGTATGGTGCACAGTACATGCCAGTGTGCTGTACAGGTGCACAGCAATACTGTGTACATGGATGCAGTGTGTTCCAGGGTAAGGGGCATCATCTACTAAAACAACTCATGCATCACAGAGATGTATAATGTTGGTAACAAGGATTGAGTATGGCTGCAGTGCATGCTGTTGAGTGCCATATGTCATGCATGGTGACTGTTGGGTAATGAGAAGTCTGTGTAATATCTTTCTGCCACCTCACCTGTAAATGTGTGTGTGTGTGCGTGTGTGTGAGTGTGTGTAGAGGTAAACCATAATGTACAGGTCTTAAATTACATTTTTTGTTTGCCCCTTATAGGTGGAGAGGTGGGTCAGGGTCCCTCCTGCAGTCAAACTGATGTTAGTGTGCATACAGATTCTGACAATGATGATAGGCATGGTGAGCCACAGGCAAGGTTGTCAGGGGCTGAAGCTGTGCCATCAGTTTACATTCCACTTTTATCCTCCGCATCTCCACACCCAGTCTCAATGCCCATACATATCCCATCACCAGTGGACATAGATGAGGGACAGTTGGTGGGTGGTGGCATGGGACAGGACAGTGTGGAGACTATGGCAAGTGTATCTGTACACAGCAGCTATAGCCAGTTAACTGGAAAGGTATCACACAGGTGGATGTACAGGGGTGCTCGTAGGAGGGCTGCTGGCCATCATGCCCCTGGCAGATGTGCCACAGCAGGTGTCACCAGATGCATGTTTCAGGCCATCATGGAGGCACAGGCACATATGGAATGTTACCCCAGACAGAGCCTGAGGTTCCAGAGGGATACTCATTCTGCAGTAATTCACAATATCTGTGATCTTGCAGGTGCCCACCATTATTTTGCAGAGGTCCTGGATAGATGGTTGGGTGAGATGGTGGGGATCCTCACCTGTGTGGTGTCTGTGTTAGAGCATGTGGGGGGAGTAGGAAGGTGGCCACGTGGGCGTAAGTCAGCAACACCAACAGGTGGAGGTCTATGTGGATGTGCAGCAACTCACAGTCGCTCCCGTAGTAGCATTACCAGCACCAGTACTGCAGGGGGTGATGTTCACACCACAATGCAGCAGGCCATGTGTACGTGGTCCTGGACAGTCTCAACAGGGGTGCATATCCAGTGGACAATTGTCATCATCAGGGGAGAGTACTATATCTGGGATTCTGCCTGGTAGTGCCAGTGAAACCTCTGGCAGGCACAGTTACCATGTCCATGGCCAGAGACAGTGAACTGTACATCCTGCCATGTATGGTCTGCAGCTCTCCAATAAATCCCTGTATAGGGCAGCTACATGGCTGATGTATGCATGCATATACACACACTTCACCAACAGCTAGGTCACCTCCATACCTGCACACACCACATCTGCACAGCCCATTTAATAAAGAATCACCTAACCCATACACATGATGTCAACCAAATGACTCAGCCTAGGCCTTTGGCAAACCTGGAACACAACCTGTGCATATGAGGATACCTGTGCCACATCTCTGTCATCCATACTATTGATGCAGTGACATGCTGATATGGTTCTGATGCACAGGGTGAATGTCCTAAGGTTTAGCAATGTAATGTTGTTTAACATGTTTTCAGCTGGAATGATTAATGCTTACACATGGGAGTGTAGTTCTCCAGCCATTATGCATTACAGCTGTTATTAACACTGACTGATTGTGGTCTCCATCAGTGGTGTCTCCTGATATCGGACTGCAGGACTGCAGCTCTCCCAGCTGTGTACCACAATGGTACAGTCCTACAGTCCTAGGAATTCTCCATACAAAGTGAATACGGACTGCTGCTTTTCCAGTCCGGATTCAGGAAGAAGGAAGCAGACTGCTGATTCCCCAGAAGTCTATGCAGTGCTAACCACATAGACTGGAAGGGGATTGGACTGCAGAGTCAGCAGTCTTGGAACAAGCCGAGAAACCAGACGTGTGTATTCCAAGCCGGGAAACCAGAAGTGTGCATTCCGGCATGAATGCAGGAGAGGAGAAAGCTGAAGCTGGGTTTACTGAAGCTGTTATGGACGGTGTGAATGGATTTGCAGGAGAAGAGAAAGCTGAATCAGTGGAGTGCAGGTACTGTGTGAGAATGCTGAAACAGCGGAGTGCAGGTACTGTGTGCGAAAGCTGAAACAGCAGAGTACAGGTACTGTGTGAGAAAGCTGAAACAGTGGAGTGCAGGTACTGTGTGAGAAAGCTAAAACAGCAGAGTGCAGGTACTGTATGAGAAAGCTGAAACAGCGGAGCGCAGGTACTGTGTGTTTGTGTGTCTGCAAAATGGCACAGTTCATATCTGGTGGTGGGCAGAGAATACCTCAGGCTTGACCGCTGTACCTTACAGTCAGGTATCAAGAGCCTGAATTCACTACCCACCACTATCTGTGACAACTCTGCAGACTTTTGCCTCATATTTTTCTTCTGTTCCTTATAAAATCTGTGGTTTCTGGAATGGATGTTTAATTCAGTAAATAGTTGTTGATGATGTAGTGGTGCCATGGTAGCATTGTTGCCTCACAGCTAGAGGTTCTCTGGTTTAATTCTTACCTGGAGTGTCTTCTGTCTGGAGTCTGCATGTCCTTCCTGTGTTTGTATGTGTTTCCTCTGGGTGCTCTGAACTCCTCCCATGTTACAAAAACATGTGTATGGAGTGTTTCTCCCTGGGCCTCTGCTGAAAATTGCCTTTGTTCCAAGTCAAATGTTAATTAAATAATAAATGACAGACATTTGTATTTCAGACTTCATATTCTTCAGAAGGTACATGGTAACACAAAACATTTTATTCTACCAATTTTCAAGTTTATAAGATGAATATTTGAAATTTGTCCCTATTTTTGGGACTGTATATCCCCATTATTAGGTTCGTCCAGGTTTTTTCAGCTAAGGTTGAGAGCTATGGTGAGAACTGAATTCATTGAATATGTTTAGAGGCTGTATTCTTCCATTATTGGCTTTGTTCAGGTGATTTGTGCTAAGAGGTTGACAGCTATGGTGAGAACTAACTTCACTAAATAGTAACCATTTAAGTATCAGTCTTATTCTCTTGAAGAAAACACCTGATTTGGCATAGTGGTATGTTGCTTTAACAGTTTTACACGGGGTCCTGCGTTCAAGACATATCAGTGAAATGTATTCTAGCAATTTTCCAAGATTATACGAGCAATGTTTAAAATGTGTCCCTGGTTTTTGGGCTTTTGCCCCCCCCCCCAATAAATTTTGGCTTTTTCCAGATTTCTTGTGCTGCAAAGTTGAGAGATACAGCTGATTGTCTAGTAGATTTTACAAGGAGCTGAGAGCTGCAGGGAAGAGAAGTTTAGTGCTGCTTATGGTGCATCAACTTGTATTGTAAATAGCACAGCAGGTAGTGTACTTGCTTTTGATGCAGAAGGCTGTGGGTTCTACTCCCACAATATGTGGATGCATTGCTGATACTGTACGGTGTTGTAAAGGGGTGGATACTGCAGTCCTTTTTAGTGAATATGCCTAGTAATTATGAACCTGTTATCAGTTTGCCATCCATCCCGTATTGCAATATTACTAGCTTGTCTTTTTTTAATTTAACATAGGCAATTTATTCCTCAAGGGCAACAGGTACTTTATTTGTAGATGAAACAATGAAATATAAAGTTGTTTGCTAGCAGCAACATCTTCATTAGTTACAGAGCTCTTTAATATGGAATTATTTAGATCACTTTGACTTCAGAGTTTGTGCACATTTACTGATACTGGTGGATTGTAGAAGATTGAGTAGAATTTTAGGATGGAAATGGTCTGAATTGGGCAGTTTTGTCATTATTGGTGCATGCATTTTGTTTCATTGTTTACTGGAAAAATGTTCAAAACAATAAATTAAAATGCCCTTTAACAACTGTACTGTATTATACAAGGAATATTACTTAATACAATCAGGAAGGTGTATCAAAGAACACATATATGTTTCGTGTGCAAGGGGCATATGATTTGAAAATGGCCCAAAGTTAATCTTTATCTGCCACTGGCAAAATATATTTTCTTTGAATGTGGGTTTCAATGTTGTTTCAATGAATGTGAGTTTCAAGCGAGAAGTTTTAATACTAAGTATTTTCATTGTGAAACTGCATTGCTTTGTTTAGCAGATTGTCTATTAGTGTTTGTGCTGTAAAATGCAAAATAAAACTTTCAAATGAAATCCAAATCATCACAGAAGTAAATCAATATGCACATTACAGTGTTTATGGTTAATGGGGCAAAATAGTCAAATAGTGGGACATTGGAATGGCTACAGGGGAGAGGCTCCATTTGACAATGACTGTGTGAGGGGGAAGGGCAGCAAATTCAAAGACAGCCCCGGATGATCTATACCTCTCAACTGTCCAGATTTTTGCAGAATGAATACATTTTTGCTACTTATTTTGGTTTATTCCTCATAAAATTTGTGGTTTTCTGGCAAATCATTTAGGAATGACATCACTAGATAATGGCACAGCCTTCATAACCTTCAGAAAAATGCATGCTAAAGCAAGACCTGTTATTCTATCAACTACGTTCATACAAGAGAAATGTTTAGTACTGTTTGTATGCTCCCCCAATATATTTGTCCTTGTCCAGATTTCCTGCATTAAGAGATTGAGAGGTACATGCAAATAAATTGCTTTATAGAATTAGGAATATCCAAACCTCTCAACTGTCCCTGATTTTGGCTTAAAATGTTGCTCTTACCCTAATAATCCCTCCGCAAAATGGCAATTTTGGAAGAAAACGTGGAGGGTTTACAATTATAAATAACTGTAATGATCAGAGTTATAGATTACTTTTATTTCAGAAATGCATGTAGATTCTTTTATTTTGTCAGCTGCTCAAGTTAACAGTGCTAATATTAAAAAGTGTCCCTTCTTTGACAGGTTCCCAGCTGTATAGTGTGGCAATCTTGTATTTTTGTATCACATTTTTGGTCCGTTTTTTCATAACATTGTGGTTTTCTGGCAAATTAGTGGCAAATCATTAAAGATTTAAGTTAGAAAATAATAGCAGACATTTGAGTTTCAGATGTCATACCCTTCAGAAAATTCATACTAATGCAAGACCTACTACTATTCTATTATCTTTCTATGTTTATAAGAGCAATATTTTAAAAAATTGTCCTTATTTTTGGGCTTTTGTCCCACTTCCCACTTCTATGTATGGCTTTGTCCAGATTTCTTGCTCTGAGGTTGAGAGGTATGACAAATGTGTCAGAGCCATCACCGTCAGCCAGAGACATTTCAAACTGTGACATACATGTTGCACCCCACTCCCCCATGTAGTGACTCTGCATGTGTCCAAGAAAGGCAAGGGGCAGTTATGCAGTGTAAGTGTGCAGAGTATTCCCCCATCCAAGGTAGACACAAGTATGACAGTGACTTTTCATCTGTCCTTGATTTTGCAAAATGTTCTGGTTTTCTGTCATATTTTTATACTGTTGATTTATGCTTATTATTTAGAAAATGCATGCTGTTGCAGTGCCCTGTTGCTCTGTGTTTAACTAGTAATGCTTTAATGACCATCAGATAAGCTTGTCTCAGATTGTAAGATGCAAGTAAGCTTTAATAAGCATACTGTTAAAGAATTACCAACACTGAAAGCCTTTTTGTTGTTGCCATGCAGAGAATATTTACATAACTAGATAAAGTATAAGCCTTAGGTATTGCAATGCATATGACAAGTATTTGTAATAAAGGACAGTATTACAGTATTTTCAGAAGCTCATTACATTTGTTGGAGACTTGCAGTCATCTTTGCAGGCTTTACCCATAAACTAAACAGAATGCCAGTCTATCATGTGTGGTCCATAACCTATGCAGTAATCCTTTAAGCAATTTATCTTGAGCTTGTTTCTTGTTTGCTGTTCATTTTTTACTGTGATCATTTTTTCCCCATGAAACAAGTAGATAGTTGTCAGGCAGCAGATCTTTTTTGGATAAGAAACATTTTTCAAGTGAAGGTATCACAGAGACTGCTGTTTTCAGCATGTTACTTGGTACTTTTATAAAGCTGAATATAAATTATAATTAGAACTGCAGTACAAGGAGAAGTGGTTTGAGTTGAGTGCTGCTTGTTTTTTTTTATATACTTGATTTTGACTGGCATTCCAGTAATGTATTTAAAAAGTAATTTATTTTTTCATGCCTCACAACCTTTTTGTTTCCATCTAGACATTAAGTAAGCTGTCATGTAGCCAATGGACTGAAATATTTTTTTCTTCTACACTTCATTTTGTCTTGATTGGACATTTGTAATGATGGTTTGGCACCCAGGGCAGCCGTAGTTAATTAAAGTTCCAGTTGTTGTGGTTTGAGCATAGCCCTGCCCCTCTCTAGTCCACCACACCCCTTTCCATTGGTCCCACACATTCAGCTGTCTCCTGCAGCCCCCCATTGATTTGAAGTCACCAGCTGCCACTGGTCTCCATAATGTGTTCAGTTTGTGTTTTAGGTGTCTATGTGTCAGCAGGATGTTGGTCTGCTGTCCTGTCCTACAAGGGGTGTAGCAATGTGGTGACACATTGACTGTGTCATATCCCGGATATAGCTGAACACAGGTAACAGGTCTGTATAACAGTTACTGCATGTGCCACATGGCTGATAGGTCTGAGGGGTGTATACAGGTGAGTGCATGGTGGCTGATGTCAGCAGTTCTTCTACATTGGACAATCGTAAGTGCACTGGGTGGCACATACCAAATGTCCATGAATAACACACTCACACAGAGGCTTTGGTGCTGATGCAATACACAGAGAATACTGTTCACATAGATGTACTTCATTTTGCAGTGAACGCATTTTGGCTTATGTAATTCCACTCAGACCAAATCGCCAAAACATCACATCAGAAAATAATCATTTTGCCAGTTTAATGTCATTGATGATGATACTGGCAAGGTATATGTCCTCTTTCCCAAAGTAGTGCATACCTGGAGTTGGTAAATGTAGGTGTGCTGGTATGTGTGGCACAACCCCCCCCCCCAACACTTTGGAGGATGTGAGGTGGTGTAGAACCACACGTAGTGTGATTAACTACTTAAACTTGTTAACATAAACTGTACAGTATAACAGCACACTAAGCGAGGGAATACCCACAGCAATAACCCCAATGTGGGTGGCTGTGACCACAACAACCACACCCATGTATACATACCAACTCCTGTATTACTGTACAACTGTACAGTGGGGAAGAGGGCATTTAGACATCCACTAATAGTTTTGCTTTAATGTATTTCCACAAGATGATTGCTTTGAAATGTTACCTTTAGACAGTTAGTTCTTGGACAAATGATCTCCTTGGACATATATTTTCTGCAAACTGAAGTAGATTCCTTCACATACACAGACACTTACTTAGCAACATTGAGAGTAGAGCCCCTACCTAGGTACTTATTGCTACTAATGTGTTTGGCGTTAATTGCACACACCACAGAGAATTTAGGGTGAGGTGTGTCCCGAGTTTCCTGTTAAGTGAAGAACATCACCAGGCCTTGTACAGTATGGTAATGGGGGATGTACTCGGTGTTAATGCACAATACATAGTATGACATACTGTCATATGCACATTGGTAAACACATACAGTCAGACACATTTGACATTCCTGGATTTAGCAGTGCTAACTACCTTGTCAGTGAGTCCATTTTGTTACAGATAATTTGAACACACCACATACATCATTGGGCTGGATAGTGTAATCAGTTACCTATATGGCTGATGGTGACAGTGGTCCTCATACAGTGACATTGGGACATGTACTGGGGGTACCATGGTATAAAGACAGTATACCCAGCATCAACACCCCACATTGGATATTGTACTCACTGAAACCCATGATGATGCTCTGACATACTCACAATCACACATTGACCAGGACTGCAATACAACCCCTTGTCTATCTAATCAGTGCTACTACAGGGATATACATTTATTGCACATGCCAGAGAGATAGTAGGGTGTGGGTTTGTCATTGTTCTTCTAATGTCAGCAACATCACTATCCCTTATAATGTATGGCACGGTTTATTGTATTTGGAGAGTGTGGCCTCAGAGAGATGAGAAGTGTAGGGGATGTGGGTACACTGGCATAATTCCACCTGACATTTGTCAGCAGGCCATCTATCAACTGATGCCACATGAGTGATCCCCAGGGTGACAGTTAAATTCAATATCCAAACATCTGTTTTTTTCCTGCAGAGGGCCAGTGACGTGCTCCAATTGACATGTATGCAACATATATTACATAACATGGCCAATGTCTGGATTAGAAATCTGTACTTAGCATGTTCTATTGACTGAGGCAGTCTGGTTGAAGTATCCATGGCATGTGGTGCATACAGGGTGGGGTTTCCTAGCTGTGGCATTCATAACACAGCTGGGCAGACACGTCAGTGTCAGTCAATCATACATTGCCTGTAAGGAGCCAAGATAGATACCTTACATCTGCACATCTGTACAGAAGACAGACAGAAATTAGCTAGCCTTCAGGTTATGCATTAGGATGAATCTTTTGACAGATCGACATCTAACACTGATAGGTATGCCATTTCTACATGACAGCAGCCCTCAATGACATCTCCTAAACACATAGTAGTCTGCAGTTAATATCCACATATTAGATCAATATCCAATAGGAGATAGTCAATAACATACAGCCCACATACGAAGAAAACAATATTCAGTACTCAGATTCTAGCTTTGCATGCAGGGGTGTATGGTTCCAGCACTACAATATGCAATCTACTCTTACTTAGAAAAGCACTATTAAAAGTAGTAAGGTAATGATACAATACATGCAAGTGTGACTGCATGTAACCTGGGATACTACGGATACTACCAATGTATGAAACACATACAAAGAAAAAAGGTTGTTATACTAGCCATGTATACTCATGTGTCCCATACACTATATTCACACCCCTTGCTACTGTAATGACAGCACATAGAAGCATGTTATGTACATGGAATTAAATGCACTTATTAAAAAATGTAATTACCCTGCTATTTTATCAGACTGGAATGTGATCACTGGTTACCAGGGCTGAGCTATACTTAGCAGGTGTAAGCATTGCTTAAATGTAAATGCAAAGCACATTTGCGCACTGGTAAGTGAAGCCTACATGGTGTTAGTGCCTATTCGTTTAACTGTACATTAGCACCTCTTACCTCGTGAAAACTCACTTAAAGCTGCTTAAAACTGCCTTAACCACTCTGTATCCAACAGTCTTTGTTCTGCTTGGCAACAAAACAAACAGCCCTTGGAGGTCTTGAACCCAGAACCCTGTATACTATAGTCACAAAAGTTAGCCACTGAGCCATCGGAGCTTTGAAGGCATCTGTTGTTTCTTCAAATATATAATTCAGTACACATACTAAATATTAATGAACAACTGCTTTGACTGCTGCAATTATTTAGTACCTGTAAGTGAAAATTGCATTGAATCAGTCATGTTTTTATATATGAATATACACATATCAGATAAATATGGTGGGATCTATCTGGGAAGGTATATACAACACTCATGTTTACACATAACAAGGATATGGATATATATATATATATATATATATATATATATATATATATATATATATATATATATATATATATATATATATATATATATATATATATATATATATATATATATATATGTATATATATATTTATATATATATATATATATATATATATATATATATATATATATATATATATATATATATATATATATATATATATATATATATATATATATATATATATATATATATATATATATATATATATATATATATATATATATATATATATATATACATACATACATACATATATAACATATGCCCATAGCATGCAGTGGAGTCATACCTCAGCCCCATAAGTCACAACCTCTTAGTACAAGGGAATGTAATGTAAGTATTGCAGGTATAAATGTAGAATGTTGCTACATTAACAGGAGTTGTGTCAACAGACATGTTGTGTAGGAAGTCACTTCTGATACTGACATGTACACCATCAGTTACTGACAGACTTCATAAAATCATCATAGTGAAGTACCACACAAATCACAGTAATGATCCTCTGGAATACAGCAGACATATGACCAATAAACGTGGACAGTCTGAAACAATCTGGTCAGTCCAGAGGTATACACAGAACTCTTTAGTGCAAGATGTGTGGATGAAGCCTGACAAAGGGGATATTTATAACCATGAAAATGGGGATATAACATAAATACTGGAATAGATAAGCTCACACAGTTGATGCATTCACACCCTCTTGTCTGTCCTAACACATATTAACTGGAGGAGCAGAGGTCCCAAGCCCACATACTTCCCACTAGTTAGTGACATACATCTTCACAGCATCTCACTGCTTTTTTAGAAATACACAGCACATATGGTGTCCAGGCAACAGTACATCTGACAGATATCTGGACATACCACACTAGGTAAATACACTGAGCTGATAGGCATGTCACAAAGCACTGTGTAAACTACAGGCAGACTACCACAACACTGACCCAAGTTTCCTATGGGAAAATACACATGTACTTGCAAATATAGCAGGCACTACAGGCATGTAACTGCACAGAGTAACAGACACCAGTGTAAAAGTGCATACCCACAATCAATTTCAACACAGTCACAGCCACATTATGGTAAGCCTAATTAATAGTACAGTATATGGACTGTGTGAACAAAATCATCCTCATATTTGCCACTCACACACTAACCTTACATATACTGGCTCAATTCACAGTGTAGTTTGATGCCTGACTGTGGTATGGGACATGTCTCAGTCTGGCCCTATAATCATATATGCTGATAGGGTACCAGAAACTGGAGCATCATGCAACATCAGATAGAACAGGACCAAGGACACTGACATCTACCACAGTCTGTACACAGGCCAACTAACATATTCACAATACACTGCTACACAATACTGACACTGTCAACAATCACCATATGTACTCAGACATCACTACTGTACAGATTACGACAGAATGTCCAAGTTTTGTCCTTAAAGATTAGGCCTACTATACATAACATGTCTAGCAGTCTGATATATCACTGGCTTGCTATCAGGAATGATATCAGTAAATAATGATATACTGTACATATTCACCTCTTACTGCATGATATATGGACAAAGGGTGACAGACATGGGGGAAAGAGGCACAAACACAGAGCCAATATTGACATATTGCTGTGATAAGCTGAGAAAATTCCTGGTGTAACAGGGTTTGCTGTGACATATCTCTTCTGAGGGATATGAAGTTAGTAACACACACATAGATGTCACCATGTACTGACTGCAATCATCAGAGTATGCTACTGCATTTCTAAAGACAGGGAATATGTGAGTAACACACCACATCTAAGACTCAAAACGCTGTCCAGTCTGCAGATAGCCCTACAGGTGAGAGTTTCCTCTACTACATAACACTGTCATACCAGACTTTAAATCATGTAGAACAGACATATCAACACAAACCCTGTTAAACCAACATTACTTCAAATGTAGAACAGCAATACTTACATTCTGTCCCCATGTCTGGAACATCCCCCTCCTGTTTGTTGGCCTGTCCAGAGAGTGTATGTTGTAAGAGGTATTTCCAACTACCCTCTGTGATGCTGTTTGCCAGACACCCACCTGAAGTCCTGCTCACAGTGAAGGAAAAGTACTAGCACCCACATGAAGTGCTCAGTTATAGGAGTGTGTTTCCATGCAATTGGCTATAGGAATGATACCACAGCTGTTCCACAAGCAATTATCAAGTGGGGGACTCCAATTTGTGCATAGTCTATCAGCTGATCATGACCATTACCTACAAATGGCAAGCTGCTGCCTATGCAAAACAGATGTACTTTTCCACATCCATGAGAGAGAGAGAGAGAGAGAGAGAGAGAGACAGTGAGAAAGTAAGAAAGGAAGGGAGTAAGAATCAAGCGTGTTTGTGTATGATCTGTGGGTGGAGAGTAGAATCTGGGTATTATAATGGTTGCCTATATTTTTTACTAATCCATACAGTCACATGGTAATTGCACATGGCTGTACACATTTATGGCTGTGGATTGTCTACAACAACCTCTACAGTGTTTGAAAACTGTTGGCCTTGTAATGTGGACATTGGGACATATAGGTTCTCAATATAATGATGTAGCAAAATCCACACTGCAATGGATTCTGTCATGAAACAATCACCCCAACACCCACAAAGGATACTGATGACACACGCACACTTATCAATACTGAGTTTCAAACCCTTACCTGACTATGCATCGCTATTGCAGTGTTACGCAGTTATTGCGCATGCCACGGAGCTTAGATGTTAAAAAGCTGTCCAAAGGTATCTTTGAAGGTGAATGACATAAGCAGCAGTGCTAAAGGAGGGGTAAGGGAAGTGTAGTAAGTGTGAATGTCCACAAAATCAGATGTCAACAAAGACACACACTCTGTCACAACAACACACACATTATCACAGTTGGCAAGATCAGGATTAGAGCTCCTACCTAACTAGTTTCCTGCACTACAGTATTACGCAGTTATCGCAAGTGCCACAGAGCTTATAGGGCTGAAACATGGCCAAAGGGTTATTTGAAGGTGGCTGACATCAGGAGGCATGCTAAAGTAGGGCAATGGGAGGTGTAGTGAGTATGAATGGCTTCAAAAGCATTCATCTCCACACATATACACACACACACACACACACACACACACACACACACACACACACACACACACACACACACACACACATTTGCCAGTACTGAGATCCATAGGTTCATTGCTTCACAGGTGTGTAGTAGGTGAATGGGCCTGAAGGCTGTACAAGGCTAGGCCAAGGGAATATCTTAGCATCAGGCCACATGACAATAGTCCCCACCTAAGTACCATGTTCAATCATAGCCTAACCTAAGGCTTTGTGTCCACTGAATGGCGCACAGCAACTGTTATCCCACTCCACAAAGGGGGAACCACCACGGACCCCGGAAACTACCACCCCATTAGGCTGACAAGCCTGGTCTGCAAGGCTGTGGAATGTATCATCATGGAACTTTTAAACAATGACATTGATAACCTCCAAACTCTGGACCCTACCCAGTTCAGGTTTGTAAAAGGCAGATCATGTCTCATAAACCTAAACTGAAAAATGTTACAAAAACTAGTAAAGCAAACCGGCTGAGAAACACCAGGAAAAGCAACAATCCAGAATAAATAAGGAATCTTCAGTCTTCTGAAGAAGACTGAAGATTCCTTATTTATTCTGGATTGTTGCTTTTCCTGGCATGTCTCGTAAACCTGATAGACTTCTTTGAAGCGCTCACCAAAGCTGTAGATGCAGGTAAGTTGGTTCACACAGCCTATCTAGATCTTGCCAAGGCTTTCAACACCATCCCCCACACTGGAATTATAGATAAACTCACTAAACTAGGTATAAATCCCTATGTCACAAGATGGTTGCCAACTGGCTCACTGACAGAACTCACTCTGTGAAAGTAGCAAACTCTAAATCCAACTTCAGACAAGTGACAAGTGGAGTACCACAAGGTTCAGTTCTAGGTCCTCTCTTGTTTGGTATTTACTTTTCTGAAGTACAGACTAACACAGAAGGTCTTTGGCTAACAAAGTTTGCAGATGACTGTAAACTAGGAGCCATAATCAAAACTCCTAATGATGTGGACATCCTACAAAAGGGCCTCACTGAGACAGCTGCCTGGTGTCAAAGCCATGGCCTCAAGCTCAATGCCAAAAAGTGCATTGTCATCCCATTTGGTAAAAGCTCTGTACCCATGAACTACCACATAGGCGGCAGTCTACTTAACACCAAAAGTGTGATAAGAGACCTTGGGACACAGGTGGACAGTAGTCTCTCCTTTGATAATCACATCGCCTGAGTAGTCAGGAAATCATTTTATGTGGCATACCTCATCACAAAAGTTTTCTCATCCAGGAAAAAAAAGGTGATTTTTTCCCCTCTACTCATCACTCATTAGACCCATTATAGAGCACAATGTCCCTTTTGGTATGTACCTTACAAGACATCTACAGCTGGAAAGGCCACAGAAATACCTCACAAACAGGATTACTGGCATCAAACAGATGCCCTACGCAGACCGTCTCAAACAACTCCAGCTTTACTCTGTCGAATATCACCTACTCAGAGGCGATCAATGCCTATCATACAAAGCTATGTCAAACCCAGTGCTGTCGGACATGCTCCACTTAAAGAAAGCCTAATCCCTCTGAGCTACACACTCTAGGGACCTAAACCCTGTCACCACAATAAACAGAACTTGCTGGAGGGATAGTTTCCTGTCCCAGAGACTTCCCATACTCTGGAACAAACTACCTATCTATATCAAACAAAGCTCCTCATTAGCAATATTCAAGAAAAATCTTGATGATTGGATGGGAGATAGGAAATTTACCCCAGGGATCACTTCTTCGGCTCTGCTTGGCAGGGGCAGAGGAAAATAATTTTCTTGGGTGGCAAAAGTCAGCATACCATTTTGTTAGGTTTATATAGGCCCTAGGGCCAATAGTCTAGTACCTACCTATGAACCTATTAACCAGTGTGGCTCAGGGGTGTAGTCCTTGGAGTGGTCCCCAGGCTTGGGTATTGTATTCACCATCCACTCATCTGGGTTACTATTGTGGGTTGCAAGTGATGTGCATTTCTTCCCATGTATGTGATCTATATTCCATAACATGGACAGTGCCTGGGTTATGCACATGTCACACACACACATGTTCTTTGCATGTGAAAGTGTACTTGAGGTCTCAGGGACATGTTGTGTGGGCAGATTGTTATCTTCTGATGTAGCATTCCTGACCTCATTTGGTGAGACCTGGCTATGTAACTGAGGTCGTACTTGCACCTACATTGACAGCATGATATGGGTATTCAATGGAGTTAGTGGGTCAGTCTGTACAGGGCTTGGGGATAAAGCATGGTATTCCCTTTGTGGGTTAAGTTTGGTGACTCTACAGTTGTTGCAAGTGTCCAGTGGAGAACATAGCAAAAGGGCCACTGTACACATTTATTTGCCTACTGAGGGGATGGCACAGGGTGCCATGTCCTTTTACTTGCTGGATAGCACATAGTCAGGAGATGTAACACATCAAAGTACTTTCTGATGTCAGTGGCACTGTTGTGGTCAACAGGCATGTAGTCCACTGCAATCACACCGTAGTTACTATCTGTGAGGCAATATGCAGGGAACTACCAATATAGTGGTTGTTGCCTAGCCAGGTGTGGTTGTTTATGAGACATGGGTGAGAGTGTTCTCTGAGTATTAGAATGGTTGCCTATATTGTTCACTAATCCATGATGTCACATGCAGGGCTATGGATTGTCTACACCAACCTTTCTGGTGTTTGACATCTGTTGTCCTTGTAAGGGGAACATTGTGACATATACTAGGTCCTCAACATAATAATTTAGTAAAACCCACCCCACAATGGATCTTGTTATTACACAAACACAGCAACTCGCACATGATACTGATGACAGACACACACACACACACAAACACACACTTGCCAGTACTGAGATTCAAACCCCTACCTAGCTATGTATTTCTACTATAGTGTACTGCAGTTATCGTAAGCGTCACAGAGCTTATAAGATGGATGGTGTCCCAAGGTACTTCTAAGGTGAGGAACATGAACAGCCCTTGTAAGTACTGGCATTTGGTGATGTATTGGGTGAGAAATCACAAAGATAATTTTACCCTACACACACATTTACCAGGGGTGAGGTTCTAACCTCTATCTAACAATCTTTATGGACCATTATGTTACGCATTTACCACATGGACCACTGATCTTACATAGTTTAAGATTGGCAGAAGGTACTTCTAAGGTGGAAGATATCTGCAGGACTGCTAAAGTCAAACTCTGAGATGTGTACTGGGTGTAATTGGGGCCAAAATCTTTGATGTACAGACATACATATGTATACACACAAACACTTACCACAGATGAGATTCAAACCCATACATATGTAGTTACTGCTACTACATTGTTCCACATTTATGGCACGCACCATGGAGCTTACATGTTGGGGAGCGATGCCAAGGTATCTTTGAAGGTGATGAACATCAGCAGCAGTGCTAAAGAAGGGATAAGGGGAGAGTAGTAAGTGTCAATGTCCATAAAGTCAGGTATCATCAAAGGCACACACACTTTCTCACATAAACACACACAGTTTCAAAGTTGCTATGTCTGGGATTAGAACTCTACCTGAAATCCAAATGGTTATGCCCCTGCTCCAGTCCAGACTAAAAGCTATTGTCCCTGCCGTACCTAGGCTTCTCTCTGCCTCCACCTAACCCAAAAACCAAAGAACGCTCTATTTTAGCCCTGCTTGTCTGGCTGTTCTAATCTGTACCTCGTTAAATCATTTACATAACTCTTGCTTCTCTTATTTGGCCTTTAAGCGTCAGTGTATTTAATTGTATTTACTTGTTATAGTTTTATCATTGTATTTGTATTAACTAGTATTAACTTGTGTTAACATCATCAGTGTATTTGTCAATCTAACCATGACCTTGAGTTTCTCCCGGCCTCCACTGAAAATGGACATGTATCCAGTTGGACTAGCCCGGTCAACAAATGTAAAATAAATAAATAAATAAATAACTCTGACCTAACTAGTATGCTATACTATAGTATTGTACAGTTATCACAAGTGTCAGGGAGCTTATGGGGCTAACCCTTGTCCAAAGGGTTATTTCAATGTGACTGACACCAGTAGGCATGCTAAAGTAGGGCAATGAGAGGTGTAGTGACTGTGAATGGCCTCAAAATCAATCATCTCTACACACACACACACACACACACACACACACACACACACACACACACACACACGCACACACACACACACACACACACACACACTTTCACAGTTTCCATGTCTGGGATTAGAACTCCTACCTCACTAGTTTTCTGCACTATAGTATTACACACGTATCACGTGTCACACAGCTTAGAGGGCTGAGACTTGGCCAGAGGGTTATTTCAAGGTGACTGACATCAGCAGGAGTGCTAACATGGGCAATGGGAAGTGCAGTGTGTGTGAATGGGCCGTAAACCATTCCTCTGGAAACACACACACACACACACACACACACACACACACACACACACACACACACACACACACACACACACACACACATAGTCGCACACAACTTTACATTTGACAGGACTGAATATACAAATGCTCAATGAATACTGATTTGTACTATCATGTTAGTTATCACAAGCACCACAGACACTACAGGGCTGAGGGCTACCAAAATCAATTTCTACAGTGATTGACATCAGCACATCACGTGATATTTGCCAATTGGATGTGTGGTGGGTTGGACAGTCCTCATGACAGAAATCTCTCTGTCACTGTCTGTCTCTCTTCCCCACATCTCTGTGTGTGTATGTTTGACATATTATAGTGTGTTGGCCTTGAATATGTTTGAGTATTCCTATCCAATGTGTGTGCAAAGCATGAATGGGGTACAATGTGGTGTGTGTGCACAGACATCTGTGACTGACAGATATGTATAGTCCACTGTTTTGTCAGAAATGGGCTTTATTTCTCTAAGTGTAGGAACATGCCCAGTATGACCTTCTTTACTGAGTGTGTGAATCCATTCAAGGTAGGTTGTACTCCAGTCCAGGGTTTGGTGTTCTACACCTACAGCTAGCAACCTGTTTCTGCAGGATATCTGTAGATAGGTTGACAATATGGAGTCACAATGGGTGACAGATAGTGGGATACTGTAACTGTTGTGTTTGTGCTGCTTGTGTTACATGGTTGGTGTTAGCAGAGGTATTCAAACATATGTACTGTTTTACACTGTGATGTATTATGTCATCAGCTACTGACAGATATACTTATTTGCTCACAGTTATTTCCTGGGAAAAACAAGATGAATGAAGCTGTGTCCAGTATTGTGGTCTGCAGCCTACATATTCCTGCACACTCATGCCATTCTGGAGGGGTAGCTGCAGACACTTGCTGATGGGTCTGTGTAAATGGTTCAGCAACTTGGTATTGTGGTGGCTGAAGATCCCCTTCTTGTACATATATCAACGTAACAGAATCGTCATATTCTGCTGTGGCCATACAACTCAGCTGTACAGATTCACCCAGGTTACCCAGAGGCAGGGCTCATATATTTGGTCAGTTCCCATTCACATTGTGGTTTATGAGCAGGTTTGTAGCCACCCATTACTGGGTTTGCAGGCATGGGTAGTATGTGTACACATCAGAATTTCAGACTTCACACACTCCATGACGTCTATGATTCTACATCCCCCCCACTCTGTTATTCTATCCTCTTCCTAACATTATGCGAGCAATATCTGAGAAGTATCCCTATAGGTGTCCCTTCATCCCAGCGGTATTTAGGGGTTGATACACAGCTCATGCAGTAGGACATGGTGAGCATGCTACTGGGATTTGTCAACATGGCCTTGCATTTGTGTTATGTTGACTGTGTTAAGTTGTTAGTTGGGACCCCATGAGATAACATACACTGGCACTACGGGTGAGGCACAAGCCTTTGACAGCGGACTGTAGGCCATTTGTAGTGATGCAGGCCATCTGTAGCAGGTCAGTGCATTCTGTCACTCCTACATTCCCAGGCTGCAAGCCACTAGACTCCTCTGGGGTGACAGGGTAAGTGTGCAAGGTGTTAATGGCAATAATTCCTGTCCATATTAATCCATTGGTCTGGGTGTTGGCAGGGTGCTGCTTACAGCTAGGGACAAACCTGCATGGGACACCTCTTCAGCATGTTGCATTCTGTAGGTATTCACATACAGAAGTGGGGGTCATACTGTTATCATTCCCAACAGCAAGGATATGACCTGTGATAAACCTGTGGCTGATGGTGGGGTGAGCTGAGTGCATGTGATACGGAAGCTTCTTGCAGCTGACTCACAGATATACCTGGAACATTCCCCTTATGCTGCCTTGTGCAGGGACATAGGCAGTCTCTCATTACTTCATAACTTTTGCGGTCTGCCACTGATTGGCCAGACTACATCAGTATTCCATACTACACAGACAACTAATGTGCTTCTAACCTGTATGTACAATTCCAAAAGGTGTGTACAGTTGACAGTTACATTTTATGAACTCTGTCTAGGGTACTTCCACCTGTGTACTGTGTGTATGTCTGGGCCCAGATTCATGGCATGTCCATCTTTCAGACGGTGACAGATATTGACATCTGGACAGTGAGTATGGATGACTGCTGACATGGGTATTTCCTGAGAAGCATTGTGGTTGGCACTGCAGTTGTTGGAACATGTCCCTGTCATCAACAGTACTGGCCATAGGCCACCGAGAAACAACTCTCCATGCCTACATGCTGACCACTTCCAGACAATATTGAACACACAACAACCTAACAGATGGGCCCATGCATATTGTGCACATGCAACAATCTATCTTGTAAATTGAGCCTGCTCAGGTAATCTGTGCTCCACTGTTATTAAACCCACATGTACATGTTACTGCATTTCTACATAGGATTGTGGGGGGGGGGGGGACCTGACAACTTCAAACATTTGCTTTGACTCTACTGGTATTTAAGGTACTCTGTTGGCTTCCATTTCATTTTGTATGCTGATCTATCATACAGACTGGAGGCATATCAGTAGAGTAAAGATCTTAGGTTTTATTGACCTACATTTCAGTTTCAGACTTCTTACCCTTCATAACTAACATACAACTGCCAGACCTGTTGTAGTCCATCTGTGTAGGTCTGGAAAGGGGCTGTTCACCATTGTCATCAATTGGAGGCCTTAGCTGAGCTTTTCTTTATGGTCATCTACACCTGTCCTGCTGGCTGAGGCTGGTGTTGGGTATGTGAGCCTCACTGACATGAATGTGTGTGTCCTATGGACACATTTTTGGGCCACCACAAGTACTGCAGTGGGAATGTTTACCCTGTCCAGTACTGGCTAGTATGGTGACACCAGTATTTTTTATGGATTTCATGCTGCTGATATAGGTGTCCACTATCTGCTGCCATCCCATTCAGCCACCCGATTCTCTTACATACTCATGTCCATACCATAGATACAACTATCAGAACATACTACTCCATTCAGCAACTGATAGGCAGAGTGACTTACCTTGTGGCTGTGCCAGTACTGAGGATGGTGCTGGAGGGCTGACTATGTCAGATGCACATAGTACACTCCCTATACATGGTAAAGTACAGATACTGTTATGCTTGGCATCCCTTTTACTGTATTTGTGAGTCAGAGAGAGGTGTCATTCCCTGGGTGCCTACCGTGTCAGTGTATGTGCTATGCATTGCATCTTTGCCAAAGCCTGGGTATACTGGGTATGCCTTCTTCTGCCTAAATGGGCAGGCTCCAATTGTTCCTCCTCCATGTCCCACTGTGCCTGTGATGGCCTTGGCAATGGTAAGAGGTTGTGTGGCCTTGCCCCATGCTGTTCCTGCTGCAGCTGTTTCCACAGGATCATATTGTGTAGCATGGCACATACAATGAACATTTGTGTACATGTAGCCGAAGTGTACTGCAAGGATCCACCGGATATGTCCAGGCAGTGGAACTGTGACTTGAGCATCCCAAACACATGCTCTATTATGATTCTGGTTTGTGTGTGTGCCTCATTATGGAGTTCTTGTTCGGGTGTGTGTGCATTTCTGATGGGTGTCATCATAGGTTCATAGGTTCATAGGTTGGTACTAGGCTATCGGCCCTAGGGCCTATACAAGCCTAACCATAAAAATTCCCTGGCTATTTCTTCAGAGTATATTTACTTCCCTGGTCCCCTGTCTAGCAGAGCGACTGACATGATCCCTGGGGTGAGTTTCCTATCTCCCATTCAATTGTCAAGTTTCCTTTTGAAGAGGCCAAAGAGTCGCTCATCTTGACATGTATGGGCAGTCTATTCCAGAGTATGGGGAGTCTCTGGGTCAGGAACCTATACCTCCAGCATGTTTTGTTCATTGTGATGACTAGGTTTAGATCCCTGGAGCGTGTGGCTCTGAGGTATTGGGATTTCTTTAAGTGTAGCATGTCCAACAGCTCTGGGTTTGACATGGCCTTGTATGTTAAGCAGAGATCGCCTCTGACTAGGCGATATGCGACAGTATAGCTGGAGTTTTTTTAGATGGTCAGCATACGGCATCTGCTTTAGGCTTGTGATTCTTTTAATGAGGTATTGCTGTGGCCCTTCCAGTTGTTGCAGATGTCTTGTGAGGTACATACCAAATTGGGCATTGTACTCTATAACGGGTCAAATAAGGGATGAGTACAGTGGGACAATGACCTCCTTTTTTTCTGGATGAAAAGCTCTTAGTGATGAGGTGTACCACATAGAAGGATTTCCTGACTGTTGTGGCGATGTGGTTATCGAAGGTGAGACCACTGTCCACCTGTGTCCCTAAGTCCCTTATCTCACTTTCAGTGTTTAGTGTACTGACACTTATGTGCTAATTCATGGGTACATGTTTTTTTCCCAAAGGGGATAACTATACATTTCTTGGCATTGAGCTTGAGCCCATGGCTCTGACACCAAGCATCTGTTTCTGTAAGGCCCTTTTGTAGAATATCCACTTAATTTGGGGATTCAATAATGGCTCCTAGTTTGCTGTCATCTGCGAACTTTGTTAGCCAGAGTCCCTTTGTGCTGGCCTGTACTTCAGAGAAGTAGAAGCCAAAAAAGAGCGGTCTCAGGACTGAACCCTGAGGTACTCCACTTGTCACTTGTCTGGAGCTGGATTTTGAGTCGGCTACTTTTACAGTGTGGGTTCTGTCAGTAAGCCAGTTGGCAACCCATCGAGTGACATAGGGATTAATGCCTGGCTTAGTGAGTTTATCTATGTTTCCAGAGTGGGGGATGGTGTTGAAGGCCTTGGCGAGGTCCAGATAGGCTGTGTGGACCATCTTGCCCTCATCCATGACTCTGGAGACTGATTCGAAGAAGTCAATCAGGTTGAGCAGACAAGATCGGCCCTTTCTGAAACCAAACTGGGTGGAGCCCAGTGTTTGAAGGTTGCCAATGTCTTTGTTTATAAGTTCCATGATAATGCATTCCATGACTTTGCAGATCAGGTTCATCAGACTGATGGGACGATAGTTCCCGGGATCCAAGGTGGATCTACCCTTGTGGAGTGGGATAACTGCAGCTGTGTGCCACTCATTGGACATGAAGCCTGAGGTGAGGCTATGATTAAACATGACACTTAGGTTAGATGCCAGTTCATTTTGCAGTTCATGTAGTACACAGCCCAGGATGTCATCTGGTCCCATGGATGCTGTATTCTTAGCTTTGGAGAGTACGTTTTTTACCTGTGTGGCCATGATTACCGGAATTTGGCAATCTTTTGGTATTGAGATGGGCCCTTTAGGTGGTGAGTTGGGGGGGTGAAGTTGGCACTGAATCAATCTGCCAGGATATTGGCAATATCCTTGGGATCATTATATTTAATGACATTCTGTTGTAGCTCAGAGCAGATCTGAGCATTGCCATTTAGATTTTTGACATAACTAGAATACCTTGTGGTTGTCCTTGGAATCTTTGGCAATTTTATTTTCGGAACTAGCTTTGGAGGATTTTATGAGGGATCTCAGCTTCTTACTGAGGCTGGTAAGGGACTATTTTGCATCCTGGAATTTTCCTCTTTTCTGCAACAGTTTCTTCCTTCTGTTTCATGGTGTGTAACCAGCATCCCCCACTAAGTGGCCATATGCTATGTCCCTACTGGCAAATGACTGGTACAGCTGTGTCATATGCCAGATGTGGGAGTCATGATAGCTTCCAGAGCTGCCAGCACACACATTCAAGATAATTCCCTGGGCATCGCACATGACCTGGCAGTTGATGTAAGGGAAGCCCATGCAGTTTATGTAGACCCTACCCCACTCATCAGGTGGTGCTTTGATGTGTATGTGCATGCAGTCTATAGCACTCACTACCTCAGTGTCTTCTGCTATTTGGTGGAAGAGATGTATATTGCTGGTCAATGCCTCACGGGTGTTGAGGAAATATATGTGCTCACCAGCATGTGCTGACATGGCATCCAGGAACTGGTGGAGTACCCTGAATGCTGATGCCTGTGAGATCCCCATGATATCCCCAGTTGGCCTTTGGAAGGTACATGTGTGTCGTATTCTTAAGCCTTCACATACCTTTGTATCCACTGCTATATGTTCCCCTCTATTGGTTCTGTGTGTGAGGCGTGGCTGGCACAGCTCAACAATTTGCTGTAGAATGTCCCTGTCCACCCTATAGCGCTCCACTGTCTCCAGCTCATGTAGCTCCTGGTAGGTTATCCTGGGTCTGTACACTCTTCTCCTTCTCCTCACTGTGGGTTGGTCATCAGCATTCGCATCCTCACCACCCTCAGCCTCTTCCACATATTGATGTATGAGAGCAACAGCAGCCCCTAACATTTTGTTAGTTTTGTCAGGTAAAATTTCCCTGTCTGTGTACACCGGTGGTGTAGAATTTGTGGTAAAAACCAGACTGGAAGTTGTTTGCATAGTTTATAGTAGTGTGCTATGCTATTCCATGTGTAATTGGCTGATTCTGATACATTTCACTGCCAGCTATGCTAGTTCTCCTTCATTGCCTTCCTACTGCTGTTTTCCCTTCCCCATTGCCTTCCCGTTTAAGCCCTGAATCACGGTGCGCATACCAAGTGCTCAGATGTGAACAGTGCTGTTATTTCCTGTTTTTTTTTTGTTTTTTTGTTTTTGTTTAAAACCTGATGAACGGAGCACACACCCGTTTAGGTAATGTAAACACTGCTAGGCAGCCTCAGGCGCACCCCCTTCTTTGGCTATGCTTAGCTAAGGGAAAACAAGGGCCACAGAGCTCCAATAAAGTTACAGCATGCATGACACTCCCCCTTATGAGATCATCTACCTCCTAGACTTATACCATGGTATTGCCGCACGTACACAGTTGGGTGCAAGCTAACACTGACAGGAAATCTGTGATTCAGTATTAATCCCCTCCTTTGCATAACACAGAATGCTAATTCATAGTTACCACATTCACACTGAGCCTTCCCCCTTGGCAACCACTATTCCCTGGTATTGTTGTTTTATGCATGCCATTGACTATCATGGCAACATTTTAAACACAGTAAAAAATGCCAAAGGTACCAAAAAATTCTTAGACTAGTCCAAGGCACCCAGGAAAAGAACTCAGCCACTGATAAAAGAATAATTCCAACTTTATTCAGCCAAAAAAAATAAAAAAATAAACACCAATTGTGTTTTTTTTTTTTTGGCTGAATAAAGTTGGAATTATTCTCATATCATGGCAAAATGCTGATTTGGGTTTAAAAGCTTATTTCCTATTTTTTTTTTTCTTATTTTCAGGCCGATCCCATTTGCGCACCGCTGCCCTACGCTTAAACAGCCAAAATCGACAAAAAATAAATAAATAAAATGTATTTTTATAATTTTGCAACTATTTCTCATGCCAATGTATTGAATACATGCTTTCTTTGGAGTTGTCATGCCTGCGTTTTGTAATTTGCAGAAATGTATTCAGTTAGTAACTGAATACATTTTTGCAGGTTACCTATTCCTGCACAGATGCCTGCCTGCTTCCTGGATCACTAATTCACCTCATTTGCATGGTTTTCACCAGCAAATGGGGTAATTAGCATATAGCAGTGGTGTCTGTGCAGGGATAGTGTATGAGCGCTTGTGCACATCCTGGGAGCTCGTTCCTGTATCGCTCATCGGCCATATTGCGTGCAGCAGCTCTTGTACTATTCCTGCACTCTGTGCAGAGCTTGCTGAATCTGGGGGATAGTATCAAAAGCCTTGGCCCAGTCAAGATAAGCATATAGGACAGAGTGACCACTGTCTACAGCCTCTATAACCATTCCAAAGAATTTTACCAGGATTAGCTGGCATGACCTACCCTTCAGAAAACCAAACTGAGTGGAGGTATACTTGGGTGAAAATATTAGTTTAAATAATAAGCTTCAAAGGAAGGAAACTTTGTATATTTTAATATTTGATACCCTGGAACCATCAGGGTTAAATAAAGAATGTGATTGGAAATACATGATCTAATTAGCAGTGGGTGTGGCTTGTTAATTTTATGTATACTTAAGTGTAATTTTTGGTATTGTTTTTTACTCTTTGAAGGCTGAAGAGCTGAGGCGCTAAGTGCAATAACATTTTTTGTTTTGGCTTTGGTCATTGCCTTTTGTGGTATTTCTTCATTTTTTCTCTTTGTGGTATCGACATGATAGGCATTAGACCCTGATATGGAACGAATGCAGTTATTGTGCCCAAACCATGTCTCAGTATTTACACAAAAATGAATGTGTTCAACTTGAGGAGATCTTCAACTTTTGGCATCTTTCAGGTTAGACTTTTAGCATGGAGTACTGCCACCATCACAATGTCTGAATTTGGGCTTGAGTTTGCTATGTATGAATGCCCAGTAAGGAGACACTGCCTGCCTAAAAAATACACCATGGGGGCAATAAGGGATTTATCCAATATGCAGAAGTCCTGGTATGAAAGGTGTAAGTTATCCCTGGTGAAAGAGAAAGCCTTACTTACCATCTCATCCCAGGCTGATACATACTGGGTTCCCCTTAGAATGATGTTAACTGCTCAGCTAATTGTTAAGTCAATTATCTTGTCCTAGAATCGAGGCATCATTCTTGGCAAAGGTATTATATTACGCAAGGCCAGTGCTTGTTTCTCTGGGTGGAGTGTCACAGGTCATTCACTTCTACAAAGGCTACCACTAAGAGATAGTCATTCTTGTCTGCTTATAAGGGATAGTTAATTTACTCCCGGATGGGTCACCACTAGGTCATAGTCACATTTGTCAGGTTTAAAGGTACATTCTGGCCCTTGTAAAATAACAAAACCTGGTAGTGGACAAGCAGCAGCTTATAGCAGCATGTTCTTCTTTCTAATCTGGAGTGTGTGGAGTTTACTTACAACTATTCTGTCTGTTTCTTCTTAAGTAATATTAGGTTTTCTCCTAAAATTAGTTTAAACATAACATTTTTACTCCTTTTTCTATTTACCTTCTTTCCTCTTCTACTATACTCTCCTTATAATACAAAATTGATTGTATTTGTTTTATATAAATATCTATTAAGCAAATATTTTGTTGCATAATGTGCTATTTATTGATGTTGTCTACAGAAATGAATATGTTATGCATTGAATTTTAGCTACACTATGTTACCTGTGTATCACATGGCTGTCTTTCCCATCTCCATTTTATTGCAAATCATTCTTGCTGTATTCTTTCATTTGTGCCTTTATTTTGCTCACCATATATACTGCAGTCTCCTGTTTTCTTAATTAATTAATTCTACTAATTTGTACTTTGTAACTTCACTTGCACTTCATATATTCATGAATTGTGATAAATTTATGTCTGGCCTGATTCTTTCAATAGGCTGACCATCGATTGATCATTTTTTATACCACAAACTATTGTATCTCTTATTAATGAATCAGACAAGTAACCAAATTCATTGTCTTTGGCTTGACACTTTAGATTAATAAAATAAAAGGATCTACAGAATCTGTAGGATCATGTGTCCTTGTAAGAAAAAATGTTGGATATGTGGCACATGACTTTTAGATTCATACTAATTCATAAAATTCTATCTAATTGCTGTTGTTTTATTTTTCCTCTTTTAGAAAAGTGATCAAGACGCCTTCCTAAGCCAGATGCAAAAACATGGCACTCACCATTTTTTCATGCTTCTCAACTATCTGACTCACCATGGGAAGGAATATAAATTTCTGATTCCAAAGCTTCTACTTTTCTACTAAGTTGTCTTACACAGATAATGTTTGACATTTGCAGTTGGTCAGTTTTCTAACTGCAAACTATCAGTTACATGTCTATACATTTAAACACTTTCAGTCTCAAAACATGCAATTTTTCTCTTTTTCAAATATATTTCTCTACTTCTGACACATTGTAATATTTAGTTGTTGGTTAGAATAGCTCCATATACAGCATAGATCCTCAGAGTATATTATAAGCAATTATAAATTATTCACCAAAACCACTTGTAAAATATGTAGCACATAACATGTGACTTCCTATAACTTGTCATTAAAATATTTAAAGATATGTACAACATATAACACTCAAGTTTTTCATTATTTTTTAATTACTTATTAACAAAATGTATTTTACATTGTTGAATGTTTGTTTATGTGGTCCTCACACCACAATGACCCTTCTCATATGAGCTTGAACTGACCCCCTATAGAAATGTTTTTTGTAACAGAATATGTGACAAATATTATAGCTCAGACTTACCTACTCCCTAGTTACCTGTATGCTTCATCAATTTTCATTAGAATGCAGTCCTCTCAGGTAGCTAAACTGCAACAATATTATAACAAAATTGTAAGGTTTGTAGGCAACCGCATTGATTACACATATAACTGACACACCACTCCCATAATTTTCTGTAGCTATTAACCTATTAATCGTTTCTCATACTAAGTCTATGCACAAATCAGTTATTAAAGTTGTACACACACACACACACACACACACACACACACACACACACACACACAGACACACACACACACACACACAACTTCAATCTAATCCAACATCTACTACAAGTACAAAAATCTAAAACTCATAATAGTTGCTGTCTATACTCTGCTTATATTGTTAAACTATGGAACACAATCCCAGCAGACCAGAAATATTTCACCGTATGTCCAGTTTAACATTTCTTTGAAGACATACCTCCCAAGAAGAAGGGTGTACATTTGTAACAAGTCTTATTACTAGGACACCTTTTTATTCTAGATCATATTGTATCTATAATTTACAATTCCATTGAGACCATAGCTATCAGTAAAGCAGTTCGGCTTTTATACCAAAGTCATTACAAAGTCCCCTCCTCATGCAGGGAAATCAAACAAATACCTCAAATCTCTCAAACTTTTACAATAATAGAATGAATTTAACTGGCGTATGCTTTATTTATTGTGCTAAAGTTACAGAGGCAATATATAAAGTCACTGTAAAATAACGCTGAATGTTATATTGATGTGTGAGCTGTTCATGTTATATAGATTATATGCAGAGAATTTGTCTAAACTTAATATGCTGCAATACTATCGATTCTAAAATTCATGAGACCACAGCTTTTATGGCAATTATTTCTTCTGCTGCATTCATGTCCTGTACATGACCCTATACTTGTGCAGTTGCACATTCAGTAACACCATCACAGTGCACATTACCCACATGATCACTAGCATTATATGACACATCTGATTACTTTTGAAGTCCATTATGGGAATGAACACATTGTGAATTTTTGTCTCACTGTTGGTAACAAGCATCTCCACAGTGCCTGAGCATTATTAGGTGAAACATTTGTTCTTTATTTTTTCATTTCTTCCTCAAAACAACTTTTATTAGTTGCCTTCATCCCTTGTCACCTCTGTGCTGATTTGTGTACTTACTCTACAGATGTTTAGCCCTGTGATCAGTTCAAAAATAAGAGCACTTGGACAATCTTCCAAAATAAAATTCTCTTTTTTGAGGGGGGGGGCATCATTTTTCTTCATATGTTACCTCTAAATTGTATCCCTGTTGACTGAGTGATTATTTGAATTTGCTTAGTTGTCTTTAATATTTTGCACTTTCAGATAGTTGACTACTTGTAACATTCTGCAAAAACAATACATGGAATTTATTTGCAACGGTCTTAGTTTTATTTTGCTGCAAACCCTGGAACAAAGTATTTTGTTTTTCCTTCTGGGCATTGTTTTTCAGTGAGACATGGCCTGTTGGTTTCTTGATTTTTTTTTTCTTTTTCTATCAGGTATGACAGATTTTCTGTTCTATAGTTCAGGCTTTGCTTTCACCTTCAGGTTTAACATTCTGTGAAACCAAGATCTTTCTAGCTTCTTTAGTCATCTCAGCCTAAGACTTTGGCCTGCCAGCATTTTTTGGAATTGTGGATTTAATGGTCTCTCTGGGGCTGGGTCATCAGTTCTGTACACACGTCTGCACTCTGTATCAGATGTAGTTTATTTGGATTTATTGGCATCCCGATACTTTGTTCGTTATTATTCAATCTATCTCTTCTGCCACAGATTTAATTTATTTTGTTTATAAGGGAAAAATCCAAATTCCTCATGTTGGATAATACCGTAGTATTTATTGTCTGTGCCATAGTATGTCAAATGCTGGATGCTTTCCTTCAGGCATGACAGGGTCTGTTTGATCTTTCCCTGCTGCCTCCATTTTCTACTCATGCTATCGATACATTTCGCATGTGCTTGATTTCTAGTTGTAAGTGTAGCACTTCCATACATAAGGACTGTGTCCAAAGAAGTTCATTTTAAAGGCAGAGTTGCTTCTCCTTCACTATTCTCTTTGCTAGTCAGAACTCTTGGTAACTTCAAAGATCATGGGCAAACACATTTGTTTACCATTTTTTTGCTTTAATTATGTTCTCATTATATAAAGTGAGTAAAGTAATAGTTTTTGCTTTAGTTACTCCAAGAAACAATGCTTATTAAGTACAGTATTTATTTATTAGGTATAGTGAAGTTGTGTTTGCATTTACTGTAGAATGAACAGTTGTCCAGTGACTTCCTGATTCCATGTAATGTTACCTAGTCTTCTATAGCCTAATTGACAGCACAATTAGGTTAACAGTTTGTAGTGGGTAGTTGTTTTATGTAGGCTGTTGCAGATTTAAACAGATGAATGCAGCACACTTATGTGTTTCATACATACGCACGCATGTGCGTGCACCCCCCTCCCCCCCACACACACACATCATCATCAACCTCCTTTTAAGCCTAGCCAGTTTACCTTTGAAAGTAAGAATCAAAACCTGTACCTTGTGTCTGTCAGGTAAACACCTAAACCATTACAACAACCCCCAACCTCTAATTAAGCATTACTCTAGCTTGAGGCCCATGGGTTAACAAGCAATTGCAAGGCTATCACTCTGCAGACTATTACAACCCTAGTCAATATACAGAGGTCCAAATCAAACTCTATAAACATTGTATCTCTGATGTAAATATCTTAATCAGTCTTCCAACCCCTTCCCTCTCAGTCCTTTGCAACACCCCTGCCTTCTTAGATGGCCATGCCTGACTGTTGCAGGTCCTCTCTCATACAATCCATCTGTTTCTTTGCTGGACACTCTAAATTCCTTTTGCTTCCTTCCTTCAACAGACTGATATCTGCCTGACCACTGTAATATGTTCTCTTCGACCATTTTGACAATCAGACCTGCTTGTATTCTGATGCCCTGATTTCTTCATTTCTCCAACAGTGTGCATCCCCCATCCACCTCAGGCACCTCATCTCCATCACCTCCACTGTTTTGTGCACCTTACTTTTCAGCTTCTTTGTTATTCTCCTGTCACATGCTAGCCCTGATACTCTATGCCACTTGGCTACAGCCTCTCTGAGTCTGGTTTTGATGTCCTCATTCAGACTTCCTTTCCCCTCAGCCACACTTTCCTAGGTATATGAAGCTACTAACCTGTTTCAATATTTTCCCTTCTATCTCATTGTTCAGATTCTTTTAATTCCTCCCAATTGTTGCATTGACAATGGTCTTGTCTATACTCAAGTTTCATTTTAAGTGCCTACAGTTTTGTATTACATCTCCCTGTCATTTGTTGAAGTTCTTCTTCAGAGGCTGACTGTAATGTCACATTATCTACACACAACGACTTTGTCAATCTGGCCCTTTCAGCCAGTTTGCTGATGCAGTCCTTCCACAGTATGAACATCAGTGGTCTCAGAAGGCCCACTCACACTGGGAACCCTTCTGGGAGTGCAAACGTGGTTTCTGCTTGTGTAATTGGGTCCTTGTATATAGCCCGCACTAGTGCTATCATGTTTCTGTGAAGATATCCATTGCAGGACTGCCAAATTAGATTTCATGAGACTAAGATAAATGCTTTCTCTAAGTCTAGGATTGCACAAATGGACTCTTTCATCATTTCTACTTTCTTGTACACAATCTGTCTCACTGTAAACATTGCTTCAGTTGTGTTGCGGCCTGATCTAAATCTGAACTGCTCATCTCCTCTCTTACATTCTGCTACTTTGTATATTCATTTATCAATCACCCTCTCCAGCATTTTCATGCAGTGTGCCAAGAGTTTGATACCTCTCTAGTGCCCACAGTTGTAAATGTCTACTATATTTTTTGCACAGTGATACTATAATCCTTATTCTCCAGTCAGCTGGGATATGCTGTTTTCTCTATACTTTAATGAGTACTCTCTGAACTATTTCTGCCTTAACTCGGTCATCATCTTCTCATATCTGAAAAACAGAATTTTCTTTTCTTTTAACTTTTGATTATTCTTACCTTTATAAAACAAGGCACATTTTTTCTCAACGGGCTATATAGGTTAATATGTTCATACATGTTTACTAGGCTAATGACAACAAGGGCCTTGCCATGAATCCCAAATCTTTGACAAGTTCTGGTACCCTTGATAAGTATAAGCAGGGGCTTGGGAGATGAAACATTTAGAAGTGGTTGGCTGGGAGATGAACAATTTAAAGGCTTCCTGTGTCCCTTAGAGACATAGGTACAAAACCAGGATTGAAGCTCCTGTTCTCTATTCAGTTGTACAGATTATACTTGAATTGGCGTAGGGAGAAACTCTTCTTCACATGGATGTGGAGCCTGTTCCAGAGAAGGGGTAGTCTCTGGGATACATACCAGTCTCTCCAGCAGGTCCTACTTATACCACAGGCAATGTTTAAGTCTTTAGAACAGGTAATTCTGCTGCTGTTTTACAGCTATGCAGGATGTCCCCATCAGAGTGGGGTCTGACAATGCCTTATATGCCAGGCATAGATCTCCCCTCAACAGCCTGTAGGAGGCATATGACATATTACTGTTGCCCTGTATTCTTTTAGTGAGGAACCTCTGTGGATTTTCCAGTTGTTGGATATGCCTGTTTAGATTCATACCAAAAGGGACATTGTAGGTTCATAGGTTCATATGTAGGTTCATAGGTTCATAGGTAGGTACTCAATGATAGGTCCAATGAATGCTGAATACAGTGGAAAAATTACTTCCTTGGACCTAGATGCGATACCTTTGTTTATAAATTGCACAACATAGAATGATTTCCTCACTACTGTAGACATATGGTGGTCACGGGCTAGATTACTGTCTATGAGTGTCCCCCAAGTCCCTTACTATTGGGTCAGTTCTTAGTGGTGTGTTGCCAATATGATAGTTACCAGGAATGGAAGACTTCCTGAAGGATAGTCTTATGTATTGATTGGCATTTAGTTTTATTCTATGGCTCTGACACCAGTTATTTGTCTGTATTAGCCCTTCCTGAACAACAATTGTGTCAGTGGGGGATTTAATGACAGCTCCTAATCTGCAAATTTAGTCAAACAGAGGCCTTTGACATTGGCCTTGACTTTAAAGAAGTAAATGCCAAAAGGGAGCTGTACCAGGACCAATCCCTGATGGACTCCTCTTGTGGCTGGTCTTTTTGTAGAGGTGGACTCCCCAGTTCTAACTTCCTGAGTCCTGTCTGTAAGCCACCTGGGTATCCACCTGGTGATATAAAGTTTGTACCTAACCTTTTGAGTTTGTCAATGATGCCCAAGTGGGGTATTGCATCAAATGCCTTGGCCAGGTCAAGGTAGGCAGTGTGAACCATTTTGCCATCATCCATTACTTTGCTGACCTTCTCAAAGAAATCCAACAGGCTTAGTAGGCATGACCTGTCCTTGATGAAACCAAATTGTGTTGGGTCCAGTGTCTGGATGTTTCCTGTGTCATTAATCATTTCCATGATAATTTTCCATGGCTTTTCATATGAGACTAGTGAGTCTTATGGGTCTGTAGTTCCTAGGATCTGTAGATGGCCCACTTTTGTGAATAGGGATAACTGTTGCTATTCTTCATTAATGAGGCACAATGTTTGGAGGCTACAGTTAAATAGCAATTTCAGAGGACCATATAGGTCATGTTTCATGCTATTTAGAAGGCATCCTGAAATGTTATCAAGGCCCATTGATGAAGTGTTGTTGACCTTAGAGGGGCATTAAGGACCTCTTCCCTAATGATAGCAGGGGAGCTATGTTTGATGGTAAGGGAAGGTTGAGGGGGAGAGAGGGATAATGTTGGAGCTGTAAAAGTTGGTCATCATTGTTAGTATCACAATCAGAAATTACCATAAGGTTATATAATCCCTGTGAGTAATCGGATATTTTAAAACGCCAATATTATTAATATATTACAGAAAACTGCATTTATAATATGGGAAGGTCTCTGTCTTATTTCTAATAGTAAGGCTTTTGTATTTAGGTTATTCCCTATAATATAACTTCTGCTTTATATTTGGCACTCTCTTATATACAATGCTAGGTTTATTCAAGTTCAGATTTAGATATGGTAAATTATAACCTGATGAATTATTTTGTGAAAGCTTGTGATATTTCATTTTTTGAAATCTGCATTGCTTGCTTTACATTAAAACTTTGTTTGGTTCCTGAGTACAACTTGTTTTAATTTAGACATTGCTGGTGCGGCTATGCTTGTGATTTGCCACTTACTGTTTCTTTTTGTGTGACTATATTTGTGAATCCAATTTACTGAATTTCTAACCACAACATCTAATTTATGTTTGCTTTTCAGGATAGTGAGCTGATACACAGGGGACCCATTTCAGTCACAGCATAGGCAACTGTGCACAAAAGAATACAGTAAGAGAGTCAGTGTCATATATTCAGGGTAATACAGTTTAAGTAGAGAAACAAATATTTAACATTTACATAAGAAGTAGTTGGGTAACATACATATGTACAGATCATGACATGAGCTATACATGCATGTACTTAATTATTTACAAATGTATGTATACAAAGAAGTTTATGATTACTAATGGAAGAACTGAATGTTGATATTTATGCTATACGATCAAATTTAAGTTGATTTTTTTAAACAGTTGCAAGTGTTTTCTGATTTAAATTTTCCCACACTACTTTGAAGTTGACACATAAAAAACATATTCCCTTTATCCTCATACATTCACAACAATATATATTCCATGTACTGTGTGGCAGTGTTTTCTATCTTATTTATTATTTGACACAAATGCATTGAAGCTAATCTATATTGTTAAAATGATTCAATTGACAACTTTCTTTTTTCACAATATAATGTCCCTTCTCTGATAGGATTTTCCTAGTCTACCATATTAATTTAACACTTTTTATACAACCCTGATAAAGCATCAACTCTACTTGAAATCGAATCTTACTAAAAATGTATACGTGTTAAATATATATTTAGCTATAAGACATCAGAAAAAATGTTTCCACATACCAGCTAAACTTTTTTTATTTCTTCCAATAAATTTCCCATTGTCTCTTTACAAATGTTGCAATTTCACAAAGTCTTTATTGCTATTATTATTATTATTATTATTATTAAATGCATGCTTCCTAAATCTTCTATCATCAAAATTGCCTTTTATTCAGACTTTACTTTTAGCCATTATTACTAAATCGTCAGCATATAGGTTCATAGGTTGGTACTAGGCTATCAGCCCTAGGGCCTATACAAGCCTAGCCATAACAATTACCTGGCTATTTCTTCCCACACTATTTACTTCCCTGGATGTTTTTTCTCTTTATCTTACTTCCATGTGGCACTATTTGCTGTTGTTTGGCAATTTCCTATTAATGCTTTCACATATAGTAAAAATAAACAGTTGTTCATGGTGAAATTTTATTTTACCCCTCTTTGTACTTCGATCCTTTCACTTTTCCATTCATTCACTAATACTATGCTCAATGTATTTTCATTAATAGATCTCAAAACATGATCAATTCGACCGCCACGAAAATAAGCTTTTATACTTTCCTACATAATTTTATGTTTAATACTGTCAAAGCCCTTGGCACGTCACTTACAATTATCTTTAATGCTGCCTTTCTTTTATACTATGATCCATTACTTACTTTATAATAATTAGCATTTTTTATATGTTTTCCTTCTGTTTGTTATATCCTTCCTACAGCAAATTCTTCATTTTTCCAATACTTTTTTTGCATTATCATAATTAACATATAATCTGTGTAGCCATATGTTGCAATCTTCCAGTTCCTTATATATTTTATTTAACCCTTCTTATAAATAACTTTTTTATTACTCCACTACATACCCTTTCATTTTTTTTCATGTTTCCCTACTTCTAACTATTCATTCATTCTTTAAATCATTTTTCTTTCTGTTCTTCATCTAAATTCATATACATTTCATACTCTAGTCCATCTGCTCCTAGTACATTTTTCCTTTTTGTCCTCTACAACCTTTTTTAATTCGTCAATTGTAACTTTCTTTTATAATTCTTTAATAAATTGCTTACTAAACTTTATTTTATTCCAAGTTCCTTTTTGTTGTTGTTCTTTTTAATACATCTCTTCCACATGTTTTACCACCATTTTCATAATGTCTTCCTGGTTTTAACATTTTCCACCTCCTGTCTTTAATAAATATCACTCATTTATCATCACATGTTATTTTCTTCCCACAAAGGTGAGATATTTCTTTTTTCCTGATAACAAATATATATATATATATATATATATATATATATATATATATATATATATATATGTGTGTATAGCATATATTTAATAATTTTCGAATTTTGTACACAATTGTCTTACCTTCCTCACAATTTCTTTTTCTTCCTTTTCCAGCACTTTTTCGTATTATCTTATACATATCATGTTTTACTTTTTGATCTCTTTTTATCACTTTATTTGGTGTTACACATTCCTTTCTGTACATCAAGTTGTCCACCACCGACCAACTTAACCACATATTATAAAATAAAATAATTTTATTGTCTTATACTCTCACCACAAACTTTGGGCTTAATTTTTAAATTCCTTTGTAGTTTTACTTCTTAAATTAACATTTTCTGGTCATTTACTTTATTTAGTTATGTCCTTGTCATCCTTAGCTCTCACCCATACAGCTTCATGATGTGTAAAATGGAGTCTACTTTAAAACGTCGACTTACCGGAAAGTCAACTTTCAAATCATCAAAACAACAATGCTGAAACGTCAGAATGCCGAACTCCAGGAATGTCACAATTTCACTCCGGGAAACTAACCAGTGGGCCACCATGGTAAGCTTTGCTCTGTTCTCTGCTGTACTGCAATCTTGGAGTTGATATATTTAGTTGTGGGGATGTGGGGGGCACAACCCCCCACATTAGTGGGTGTAGTTTGATTACTATTCTAATCATTGCTGGCACAGTGGTTAGTTTCCTGGAGTGAAATTGCAATGTTCCAGGAGTTTGGCATTCTGAAGTTTCAGCATTGTCGTGTCAATGTTTTGAAAGTCAATGTTCTGGTAAGTTGATGTTTTAAAGTAGACCCATAAAATGTGAAGATTTATTCCCCTTTTACTTATTCCAATTCTGTTTCCATTCTTCTCTACCCTCTCACATGTGAATTGTCTCTTAGTTGCTTTTAAACCTCCATATTTCATAATTCGCCTACATGCCCTCACATCTTGATTAATCTTACTGCAATAAAAATCTCCTACTCTAATAATGTACATTTCTATCATGTTGATTTGGTTCTTTACTTTAAACATTCATGTTGTTTCCCCTACAACAGTATATGCATAAGCATTTATTAGACTTAACTATTCTCTTTTCAATTCATACATCTCAAATTGACAATCTTCCTGGAATTCCTGTACTCATAACTGAATTTTTTACCTTTATATCATTTATTAATACTGCAGTTCTAGACCACACCTCTTTATGAAAGCTCTGTGTTTTTGATTGCCCCATAATCCCATCAGCTGTTTTTTGTTTCTTTTTAAAAGATTGCATGTTGGCAAATATCATTCTATGACTCTCTGCACCATTCATATGCTATTAGTCTTCTTATTCCATTTCTATGCTGTTCACATTTAAAGTTACTGCAGTAAAGTTACAGTTTTCCTTTAATTGCAGTTCTCTTTAATCCTATTAATTTATTTTCCTCGCCCTACTACCCATACAGCTTGTTTATTCTGCAGTTTCCATTTCCCCCAAATCCCAACCATTTTCTAATACTGCATACTTGTTTGCCACAGTATCTTTAAACGGATCTACTTCTCTTACCTGAACACCCACATCACCGGCTTCCACTTCGCCGAGAGCAATGCACCGACAAACCAGAAGACCGACATCTGGAACACTGACTTCCAACTTGAGGAAAGTAAATGCTTGGCCATTAAAAAAAAAAAACTAAATCCATCCATTTGGAGGGCTTTGCCCCCCATGCCACCCTATGCTGGGGGCTTCACCCCCCACCCCAACTATATATACCAACTTTGAGATCGCACTAATGCAGGGGGAAGGGGAAAAGTTCAACAGGATGGCCAAGCAGTTATTTACCTTGAGTAGAATGTCGGTGTTCTGGGTGTTGGTCTTCTGACTCGTCGGTCCATTGATCTCGGCAAAGTGAAAGTCGGTGATGTAGGCATGCAGGTAAGGGAAGTAGATTCCTTTAAACATGTTTTCCCTGTCTTCATCTCTCTTTCTCCTCATTTTCATTGTTTTCCTGTCTGCAAATAATATCTTTGGCTAACCCTAATACTTACCTGTCCCTTTTTCATTAATAATTGTGACATTTGGCAAGTGAATCACTGTACCATCTTCAATGAAAAATAATCAACTATCTCCCATGCACAATTCCAAAAATGTCTATATTGAAATTGCACAATGACAAACTTGCACATTAACTTCAGTAATCATGGGATCCTCCCATGACTCACAGAAAGATTGAGTATCACAAACCAGTGATTTATTTTCTTTGCTAGCTGAAACATTTTGAATGTTATCTCACAATGTCACAGACCCTAAATCTATCAGGGTTTGAAATATTTTACTTAAACCCCAGTAATACCACTTAATTGTACAACACAATGTGCCTGTTTTTGGGTTCTTGATTTTTAGTCTGAGTTTGTGCTTTTCTCTCTTAAATTATATCCACTTGTGAGTTATGTGCACCTACTAGTGCCACTGTAGCATGTTACAAACACAGCAGCACAGACACTGCCACCATTTATTTTCTTTTCTCATCCCTCATCTTTCATCTCTCATGATTTTATTTTGATTAATATCCATCCCAGTATTTGAATTATAATCCACTGTACCCTTTACAGAGCCATCACTGGATACACCAATTGCTGTTGATTATGACCACACCTCTGTACTATCTTGCAGTTTCATAGATTCATAGCCAAATACTGGACTAGCTGCCCTTTCTGGTAATTTCAAGGCTCGCCAGTCTCTCTTTTTGTGCTCAAAATAACCTATCCCATTTGGATAGAGATTGCCCTTACCCCCCCCCCCCCCATGGTCAATAGTTATATATTACCCACTAATGGGAATAACTGGCTAATACCATAGACAATTTGAGTGACTGTGCATGGGATAAATCATTTAGATTTAAATTAATTAGATAATTAGAATTAATTAGATTAATTAGATTGAAATTTGGCATCTTGGCCTAGAATGCCACTTATCAATATTCTGGCTCAGTTTCTTCCATCACCTTAACCAGGACATCATTAACCATAATAATTCATTTTTATACACTATTGATCACAACAACATTCTGTGTAAAGACAGTAGTTTCAGAATTTTTTATTACATTCTCAACTTCTTTACACTTGTTGTGTTTTACTATATTGTTCTCTTACATTACCACCAGCAGCTCTCCTGTGTCATCTGGCAGTAGAAACAGTAAGGGAATTTCACCTGTGCCCTGGTCAAACTTATCCCAGGTAATATGAATACCATCTCAGATCTCTCATGAAATGAGACTTAGTGGGACCAACTGAATCAATAAAAGCATAAATAAATGTGTCTTTGAAGTAAGTCAAATAGCTAAACATTCAGTGGAAGTGGTATTAATCAATAAGATATGAAAGTTCTTTAACAATGTGATTGTAGAAGTACTATAAAATATACTAGGTCATGGTAGACTGGATTTTTGAATTGTTAATTCTGATGGGCTAATCAAATTCATGCAGTATTTTTAAAGTGTGTGACACAGAGCACACCGACATGAAGATACATAACTTTATTTCAAGATGCAGCTATATAAAATGCATGGCATGACATACATGATGCCAGGAAGAAAATCGGGGATGGGTTTGGCATAAAGGACCTCATCATTCATCTCATAGACACAGAGTACAAAGTTTGATTCTGACCTCAAGTTGCTGACCAGGCTTAAAATGCCCTTTAGGGTGTGTTCAGATAAGTAAGCTGATTAAAATCCAAACAAGCTGGAATATGCAGACCTAACGTATGAGCAAGAAACAAAAAGAAACAAGTAATGTGGATGTCTTTCAATGTTCACATAAATCTAATAAGCAAATTATTATAAAGAATATCACAGGACAGGCAGTTGCTAGCTCTGGTGCTGAACAGCTATCTGATATACATTCATATCAGCTGTTCAAAAGTAGCATAAATCAATAAACATCTAATATGGTACAAGACAATTTGAGGTGCTGACATATAATAGTATGCAGGAGACAGTACATAATAAAGAACAGGGGGTATATGACCTCCATAGCTAATCCAGATCCTATAATCTATGAGGAAATTTAAAATACAAAGCATAGTTAATAGCTTTTCACTGGCACTTGTTTCAGTTGCAGTTACACACTGTAAGGGACACAATGTTCAGAACAAAAATAGTGGGTGTCTGTCATTCGTATTTAATACACTGGACTGCTCTGAAGGCATTCTACCTCTGTTCATGGAGATCTAATTTGTTTGGTAATATAGTCATGAATCGTCTAATGTCACTTTAATGCTGAATGTATTTTTTTCAGTGACTATGGTAGAAACTTCTCCACTGTGAACCAGCCCACATACCTAATTATTAAAACAAAATAAATACACTTGGCACCTTGTTAACTGATACAGACTAAGGTGTCATGATGTGCATTGTCTGCATCTCATAAATTTCAGTGATAGAAATTAGATAAACCTGTTATTATTCAATATAACTGTGTATAGATTTGCCACTGCTATCAGCATTGCCTGAAAATGAGGCAGTTTTCATACTGTTCATAGAAAATCTGTGAAGGATGTAACAAGAGTCACCATGTATGCATTAAAATAGCTAACAGCCTGTGATCCATGTGAAGCTCAAAAGGCACTTATAAAATGACACTTGAAATGTACACAACAGACCAAGGCTATCTGTTTATAAACCTCCTAATATAAGTAATACTGTCTTTTATTTTTTTCGCAGATGAATGACCATGTCTGCTTATTAACACTGGGTCTGAAATAACCGTATTGTTTATGTAATGGAGGAATATCCTTATCAAACATGCTTTTGAAAGAGAAGCAACCTCTGAAAGCTGTATGAAATACCTTATGATGCCCCAGTCTCATTCTTATAAACTTTACAATAATTGATATGCAGTTTCCCATGAGCCTATGCATCATCAACCTTGACTAATTTTGACATGGATTAAACTACTTATCAAAGAGCTAATGTATGCCATTAGAAATGCCTTTACTGTCACTAGCTGATTACCTGTGACTATTATGATTTACCCTTCCTATCCATAATGTGTTTAAACCTCATCATGTCTTAAAACTCCAAAAGGAGACTGAACTTGTCTGCATGGGAACATTTCAAAGCAGCTGATCATCCCCACCTACTCAAGAAATAAATGGCCTCACCTTTCACATAGTTACACTGGCAAAGAATCTTTTATGACTGACTGAAAGGCAAGATGCTTGCTTCAGCCATCTCTGCTTTCATGATGTGAGAGATCCTGCTCATCAGACACATGAATCAAAGGTGCAGTGACACATTGCTACATCAAATGCTTGAAGAAGCCCACATTACCTCACTGTAAACTTTTAAAACACAACATGGTTGAGTCTGCCAGTTTATAATTTGAGTATCTTGCTTTGTGTATAATAGAGCAAGATTGTCAGGCTATAAAATCTTCACAAATTATATTAAGCTTCTCTAACCTGCCTGCTGTTCAGTTTCTTGACATAAATAGACCCATGTGGCTAATATATGTCATAACAAATGGTTAAATTTCATCTGTGTGTGAACATTGTCAAGCATCAGTGGGCCTATAGCTTAATAATGCACATGTGATCTAACGTGTCTGTGAACCTAGACAAAAATTAGTGTGCATGCCTGCATGTAAACATTATGTCCCAAATAACCCTGCCTAACAAGCATGAGTCAGATAGAACAGTATATCAGTTCTACCTGAAACAAATGAAACTGTTACCACTTGGCTTGTCATTCATGAGTTATTCTGCCCACCCATAAGCCTAATTAAGTGCACGAGCAACCTCCTTTACCCATGTAATTGAACCTACTTATTCATGAACACTGATAAAGCCAACTCCACATAGCTGGCTTCATGGTACAAATGCATAAAGCTCAGTCCGATGCCCAAATGACTAAGGTTCAAGTAATGTCCTGGGTGTTGGAGAATGGGTGGGGATGGATTACAATAACTGGCCCGGGGACGGATTATAATAACTGTCCAATGCAGGCTTACCCATCCTGGGTGGCTAAGTCTTTCTGCAGAAAGACATCTGAATGGTGTTAGAAGTGATCTCCTATGCAAAGGGACCTAGAACAGAGAGAGAGCACAGACGAGGAGCACTCGTACCTCACCCATACACTGTAAGTATGCAAAAATGTGCCCTTCTCATGGACTTATAATAGAAGCATAGTACACTGCTTGCTAACCTCTATAGAAGAGCTACAGGCAGAGAAAGCAGAAAAGTAAAACTAGCAATCACTACGGATGAGACTGCACTCAGACTAATTCCTTTTTTAGCCATGTATGAGAGATCTCTGCTGCAGGGATTATCCCCCTCAATGTGAGTTGGCCTGGTATGTGCTAAGGGTAAGACAGACTTGTAACATGAATGCATAAGAGATTGGCAGAGCACTGATTATTGTCACAGCAGTGCCTAAGCACCAAAAAAGCAAGATGAAAATTGACTTCCTGCCTATAAGCTGCATGAAATTAATATCTTTGTCTATCATGCACCTTTCAGGAAGGACAGTCCACAGAAGTGTCTATCTATGCATTCTCCTCAACAACCATCTCGCACAAAGAAGAACTAGTTAGCTCATTCTTTATAATTGATAATAATTGCCTACATTTATGTTGCTTATCTTTACTCTCATTAGAACTTGCTGGTGAAAAAAATGCACTGTCACACAAATTAATCTGCCAATGGGGTCAACCTAACCTATACTAGTGTCTAAAATACATTTTGTATGTTATATGTTAAAACTTTGCATTCACATGGCTTTGAAGACACAGAATATCAGTGAACTACACAACAGCCCTCTGTCCTAGTCCTGCTACACCCACACTCTTTCTTTCTTTCTTTAATTTCTTGTTATTGTCTTAAGATTTTCATAATTTATTTATTATTAATGAGTCTTAGTCCCCACCCCCCCCTCACTCACACACACACACACACACACACACACACACACACACACACACACACACACACACACACACACACACACAAAAACAAACACACGCACACTATTTGTTCACAGAACTTTGATAACCAAAACAAAACTAGCCTCACCTTTGCTGACAAAGGTTATCCACAGTGGTCTTGGTGTCCAGTAATGCAGAGTACACAGCATCTGATTCCACATGTACTAGTTCTACCCCTAGCTCTCGTCCCCTTTTTTCACATATTCTCGCATAGATGTCTTTATGGTCCAAATATAAGCCCTGCATTGTCTGACATATTACTCATATCATCATATCTATGCAGCCAATCTCATTTCAACACTCTTGTAACCCCCTCCATCCAAAACAATACCCCTATGGTACAATGTCAAGAACCATGTTCTACCACTGTTTACCAGTCAAACAAAATATGGCCCATGCTCAGGCTGCTGGTCTCCCTCAAGTCCCTACTCAAGTTCCTAAATGTCCTGAGAAATATAAAATATTTATTTCAATATTTATTTATTTATGTTTTGCAAGATTGAGTTGATATGGCCACAGCTCAGCAGCCTTTGATGGTTCATATCTTATATTATGCTTGTTATGGCCAAGCATCTTGTCTTTTACCAGATACTTAAGCATTTGTTTCACACAGCAAAAACATCTGCAGCATTTGTCAAATTTAGATCTTTTTCACCTGGCTTTGTTTTGTCTTTTTGCTTTGTAGGGAAAATGTTGTGGTTCAGCCAATACAACTACATAGACAACAGCAACAAATATTCAGCATGACAACTGTATTCTATTTCCACTAACGATATCCATATCCGTTTCTAATAACATTAAAACTCACAAATAACAACTAAGCTAAAGTTATTAAAATTATTAACAAACTGAATTCTGTCATAATAATTACATGCAGTATTTTTCTATACACCAAAATAATAAAGCACAGCTATAACAATTAAATTCAGCACAATCTGTTTGAGTATTAACCACAAAATTGACTGTAGTCATATACAATATTAATTGATCACAACCAACAGCAGAACAGCAGAACAGCAGAACCAGCAAAATATTCCAAAAACGACAATGGATTCAGTTCCACAATAAAATTTATTGCTTGTCTTGTCTTAGCGCCTCGGCCATTACAGCCTTCAAAGAGTACAAATTTACCAAAAAATACATTCCCCTATTTATACATCATCAACAATCATTTAATTAAATAATCAATCAATTAAACATGCATTTTAAAATTTTAAAGCAAATTTCTCCAATTAACTTCTCTTTCAAGCCTCTTGGTGTCAGTGTATCAAATTTCAATATAAATACAGTTTCCTTATACAATAAAATATTTTTAATTATTCTTTCATCCCGTTTCCTAATAAACACTTCTTCCAGAATAGTAGCTTGTAATAGGTTAGCATCACTATTATGTCTTTCCCCAAAATGATATGCTATAGGACTTTCTAATCTCCCCTTCTTTATCTCTAATATGTTCCTGCAACCTAATTCTAAATTTCCTTTTAGTTTCCCCAATTTAGAAAAGGTTGCAGGGACATCTCAGGCAATAAATTACACCCACTGTATCACATGTGAAATAATTATGTGGTCTAAATTTTTTTCCATTAATCCTAGGAAAACTCAATTTAATAAGGGAACATATATTGCAATTGTCACACGGTATAGTACCCAAAGATACTAATGAGGTGGAGGGACTAGCTACTGGTGCAATATAATAAGCTTTATCCAATTTGTCCCCCAAATTCTGTTGTCTCTTGTAAGCCACATAGGGTAAATCAGAAACAATTCTATGTAGCAGCTCATCTCTATGTAAGAATTTCCAATAATACTTTATTAGTTCCCAGATCTTAGTACTTAAAATGTTATAAGCGGTCACAAAAAACATTTTATCTTTTTCAACCAAAGAATTAATATTACTAACACTAGTGCATCTTTTTCTACTATTAGTATCATGTTTGTTCAAATTATACTGTATTAGTTTATCAATAGACCCATAAATTAAATTTTCACTATATCCTCTCTGTAAAAACATAGATAGAGTTTGACTAATTTGTTTTTGTAAATCTAATTTATTATTACAGAGCCTAGACAATCTAATCCTCTCTCCATTAGGTAAAGATTGTATAGAATGAATCGGATGGCAACTAGTACCAAATAAGTACTTGTTGCCATCCTCAAATTTTCGATGGACTGTAGTTCCAATAGAGCCGTCCTTCACTCCAGATAGATCAATGTCCAAGAAATTAACCTCTGTGCCACATTATAAACCATCAAATTTAATACTGTAAACATTATCATTTAATTCTGAAAAAAATATTGGTACTTCATTTAATCCCCCATCACAAACAAAAATCAAATCATCAAAGTATCTAAAATAGAATAAAACATGTTGTACAAATACATTTCTATATATATAATCCAACTCAAACCTGGCCATAAAGAGATTCGCATACATGGGGGAAAATGGTGCCCCATGGTTGTACCACTTAATTGATGATAAATAACTTCATCAAAAATGAAATAATTATGAAGCAAACAAAAGTAAGTTAAATCAATAATGTAATGAGAACTCGGGCTATCATCTAAAAAATATTGCAAGGCTCGTATTCCATCTATGTGTCTAATATTGGTATATAAACTACTTACATCCATAGTAATCCAAAACATATTCTGGATCCAATATACATCTGAAATTTTATCAATAAAATCAAATGAATCTTTAATATAAGAATCAAGTCTTTCAACATAAGGTAATAAATAACTATGTATCAAAATTCCTATATTATGTAAAAAGTAATTTACCTCAGAAACAATGGGGCACCCTGGGGAAGTTAACATTATCTTTGTGCAGCTTAGGAAAACAATAAAAAGCAGCTAAGTTGCAATTATCAAAATTAAATTTTGCATCTAAGTCCTTTTTAGAAAAATAACCCAGATGTACTCCCTTTTCAATCAGTACAGAAAAATCTTGTATAGCATTCAAATATGTAGCAATCTCACATGTTTCATAAGTCAAATTATCATTTAAATGTTGCATACACATATTATAATATTGTGTATAATGAAGAACCACTATTTTGTTACCTTTATTCGAAGGCTTAATAATTAAATCACTTCTACCTGCAAGATTGCTAAGAGCAAGCCATTCATTTTTAGTCATATTATATTGCCAAGAAGTATGGCTATGCTCCTCAACAAGTTCCTGTATGGAGAAATTAAGCATTTCTGAAAAATGTGTAACAGTACTATTAACATAGGGGGGTATAAATTTACTTTGAAAGTGAATTCCACTAGTATCTAACAGAGAATAAGCATTCGGAGAAGTATTAACATCAAAATCATCAGACATACAAGATAGGAAACTGTCACCTTCAGTATCAGTTTCCAGACTATATTCAGGATCATTAGCTCTTAACTGTTTATCCCCTTGTACATCAAAAAAACATTTAAGATGTAATTTCCTAATTAATTTAAAAACATCCTGTTTAATTAAGTATAACCTAGGTACTACTGTGGGTACAAACTTTAAACCAAGATGGAGAACAGAAACCTACTCATCAGTTAAGGTGCATCCAGATAAATTTACAACATTTGAAACATCTGAAACATTAGAAACAATATTAGAAAAGGAACAGTCCAAAGGAGAACAATCAGTTCCATCTACCTCGTTTGTAAGTCTGTTTAAATTGTCCTTCACTTGCTGCAGGATTGAGACCAATTCCCTTCTTCTTGCTTCCCCTTTTGGCGTCTTCTTCATTATGGTGAAAACGCTGTTGGTGAGACTCAGGTCCTTGTGCTGCAGGCAGTGGGGGAAAATCACGGACATCATTCTCTGAGTCTGTAGTATAACCTACCCCATCTGAAGAAGCAAAAGATACAGATAATTGTTTGTTATTACCTGCAGTTTTCCCATATTGACCGAGCGAGTATTCTGTTTGTTTCTCCACAAGAAAGAATGCCCATTTCCGTAATCGCATACATCGCTTTTAATTTTGTGTAATTTAAGGTGGACCTGCTCATTTTCAAACTTGTTCAATTTTTCTTTCAGATTTTTAAAGATGCCATTAACTTTAGAGTTACCCACTTGATTTAAAAGTTGTGTGTGCATCACATTTAGATCATTTTTCAATTTAGAGTGTAATAACTGCTCCCTTTCCACCAAAATGCTTACCCACTCCATAGCACAAGTATGTGCTGCAGCTAACCAGCGATTCTTAAAGGCTACATCAGTGCTGTCCGCTGAGTCAAACAGAGTAGCTGGGCTCTTAAAAGCTCTCAATCCTCGGGGGGGCGATATTCAGTTCCATATACCTCACTAGACCAAGGAGATTGAAATGACAGCATGTTTCACAGAAAATTAATTTCTCAAAACTGTCAATATTGTCCTGTATTTCTTGTGGAAAGGAAACATTTGGATTCTCGCCAATGCCGCAAAAAGGATTATTGTGTCTCGGCATTCTGTCCTCCATAAAATTTGATGCAAAATTAAAAGATGTAGACTCATCATTATTCAAAAGTTGAGCAATTCCAGAGACGCTGGCAACTCCAGCAGCATGATTAGGAGTGGGTAAAGCATTCAAAACAGCATTCAGAGCAGAAACCAGAGTACCATGGACCACAAAATTGCCCATGGTTTTCTGTAGCACCATACCCAAAGCACCTGATGTACCTGAAGCACCTGAAGCTGGTGGGGAAACAGTCAAGTCCTCACGAAACACCCGGGGAATGTTAAGTAGGGAATCCAAATCCATGAATGAACACCAAAATCACAACAAGCAGCAGAACAACAGAACAGCAGAACCAGCAAAATATTCCAAAAACGACAATGGATTCAGTTCCACAATAAAATTTATTGCTTGTCTTGTTTTAGCACCTCGGCCATTACAGCCTTCAAAGAGTACAAATTTCCAAAAAAAGACATTCCCCTATTTATACATCACCAACAATCATTTAATTAAATAATCAATCAATTAAACATGCATTTTAAAATTTTAAAGTAAACTTCTCCAATTAACTTCTCTGTTCAAGCCTCTTGGTGTCAGTGTATCAAATGTCAATATAAATACAGTTTCCTTATACAATAAAATATTTTAATTAATCTTTCAGCCCCTTTCCTAATAAACACTTCTTCCAGAATAGTAGCTTGTTATACAATACTTTACAATATTAATTGATGTTTACATTTTTTCTGATAATTTGCTATTTTTAAAGATCACTGCAAGAAAGGCAGATATTATAGGTTCATAGGTAGGTACTATGCTATCTGCCTGAGGGCATTTATAAGCCTAGACAGAGTGTGTCAGCTTTCGCCGCGCCATTGATAAATTAACTGAGCCTCTGTCAAGAAGAGCCACTGAAGTGATCCCAGAGGTGTATTTTCTGTTACCCATCTGCTTGTCAAGGTTTTTCTTGAAG
>NC_056741.1:678788279-678823279 GCF_019279795.1 Protopterus annectens | reverse complement strand
TCTTAAAAATTGGTACCAAAACATTTTTCTCCATTCCTCAGGCATCCTCTCACTTTCCAAAATTTCATTAAACAATCTGGTTAAAATCTCCACTGCCATTTCACCTAAACACCTCCATGCTTCCACAGGTATGTCATCTGGATCAACAGCCTTTCCATTCTTCATCCTCTTCATAGCTATCCTTACTTCTTCCTTGCTAATCCATTGCACTTCATGATTCACTGTCCGCACATCATCCAACCTTCTCTCCCTCTCATTCCCTTCATTCATCAACCCCTCAAAGTACTCTTTCCATCTGCTCAACACACTCTCCTTGCTTGTAAGTATGTTTCCCTCATTATCCTTTATCACCTTTACCTGCTGCACATCTTTCCTAGCTCGGTCCCTCTGTCTAGCCAATCGGTACAGGTCCTTTTTTCCCTCTTTAGCATCCAACCTTTCATACAACTCTTCATATGCCTTATCCTTAGCCTTCGCCACCTCTGTCTTTGCCATGCACCTCATCTCCTTATACTCCTGTCTACTTTCTTCATCTCTCTGACAACCCCACTTCGTCTTTGCCAACCTCTTTCTCTGTATACTCTCCTGTACTTCCTCATTAAACCACCATGTCTCCTTGTTATCCTTCCTCTGTCCAGATGTCATACCAAGCACCTTTCTAGCAGTCTCCCTTACTAGCTCTGCTGTATGTACCCAGCTATTTAGTAACTCTTCACTGCCACCCAGTGCCTGTCTTAACTCTTCCCTAAACTCAACCTCACAATTACCCTTTTTTAATTTCCACCATTTGAACCTTGTTGCTGCCCTCACACTCTTCCTCCTTTTCTTGATCACCACGTCATTTTACAAACCACCATCCTATGCTGCCTAACTACACTTTCCCCGCTCACTGCTTTACAGTCTACAATCTCCTTCAAACTGGCCCTCCTACATAAGATATAATCCACCTGTGTGCATCTTCCTTCACTCTTGTATGTCACCCTATGCTCCTCCCTCTTGTTAAAATGCATATTCACCACAGATATGTCCATCCGTTTTGCAAAATCCACAACCATATGACCTTCTGCATTCATTTGTTTAACACCATACCTACCCATCACTTCCTCATCCCCTCTGTTCCCTTCACCAACATGCTCATTGAAATCTGCTCCAATCACCACTCTCTCACCCTTGGGTACAGTCATCACCACTTCATCCAACTCACTCCAAAATGTTTCTTTCTCATCCATTGCACACCCAACTTGTGGAGTATATGCACTAACAACATTCATCATTACACCATCAATTTCCAGCTTCATAAACATCACTCTATCTGACACTCTTTTCACCTCCAAAACACTCTTAGCATACTGTTCCTTCAGGATAACTCCTATGCCATTTCTCCTGCTATCCACACCATGATAAAACAATTTGAACCCACCTCCGATGCACCTAGCCTTACTCCCCTTCCATCTGGTCTCTTGCACGCACAATATACCAACCTTCCTTCTGTCCATCATATCGGCTAGCTCTCTCCCTATACCAGTCATACTGCCAGCATTCAAAGTTCCAACCCTCACTACCACAGTCCAAGCCTTTCTCCTCTCTTCCTGCCTTTGGCCATGCCTTCCACCTCCTCTCCTCCTTCGGCCAACAGTAGCCCAATTTCCACCAGCAACCTGTTGGCTAACAGTACTGGTGGCGGTCGTTGTTAACCCGGGCCTCGACCGATCCGGTAGGTAAATATTTACTAGTGTCCACATGAATGATTTAGCCAAGTTTTACACTGAATGCCCTCCCTGACGCACCCCTCCCCATTTATCCAGGCTTGGGACCGGCACAAAGAAATGCACTGGCTTGTGCATCCCCAGTAGCTGGGTTCAACTCTGAGATAGCACTACATTGTGGAAAAGGAAAATCTTCCCATTCCACACTGTACAGGGATCTCCATTCATTCCATTTGAACTTTTAAAGGTTCGATCATATGGTCTCGGCGATATGCGCTTCAGACTTTTTTCAAAGTTCGATCAACTGAAGGGGACCCAGGTGTGTGTGTGTGTGTGTGTGTGTGTGTGTGTGTGTGTGTGTGTGTGTGTGTGTATATATATATATATATATATATATATATATATATATATATATATATATATATATATATATATATATATCATTAACCTTCTTTCCTTGTCCCATGCCTCCAAAACATATCAGATTGTGACCATCTTCTTGCATATAGTTGCTCTGTCTTTAAGTGCTATCTATAAAACATTTTCATAATACTCAAAGTAACAACCAGAGGTAATCTAGTACTTCATTTCCTAGCTAAAATTTATTTTCACTGCTCCAGTGATAAGTGGTGGTTGCATTCAGTTTTATATTTCTGTCTGGTATATTTCCCCCTTTTTATCATTTTTCATTTTCTACATGCCTTTCAAAGAAGGATTTTTAGAAGTACCTGAAAATAATTGTTTATTTCAATCTTAAAGTTCTCTTCTCAATTATTCAGCCAAGCTATGCATATCATAAAATTAATTTGAAGATGTTTCTGATATTTAGTGTGTATCAGCATTAATTTAGTCATCTCTACATAGGACATTAACCTACCATTTTTGTAATTTATTAGGTCTTTGAACAAAATATAATATCCACCTTCACTGAATTTGACCAGTAGATACACCTATTGTTAACTTTACAGCACTCTGGTCCTCATGGCCTTTTCTGTATAGTAAACACCTTGATGTCAGGATTCTTGGAGCTATTTCTTCTGAAACTATATGTCTGTTCTCCCATTGTTCCTTACATCCCACATGTTGGTTCATGTGAAGTTGCTTTGGTAAGATTGTATATGTATGCGTGGATGTACTCATATATGTATGCATATCTGTGTCTGTTCCACCCTTCCTCTTTGTGCCATGTGGGATTCAGAACTTGGCTCTGCAATATTGTAATCCTAAAGTTCATATCATATAACCCAAGATGTCTGGGATAAAAATTACCCATTTTTTTTTGTTGTTGTAAACAATCCTTTCCAGTTAATCCTTGTTGTTAGAGTCCCAAAGATATTCTTTCACTACCAATTGAAATTTACTGGCATTTTTGGTGAGTGCTAATCATGGGAAATGTCTAGTTAAAAATGAATTTGTGGAAGAACAACATCCTAATAACAGCAGTGCTGCCTTAGAAAAGGTAATTTTAGCTTCTTCATTCTTCTGCTTTCATCTTTTAATTTTTGTATAGTTGTATTTACATTTGCATTCGTTATGTCCTGCAATCAATAAGCCATATATATCCCTATTACTTTAATTATTTTAGTACCCAAAAAGAGCAATGTGTTTTGCTCTTTAGCTATGACTCATACTATTTTTTGAGCAGAAAAATAATAGTTTTCTCCATGTTCAGAGTGAGTCCTGTCACTACTGTGAATGACTATATCCTGTAGAATATTATTCTGTCACCTAAGTGGATCAATCATTCTTAAAACTTAGTTATCTGCAAACCACATTTGGTTAAACAGTTTACTCCTGGGTTATCTGCACCCATATGGCTTATTCTATTCCTTATTAACCATAACAGAGATTCAACAGCCAGCACAAAAGGCATTGGAAATAATGGGCATCCCTTCTACCTTAATTTGAATGGTATCAAATAGCACTCCATTAGAAAACATATTGGGCTGAGCGGGAAGTGTGTAGTAATTTGTACTTCTTGATGTATCTCAATGGTACAATCCTATGTGATCTCCCTACTCAAACCCTTTCAAGCTTTATGTCTTCCAAGTATTTTGATTTGTAATGGATCTGTAAAAATCTCTCTCTCCTGTGTGTTAATAGATACTACTAGTCAATCCTCTTTTTTTTCTTTTCCTTACCTAAACTAAAACCTGATGAGATATTTTTATTTCCAGAAAGACATATTATGATACTCCCAATATGTATTTATGGATATCCTACTTGATTGCCATTGGCTCCAATATTCCCCAGACCAGTCTCCAAAATCTTTAACTTTCATTCATCCTTTAAAATTAAAGGTTTTACCAAAAGCAAAAAAAAGAAACTCAGAATTCAAAGGATATAATTAGTATGATAGTAAGATAAAGCTGGCTGTATTTTATAGATGAGATGATACTTTTATTATAAAAAGAAAAAAACCAGAAAGTGCTGTCGAACATTCTGAGACAGTTTCAGATATTTTTGGGCTGCAAAATGAATGAAGCTAAAATTAAGGCATTAGTGGGAAATTATGGACCTACACACGGATTGGTTTGGGAATATCCATATTTATGGGGACATGATAAATGAAGAATTTAGGGGTATGGCTTAAAAATGATTCTAGTGTGACAGCTAAGGATATGTGGGAAGATACTAAACAAAAGATAATAGAAAAACTGAGAAAATGCACATTTGTGTTATATGGATATGGATAATAAGATTCAAGCAGTTAAAATGTTTTTAGTTCCTTTAATCTTATACCCAGGTCAGGCATATTTTTATCAACCAGAGGAGTTGTGGATAGCAATTGATAAAGAGCTGAAGGACTTTATCTGGGAGGGGATGATAGTAAGAGTCAAGTGGGAGAAGCTGATTCTTCCAGTAGAACAGGGCAGATTGCATTTACCCAATTTGAAGGAGTATTTCAGAGCTACACAGTTAAGACTCCTGTACATAGCACAAGCAGAAAACTATATTTCAAAATGGAAAGGGATGATAATGAAACAAGGGGAAACTCAAGAAACAAGGAGAGACTGGGATTTTGGATGCAGGCCTTTAAGGAAAATAACGACAATCATACAGAATATTATATCCATAAAGTAGCAGAAAGTATTCTAAGAATTAAGCCAACATAGGATTGGAGAAAGGAGATTTTGCCAATGGGGATGACTGCAATTAGGGTTATAGACAATAGGCAAGAGTGGGCTAGAATTTATTGAAGAAAACTGACAAAGTGTCATATAACTACAGAAGGAAAGATGGTAGAAAAGGAAGACACCAATAATTTATTTGGACTGCAGGTTAGAGATTGCCTTCCCATTCAGGAATTGATATCAGAGTATAGGCAAAGAGAAAGAAATAGGGGGGGTCGTAAACAAAAGACCAGCACTGGTATAGTTTTTAGTAGAATCTAGAACAGAAACTGCCATCATAAAATGAATATTTATTAGAGCATATAAAATATTGCAGAATAAATATAAGAATCAATCAGAGGAGGTTAGAAAGGATTGGGAAGATAAATTGGATAAGCAATTCACAAAGAAACAATGGGAGGGTATATGTATGTCTCCCAAATATGCAACAAAATCTGGAAGATTTAGGATTTTTGCCTGGAAATGTGTGAATAGATATTTCTATACCCCAAGTAGACTCCAATGAATTTTTCCTCAGGCAGATAGCAAATGTTGGAGGTGTGATGGGGAAGAAAGAGGTAATTGGGAACTTATTTTCTGGGAATGCAGTGAATTGATGAACTTTAAGGTTTCCCTGTGGGATGCACTGTCAGAGATGCTGGGTAGGCAGATTGGTCTGATGAATGAGATGACTTTTCTGAGCTATGATACAGAATCGGAATTGCCTAGGCATGTTAAGGCCTTGGTGTGTCTAATAATGGTGGCCGTCAAAAATGAAATGACTAGAAAATGGAAATCAAAATCTAAACCTACTATACTAGAAGTAGTGAATATAGTATCAGAGGTAAAACAACTGCAATTGAGATCTTTAGAAAAAGATAGGAGCAAACTACATAGAAAAAATGGGAATTGTGGGAACAATACATACACGGGAGGAATAAGGTTTAAAAGACAGCAGGACTTAAATGAGCTATGTAATGTTTGACTGAAAAGATTGGGTAGATTATAAGAGATGTATAATGTTTGCAACTGGGAGTGTGTCAGTATGGTTTGTGATGTTTGGTCTAACAATGCTACATACTTGTGTGCTAGCTTGCACTGCATTTGAATACATTTTACTGCTGTTTTAGCTACTTTTCTGTATAAAAAGAAAAATCTAAGCCTGTTTCCTACCTTTCCTGTAACTAGTGTAGTCCAGATTCAGATTTGCTGTATCCAGGACTGTATGTAAGCTTCTGAGCTCCCCAAGCTTTCTGTGTTGGAGGGAAGCCTTCTAGCTTATCAGTGGGAGTGGTAAGCACTTAGCCTATCTACCACATAAGGAGTGGTTCCGGCCAAGAAATTGTAGTTATTGGCCGTTTTGGCAGTTTTTCCATCTCTCTCAACTTTCTGATTTAAAAGCCTGCATTTGCACTTGTTTCCGCCTTTCCTGTAACTAGTTTAGCCCAGATACAGATTCTTAGTTTTAGCACTTGAATTTGCTTATTCATGATCAGCACTTATTCAAAACTTATTATAAGCACTAAATAAGCTACACATTACTACAGCACTCAACCTTCCTCATTACCTAGAGGAAAACAGTTTTGGTACTTAATTTCCTCACTTGCTTAGAGAAAAACAGCTTTTGTACTCACTTTCCTCACTTATCTAGAGGAAAATAGTTTTTTATTCAGGCATGTCCAAGGGTCAGCTCCCAGTGTTTTCTCCTGTCTATCTGATGAATCTGGGCATCCTGGGGCAATGTAAAAATTGCCTCATGTAGACAGACAACCCGCTCCTCCTATCACCCAACACTACAACCTGTGAGAGATGCACTTATCTAGCCAAACTGGAGGTAAAGCTCTCTACAACCAAGACTGAACTTGACAGTCAAAAGGAGAAGGTAAACACTTGCACCACATCACACTCATCACATAGTCTCACCAACTCTACACCACCAAAATCCACACATAGAAACACAAAAACATTCACGGAGGCCCTCAATAATAATCTGTTCAAGCAACAGAAGCATCCAAAGCAGAAATGCATGCAACCTCCAGCCCCCTACACAACCCAAATGACACATAGCCCACAGACTCAGTGTGCCACACAACCACAGCCAATAAGGCAAAACAACGTACCCAACACACTAGTCATAGGTGACTCTATAGTCAGGCACATTGAAAACCCAACTCATCAGGCTAAACAAGCAGAAGGTTTCTGTCACCTCCCTGTCGGGTGCCAGGATCCTCCACATAACCCACGCACTCAGGTCACTCCACAACAAGTACAAATATGACTCTGTCATTGTCTATGTTGGTGTGAATGACCTGAGATGTACCTGTCTGGACTACATGAAAAGAGACATGGAAGAGCTCTCCGATCTTGTAGCCCAGGCAGGTATGACCCTAGCTCTGAGTAGAATTCTGCCATCACCCAAAATGATACCGCAGTACAAGGACAAAATGATTGACTTCAAAAATTGGCTAAGCTTCTGGTGTCATTCTAAAGGGATCCAGTATTTGTCTGCCTGGGATGACATGGTCGACAGACCACGATTCTTTGCCAGAGATGGCCTGCAACTGTCACCCCTGAAATTCCAGATACTGGCTAAGGTTCTTGCCACCCATATAGTGCCTTTTTTAGGCAAGGTTCAAATGACAAATTCACCACTGTAACACGAACAGGCAAGCAAAATCTGAGGGTGATGCTACTCAATGCTAGAAGTCTAAATCTCAAAATGCGCTCACTCGAGGCACTCCTTAAAATGGAGGACATCGACATCTGTGCAGTGACTGAGACCTGGTTCAAGGCTCCAGACAGCACCCCTGCACTACCAGGCTATAATTCATACCACACTTTTCGGCCATGTAACCTGGACCGAAACACTAAAGGCGGAGGTGCGTCCATATTCATTAAGGATATCCACACCTCCAGGATAGTTGCTGAGCATAATGCATCCGAGGTTATCCAAGTGCAACTAACTCTGGGCAAAACTGCAATCCAAATTGCAGCTTGCTACAGATCCCCCACCATACCCCAGGATTTCTACTCCTCTTTTCTTGATGTACTGGAAAATATTAGGGTTTAAACAAACACCCTAATAATGGGTGATTTCAACAACCCCACCATTAACAGGGAAAACTACTCATGTACCAACTCCTTCGCTCAACACTTTCTGGTATTCATAAACTCCAATGCACTGGATAAACTTATCCACACCCCCACCAAGGGCAACAATATCTTAGACCTAGTCATTACCAACATGAGTGACCGGTGTTCCACACCTGAAGTAAGCGCCTCATTGATCCGATCCAAACATAAGCGCTAATCACCCTAGATATTCGCATCCTGCCCCCACCCCCCATTAAGGAAACCATGGTAAAACTTTTCTCCAAAGCCAACTTCATGCTTCTTAATACAGAAGTGGTGAACTTCACGTCACCCATGCAGATGAACAATACTGTTACGACTACTGAATCCTACAGAATTGCACTTTATAAGCACTTACACGAGTGCATGGATCGTGCTATCCCAAACATAACCAAGATGCTATCCTCCAAAAAAAGGAAGCCAATGTGGTGGTCCCCTGCCATAAACAAACTGTACAACAGAAGAAAGAAACTGTTGCAAAAGAGAGTAAAATCCCATGATTGAAGGCGTTCCCTGGTCAGCCTCAGTAAGAAGCTGCGATCCCTGATAAAATCTTCCAAAGCTAGTTACAAAAACAAAATTGCCACTGATTCTAAAGACAACCACAAAGCATTCTATAGCTATGTCAAGAATCTCAATGGCAACACTCAGATCTGCTCGGAGTTACAGCACAATGGCACTAAATATACAGACCCAACTGATACTGCCAACATCCTGGCAGATAGGTTCAGTGCTAACTTTACCCCCCTCTCACCCCCTAAAAGGCCCATTTCTATACCGGAAGAATGCAAAGTTCCTGTAATCATGGCTGCACAGATGAAAACCACACTCTCCAAAGCCAAGAACACAACATCCATGGGACCAGACAACATCCCAGGCTGCATTCTAAACAAACTACAGAATGAACTCGCACCCCACCTAAGTACCATGTTCAATCATAGCCTCACCTCAGGCTTTTTGCCCACTGAATGGCACAGCAATGGTTATCCCGCTCCACAATGGGGGAGTCACCATGGACCCCGGGAACTACCGCCCCATTAGTCTGATGAGTATGGTCTGCAAGGCCATGAAACGTATCATCATGGAACTTATAAAGAAAGACATTGGTAATCGCCAAACTCTGGAACCCACCCAGTTCAGGTTTGTAAAAGGCAGATCATGTCTCCTAAACCTGATAGACTTTTTTGAAGCAGTCACCAAAGCCATAGACGAGGGTAAGGTGGTTCACACAGCCTATCTAGATCTTTCCAAGGCTTTTGACACCATCCCCCACTCTGGAATTATAGATAAACTCACTAAACTAGGTATAAATCCCTATGTCACAAGATGGGTTGCCAACTGGCTCACTGACAGAACCCACACTGTGAAAGTAGCAGACTCCAAATCCAACTTCAGACCAGTGACAAGTGGAGTACCATAGGGTTCAGTCCTGGGTCCTCTTCTGTTTGGTATCTATTTCTCTGAAGTACAGGCTAACACAGAAGGTCTTTGGCCAACAAAGTTCGCAGATGACTGCAAACTAGGAGCCATAATCGAAACTCCTAACAATGTGGACATCCTAGAAAAGGGCCTCACTGAGATAGATGCCTGGTGTCAAAGCCAGCCTCAAGCTCAATGCCAAAATGTGCATTGTCATCCCCTTTGGTAAAAACTCTGTACCCATGAACTACAACATAGGCGGTAGTATACTTAACACCAAAAGTGTGATAAGAGACCTTGGGACACAGGTGGACAGTAGTCTTTCCTTTGATAATCACACTGCCACAGTAGTCAGGAAATCCTTCTATGTGGCACACCTCATCACAAAAGGTTTCTCATCTAGAAAAAAAGAGGTCATTGTTCCCCTCTACTCATCACTCATTAGACCCATTATAGAGTACAATGCCCCTTTTGGTATGTACCTCACAAGACATTTACAACAATTGGAAAGGCCGCAGAAATACCTCACAAAGAGGATTACCAGCCTCAAACTGATGCTCTACGCAGACCATCTCAAAAAACTCCAGCTTTACTCCATCACATATCACCGACTCAGAGGTGATTTCTGCCTAACATGCAAAGCTATGTCAAACCCAGAGCTGTTGGACATGCTTCACTTAAAGAAATCCCAATTCCTCTGAGCTACACTCTCTAGGGACCTAAACCATGTCACCACAATAAACAGAACATGCCGGAGGGATAGATTTCTGCCCCAGATACTTCCCATACTCTGGAATAAACTACCTATCTATATCAAACAAAGCTCCTCATTAGCACTCTTCAAAAAAATCTTGATGATTGGATGGGAAATAGGAAATTCACCCCAGGGATCACTTCTGTGGCTCTGCTCGACAGTGGCACAGGAAAATAATTTTCTTTGGTGACAAAAGCCAGGGTACCTTTTTGGCTGGGCTTGTATAGGCCCTAGGGCCGATAGCCTAGTACCTATCTATGAACCTATGAACCTATGTAAAATGCTTGCAGCTAGGATTGTGTCATAGTGGTTTGTTTTCATTTGTATAAATGTATGATTGCCTATATAGTTAGTAATTGTTTAATAAAGATGTTTCTTGTTTTAAAAAAAGGCAGGAATTGACTAATTTATGTAATGCTGCTTAGGTTATATGATATATAGCAATATATCTGAAGTGAAATGTTTGTTAAGGTAATTATAGTGTGATTACTTTTATATGAATGTAAATTTGCCTGTCACAAAGGCATTTGGAAAAAAAATAAATAAATGCTCTATTTTCCACTTCTTATTCTTATTATGTACCCTGTTTTTAGGTAGAGCTAAATGAACTGCACTGTGTTCTGACGAAACCTCAGACTGATAATCCATTTCTGTCTATCACAGCTATTTTTATCTGTTTTGTCATTGTTAGCCAATAATTTGACCTACTGGCACTCTCCAGTCTTTTAGCAAGGAAGGTGTAATCTATCTCCTCTGGTTACCGTAATCTACAAATATCACTTAACTATAGATTCACTATGCCCTTGATTAGTTCCTTATTACATTTAGAAAAAACAGCCTTGGCTTACAGCTATTTTATATTTTTCTGGGTTGCAGATTACATTAAAATCCCCTTCATCTAAAATTGTGTTAGTATTTTACATGTGTTTTCAAGATTGTACCAATATTCCCTTATGTGTATTGCATCATTTTCATTAGGACCATAAAAATTCCTATCAAAAGATTGTAAGAAACTGCACGTGTCTCCCAGATAACTAATCCCCCTTTCTCGTCTCTCCATTATGGCATACCTATTTACGTGTAGCATAATTACCTCATGTGTTGGAGACTTACTACCTAGCTCAGTTTCTCTACCCTTTCAAGAAGTTTTGAATGGGGGGGATGGTGGTGTAATGGTTAAGGTGTTTGCCTTACAAATACAAGGTACAGGGTTTGAAAGTTAGCCTAGTACTAACCTATGAACCTATGGATATTTATTTCTTTTAAATAAAAGAATAATGTTCCACCATGTTAATGGTTTCCAAGTATTTTTGCTTTCATGAAAGTTGTTCCTTCCTTTGCATTCCAGTTTATTTTCAGAGCTTGCCTGTTTTTCTGTTCCACTGCATCTTTGTTCAAACAGCCTGTATAAATAAAACATAGTTAATCCTTCCTTACCAAACAATGTGTTTTGTAGAAGCAGGCACACAGTAAGAAACCTGCGTTTTCATCCAAGTATGTGCCTACACCCTCAGGCTAAAATTGACAAACACTGAAGAAAACTAATATCCCTAATGGTAGCCTACTAACATAGCAAAAGCATTTTGAATATGACAAACACTACCACAGTGGTATCTTATTGCTTATTAATACGGTAAGAACATTCTGAGCAGAATGATAAATTAGATCAATTTCCTACCCACACCACATGTTAGAAATAATTTGTGTGTTATGCAAAGGTAAGGAAAGAGGAAAAAAATCTCTAAAACTGCATCTTGTACATATATTCTACTGAACAACACATCCTTTTTCAGTTCACCAATAAGGATAAACAATGGAAATCATTAACATTAAGCCAAGAACAACCAGGATTACTTCTTGCTACAATGCATGGACAAAACTTAAATATCTGTTTAGCAAGTAAAAACAACTGCATTTTAGATTTAATGTAATGAATAATAACTTGAATGACTCAATGTTTAATGGACATTCCTGTAAACAGTTGTTTTTTTTCTTTTGTGTGTGAGATTTAGTTGATTTTTTTTTTCATTTATTATGTTCACAAATCTGACTGTAAATATTGTTGTGATTATTTTACAAATTGAAAATCAATATCATATCACAGGCAGGGTCTATATTAGAAGAATGAAATGAGAAAAGAGCAAACGCTCTTTCATTGACACGTAAAACCCAAAGTCTGAAAACAGTGACGTTATGGAACAGCAATTTTTTTTCCCCAGGGAATAAAATCACTGTTCCAAAAAAAAAAATTATAAAGACAAATTAAAGTGGGAGGCTTTGCCCCCCCACACTCCCTGATGTGGGGGCCTGTTACCCCCACACCTTCCCTACTTAAATATACCAACTCTGATATTGCACCACAATGGAGAAAACAGCAAAGTCCAGAGAACGGCCCAGCGATTTTTTGTCCCTGGAAAAAAAAAAATCACTGTTGTAACTTCGCTGTTTTCAGACTTCAGTTTTTACGTGTCGACAAAAGAGAGTTTGCTCTTTCGTTGTTCCGCTCTTCTAATATACACCCCCACATGCATACATGCTCCCTGCCTCAGAAGCATGAGAGTCACACTATTTAGCCTTAGTTTAAAAGTAAAGGCTGGATCCACAGAGCAGAGTTATATAGTATTTGTTGCACTTTCATTTCTCTGGCAGAAGAGTTGGTGTTCTCGCCACAGGATCAGGTTCCTTCTTAGGCTGAAGGGCAGTTTCTATCTGGAAAATTCCTGAATTATGATCTCTGGGATGACAAAGGCCAGTTCATTTTCATGCTCTGATATACTGGTGGGTGCCAGTGCCACAAATCTGTCTGGTGACCGTATGCTGGCATTGCATACCATTGTTTTCCTTCCAGAGATTTCCTAGCTGTCCACTCTCTGTATGTAGTGTCCCGATATCATTTACCTTTTTCCCATCTAGGAACCAGTTCTCTACTCATTCACCACAGTGTAGTTGATAAACTCTGTTTCTTTGCATCTCCTATCATATAAAAACTATATGTTACACCCCCTACATAAAAAAAAACTTCTCGCGATATCTAAGTTGTACCATAAATCCCAGCTCGATATCTTTCTCGAATATTGAAGTAAAAGCATTCCTTTATTTAAATAACATGTTATGGTAATCTTGCACAAATCTAGCTTGGTTGCCATCTCTCTATAGGTTAGTCCCTACTTTCTAGCTCTGTGTAAGAGCACTTCACTGGCATTGTAATCCAAGAATTTAATGCTATAATGTTCAGAAAGGTTGTTACTAACCTTTTGGGTTATCCTGCGTGCCCTTTCTATACTCTGAAGTTCATTTGAACCTATAATCCACTAAAGCTATCTCCTGGTAAATGAGATCTGATCCACACCACTTTCTTAGGTACTCTGAGACTCCTGAGATTATTTTGCCTTGCCCTGTTCTTCATGACATCTATCTTAGATTCTACTCTATACAATGATATCTGTATGTCCTTCAGGGTATGGGAATGCATAGCGATGATCCTCCTCTGGTCTTCAAGATCCATTTTTTAGATTTTGCGGTATAACTTCATGGAAGAATGAAGTGGTTTTACTATGAATTAAGCTCCTAATTGCTCTTTGAATCAGAGATGATAAAGTATGTATGGCTGCTCTAATTGCTTTTAGATTGCCTACTAAGCTGCTTGTAGTGTCTACCATATTTTACTCGTGATTAGCTGCTAATGGCTTATGTTTTCAGTACATCAGCTTTAGGCAGCCTTGCTTTCATTGTATTTTAAGGAGCAAGTGTTTGTATCTCATTAGATGCAAAAACCAACCATTTTTGCTGCACTTTCTAATAATAAAAACGTAACTTCTTTGCCTGATGGGAGAGGAGAGCAGTTTTAAATCACCATTCCCATTCACATGCTCGTGCATGCTCCTAATGATTTTATATTTTGTGTTTATAGTGCCACAACTCAAGATTTACTCACAACAATTGAAATTAATGTATATGATTTTCTCCAGTTATAAATCTAAGTACTGTAAAATGTTCAATAAAGATGATAATCCAGGGATTCAACAACCACTAAGACAAAAAAACACAAAGTCCCCAGGAAAAGCCATGGACCACCAAATTCCTTTGTATAACACAGCTTTAATGTAGCAATAAAAACACAAAAAGTGCCAAATCCTGGTTATCAGAACCTGTAAAATGTTTAATATGTTGCAGGCTTTACTCCACTTGTATAAACTTATTCATTGCCTATTGTTTAAATGTTTTTGAATCTGCTGAGAATCTTTTCTTCTGGGCCTCCACTGAAAATCCACCATTGGCTGAGGCAGATGTACCCGTTTACCAAAGCACAAACAAACAAGCAAGTAAATAAATACACCATTACATATGCTGTTCAGAGCCCAGACATTTTACATCCCTATGTTTCTATTTGTCTTTTTCTGTATTTATATCTAACATATTGTTTTGTTTGTTAAAATAATTTATCAATTAATGAGTTAACATCTAAAATCTCAACAGTTAATATAAGTTATTTCCTGCTATAATGACATTACTGGATTTTATTAAAACAGTCTAGCAATAGAATTAATAAAAATAATAAAAAGGCCACATACACTTACTTTTATGCAAAAATTCTAGCTGTTCTGCTAGTTACAGGCATCACAAAATCATCCACTTTTAAATTACAAGGGCATTAAGAACATAAAGCAGTATTTATATTACAAAATCCATAAACGTAATTGTTTCAGCAAAAAGAATAAAACTGCATTTCAGCTCAGGAATGATCTTTTTTACATAAAATCTTAAAAATGGATTGCCTAGAGAGTTAAAGTAAGATGTCACTTGGCCACTGGACAATGCGGTAACTGCTTTACAAAATAGTTACAAAGCAAAAAAAGAAGGCAGAGCTTTTTGTCTCTTGCTAACTCAAACTAACAGTAAAAGAATCCTTTTGCTCTGCATTCATCCTGCTGAGAGAAGAGACATTATTTAAAAAAAAAAACATCGCCTGTATGACAAAAGAGGATATGACTAGCTTTTTTAAAGATATTTTGCTCTTCACATTAAACAGAACCTAAACTATAAATTTCAGGCTTCAGTTTGGTAATTTCTTTCTTTCTTTTTTGTTTGCTATCCTTCATTATGTTGTCTATTGCTGCATCTTATATTTAACATGTCTTGGATATTTATTTGCAATTTAATACACTTACAGTTAATGTATTACGTTTTCTAACTTAGGTTGAAATTGTTCTCCTAATGCCCTCTGTCTGTGCTGCTCAGAAACATTATATATTCTTTACTACTTAAGGATTTCACTCTACTAACACAAGTACAAGAAGGGTATCTGGATAAAGAATTATGGTTACACAAAAAACAAAAAGCCCTCAGAAGAGGATATGTAGGTCTTGGAAGTCGTACCTGCCATACACATTTGAAATTGTGAAGGGTAGTTGTAGAATTTTACAGAATATTATACAGGCAAGCTACTTGACCCTTTTACTGTTTGGTAATAAGAGGAGCGCCGCACCACTCAAATCTGAACTTTGAACCCATTTATAGGCATATTGTACCTGAGAATTATATAGTATATTTGCTTAGGGCTAGTATGTACTGACAAATTACTCTTCCTGCAGTTAAAATATAATAGCTCAGGCACTGAAATCTGTGAACAATATCAGGCTAACCCAATTATATCTTCATTAGCAATTAGCAACACACCCTTTAGAAAATTTGGCAGTGGAAATGAGGAAAGGCATCATACATTATACTGATCCAATACAGAAAATAAATCTGACTTTTAAATAAGCCCTTGAGTACAGAAATAGTCTTACGATGTCCCATCATTAATCCAACCTCTTGGGAAATTTTGCAGAATGCTGCCAAACTCAAAAGAACATGTGAAAAAGTAACATGATTATCAAATTATAGGTGGCAGAGTAGTGGAGCAGTTAGCATTGCTACCTCCCATTTCTGGCTTACCTCACTGAAATGTCTTTCCTATGGCATCTGCATATCTTCTTGTTTCCACACATGTTTCGATTGGTCCTGTCTCAACAATTTCTTACAAACACAGCCAGTGCAGGCAGTGAATGGTTCTCATGTAGCAGTTTTAAATATGGTAACAGCAATGTGAATCACCTTGATGACAATTACAGTAGTGAAAACAGTAATCAATACTTTGTATAGATGTCACTACAAGGATATATTTATGTTACTTAAACATTGTGGGATCCTTCATTCTCAGGGAGTGTTTCTCGATAAATGTTTGTTGTAACAAACTATAGAGTAGTTATCTGGCAAACACTAGGCAATGAGATGTTTCTAAAGGACAGCCTAAAATATGATTGCAACTACCAGTGGGTAGGTAGTGCTGTGTACATGAATGTGTGTGTGTGTGTGTGTGTGTGTGTGTGTGTGTGTGTGTGTGTGTGTGTGTGTGTGTGTGTGTGTGTGTGTGTGTGTGTGTGTGTGTTGTTTCAGCTATAGGAGCTCCTGCATATAGTAACAGTACAAGTGATTAAAAGATCTACTCGGCATCAATGTAGTAGATCTCTTGTAGCATTTTTTTACTTCAAAAAGTATATTTCTTCCATTCTAACTTTTCAAGAAAGTAAAATTATACTGGAGGTGTGTACATTTTGACAAATAAGGTAGAAAATGTAAGCATTTGAACTTTACTTTTAAGGCATAAACATTTCTCCTTTAAACCCAATTAAAACAGGGATTTTATATAATTAAGAAAAAAGAAGGCGCTTAAGGATAATACATCCTGTTATGTTTCTACATTCAGTGTACACATTTGAGCATTCAGAATCAGTTTTAGGATTACCTTTGAATACAAAGTATAGCCCTTATTTGTGAAAAGGGACACAAGAAAGAGTAAAATAGAAAGATAAAATGGTATGTGTTACTACAGTGACATGAAAGAAAATCAAATAGATTGGGATAGCTTAGAGAAGTCCAGGATGGAATATTATAGGCACATGTTAAGCATAAAATATGGTCTCCAAAGCAATACGGACTCCATTATAATGGCCTAAGGCATCATATGCCTTACTTGCTGCAAGAACAGGAAGTAGCGGTACAAAGACGTTACCCAGAAATATATTGTAATTTGATGTATTGTAATTTATTTATTTTTTGCAATTTTATTTTTTCATTTCATTTCACTTCTTTCTTTTTTTACCAGTTTAATCTTGTTAAAAGCACATGACTCAATCAGATAAGTTTACTATACGTACTTTACTCCTTCATCTCATGAATGGATACATCTCAACCAGGTAGACTACTTATCACACGAGGTTGTAGAGGATAGCTACAAGACAGGGTAAGTAAGATTGCTATTGGCTTTAGAGTTTACTGTATTTGCATGGCGTGTCCTATTCATGGCTACTTTCTATTTATGTTTACACTGTGTAGGTGCACCAGATAAAGAAGTGGAAGGCCAAGAACTTTCAATAACACATTCTGAAGATATTGTATGTACAACTGTGATGCCAGGAATATAGGCATATCAATGAATATTGGTTTTAAGTGGACATCTATATGCCACTACCTGTGAACCAGTCACAGATGCAGCAGTTGGTTGAAAGAGTGGTGACACACAGGGTGCAATTTATTGTACAAATCTAACAACCCCCACCCCCTGCAACAAACAGCAGTTTCAGTGGCATTGTAGCGCGAGACCACCAGCCACAAGAAGCTTGTGAAGCTATCATCTACATAACATCAGCTGCTGATGGCTTTCTTGGCTATGTTGGAAGCCTACCCAAAGCCAACATCTGACCCTATGAACTGCCTGCTGCGAATCATATTTCTAGTATGCCATGCCCCATACTTTGTGTGTGATTCAACCCTCTCCATCACCATTTGTCCATTTTCTATATTTGCACTTATCCCTTTTGACCACAACCTTATGTGCGTCCAAAACATCGCTTTACCCCCCCCCAAAAAAAAAACATAACATGTCCCTCCTTCTCACTCCTTCCTTGTACTCTCTTATGTGTTCTTGTTGTATTTCCCTCTGCTTGCTCTTAACTCTCTTGACTAATTTCCATCACATTTATTAACTAGAAGTTGTGGGTGTATGACTTCTGCCTCACTAGCAGGATTAATCAGACACTGGAATTGGAAGTCTCATATAGTATCATGTTATAGCACTTTGAGAAACAGCACACAACTTTTAAAACTATGTTAAAGCATTCTCAATTTTTTGGCAACACTGAGTTCACATATTGACATTTTGCCTCCATATTTTAAAGAAGCACCCAACCTGACACATGCTACTGAGGTCCACTTGGGCTTCATAATGCCCTTGTTGGTCTGCTCTACTGATTACCACAATACCTTCATAGCTTGCTGCACTTGCTGTGTCTGAGAGCTGGTCATAATCATTTCTATGCTGAGCACAGATGATTGCTCAGTCTAGTGGTAGGCTACCAAATAACTATTTATTGTGCAAGCAAAGCCTCTTTCTTATACCAGTGCTGCTCAGCTGCACATTAAATATGAAAGTATATGGATTTAATACATATTATCACTATAATTAGTTTCTGCTGATTAATAAGTCAGCTGGCATTATGGTTGACCAGCATATCTCTACTTGATGGAATGCTTATATCTATCAACTCATTCGTCTGTGTGTGTGTGTGTGTGTGTGTGTGTGTGTGTGTGTGTGTGTGTGTGTGTGTGTGTGTGTGTGTGTGTGTATGTATATATATATATATATATATATATATATATATGAATATATATGCACACACACACACACACACACACACACACACACACACACGAGTATACATACTTTGATTGGTTCTGTTATTTGAGCCCAGTCTACTGACCAAACTTTTTATTGACAAAACATATCAGCAAATCAATAGTGATCAGAAAAAGAAGCCTAACGCTTTCCTTTTGTGATCAGTTATATTCTGCAGCAAAGGGATTTTTTTTTTCTGGTTAGTATTTTACATTAAACAGTACAATTAAATCTGTCACCAGCAAATATAGAAACACAAATGGTTAAAGTCTTGACCTCACAGATACAAGGTACAGGGTTTGATTCTGACCTCTGGTTATTGGCTGGGCTTGTAATAGTCTGCAGACTAATAGCATAGTATTTGCCTATAAACCTATGAACCTATTCAAGCAAGTGTACACCACTGAATTGCAGCACATACTGTAAGCATTTCTTAAATCAGCAATCAGATCCCTATACCTCTTCAAGGAATGTGCTGAGGAGGGAGGCCAACCCACCATATCCCATGATGTGAAGGCTTTGCTAACATCCTCTGTCTTGTATATACTAACTCCACAGTCATAAGTGAAATAGCTTGTTCTGTGCTATAATAAACATAAGGGAGTTGGCTATAAGACAAACAAACAAACAATGCTGTCAACAAGTAGTGATAGGTCCCCTACCCATTGACAGTGTGAGCAGTCAGCCAATATGTTGTTGATATTTACAGTATACTTCCACCAAAGCTCATCTCAGTGAAACTCTGAAACAGGTTTTCCCAGGGGTCCTGCAGGATGGTAAGTATATATCTTGCAGTGTTCTTGTGGTCAAGAAAACAGGAGTCAATCAGATTGTGTTGACTAATCCAGTGTTGCCATAAAATTATTCAGTGGTAAAATGCAACAACTTATCTATTAGATTCATAGATGACCTTTAGGCTAACCACCTTTGGGGGCCATTTTAAGCCTAGACAGTTATCTCATGTAAGAATCAACTCTGTACTTTATGCTTGTAAAGTATGTACCTTAAACATTATGCCAACCTTCCACCTTTATTTATGCATATGTACATACATCTATATCTATATCGATCTCTCTCTCTCTCTCTCTCTATATATATATATATATATATATATATATATATATATATATATATATACATATCTATATATATATATGGGTCTGCTTTACATACCCAAAATTTCACATAACTGAAGACCATATAACCTACCAGAGAATGCCAAAACTTCACATGAACAAACAATCACAAAGCCAAACTGTTTTGCAGGGTAAGTAACCATTGGTCCAAAAACTCATGGAGAGCGCACTGTACCATTTCCAACCTACGCAGGTAGGGGGCTATACCCCCCACACCCTGCAATATGGGAGTCTGTGCCCCCCACACACCCCTAACTAAATATACCAACTCAAGGATCACACTACAGTGTGGAAAAGGGTAAATATCCCCTTGCTGGGAACAAACACAATTGTCCCTGAAAAGCCACACTGATAATCATTTAACTGTAATCAAGTGATTGCAGGGACCACATGCGTTTTTGCTCAGACTGCCTTGCTACACCTCTGGTGTTTGATGTAGATCAGCCAAAAAATTGTGGTCACAACAAATTATTTCAGTGTTAGCTATGAGGATTGGTTCTGACCCTGACCTGAGCTTGCTGTGCGTTACACAGCTTGGCCTATGGCAATAAAAAAGAATATAGTAGCAGATTTTTACTTTCTTAATTGTTAAGTGGGTAAGCCCACTGGATGCAGATTTTGTCAGAGTTATTACCTAGAAGCAGTATTTTGTTAATTAACCTGCTCAATCAAATAGCAGAAAATTGTGGTAAGAGAAGCAAACCCTGGACTACAGTCAGCAGCTCCTTAACAGGTTACAACGTTAATCTTCTGTACTATCTGCCAAATCTCATTCTGAAACACAGAAGAAACACAAACTTCCAAGTAAGTATGAACAGCATGATCCTGAACATGTGTGGTGATACAAAATAAGTGTGTGGTGATACAAAATACATTTTTGGTGATGCAAAATATATGTGTGGTGATACAAAACAAATGTTTGGTGATACAAAATAAATGACTCTGATAACCAGACTTTTTTTTAGTGGACCCTAATTCACCCGCACCAAATACACACAAATACACACACAAACACACTTTGAAGTCTTAAAGTTCCTTTGTGAAGGTGTCAAACCAGAACATACACAAATGGCATTATGTTGTGCAACTGTTGCATAAAGTACATTGTTTTGTATTGTTTTATTTTCATCAAGCTTATGAATGGCTTCAGTTGTACCTGAGCTGTAATGTTAAGATGTTTTATTGTGTGTGTTTTAGACAAATATATGTAGGATTTGGTAAGCAGACCACTAGCAGTCTAGTGGAAAAGGAACTTTTACCTGTGCGTGTTTAACACTGTTCCTGATTTTGGATACACTAGTGGACTGGAGATAATTCTGATGGACTCACAGACATACTACAGTAGAGTGGAAACAAGATAAGAACAAATCAAGTCTGTGTGTTCTGTCAAAAATGTGTAGTGAAAGTCTGTCTTTACCAGAAATGGATTTTAAATCAAAATCATTTTCAGGACTAAAGAATAGCATACAAGCTCCTGAAAAGAATGCAAGCCAGCTGAAAGTCATGTCAAGAGAGAGGGCTATAAACCCAGTGAATAACAAAAATACAGACTTCTGCATATTGACATTCTATAATAGAATGACTTAACATTGTACAACAGAGGTTATGTGCCTGCATTGTAATACCACAGGATGCTATTTCTCTGGCACTATGCCATCTCTATTAGCAGCGGATCATGGAGCAACTCTTTGCTCAGCTGCATTATTAGCAGAGAAAAATATTTAATCATGCAAACTATACCACTCCTATTCTGTTATAGACTAAAAACTTCTATCAAAAATCACATATTAACATACATATCTTGAAGCTAATGCAAATTTACTTTGAGAAGTGAATGTCTTGACATCCCCTTGCTGTATACCTAACTCATTTTACACTTGTTATTTAATCCTTTTATTCCTTTTGTCTTCACATCCTTCTGATTGGCCAAGCATCTACTGCTTTCAGGGAAAGTAAATTTTAAACAGCACATTTTTAAATATCACTCTGCCTTAATCAAATACTCTGTGTAAAGATGCTAACATTAGAAGCATATGTGATTTTTGTAATTTTGATTCTCAGGAGCAGAAACTGATGGGTACAGGTCTATGTATAGAGATTTCAGTCCATGGCTTTTTTTTTTTTTTTTTTATTTTTTTTTATGAACTTCAGTTTTCCATAGTACATACCTTAATAAGGCATATCTAACTAAAATGTAGGAAGATATGACTTTGAATATCTTCTCAGTGTCTTAGAGAGCAGGGGAAGAAGGGTATACATGCATTTGATCGGCCAGTGGATGGTCAATTGGGTATTATCTAAAGAAGTGCGGCAAAATCTCAAAATAGCGATTGCAAGAGTTGCGAATTGCAAAATATCGCCCCCTTTTTGACCCATGGTAGTGCTCATTTAGGTGGTCGAGCAGTCGGAAATGTCAAATTTGGTGTTATTTATGACATTCCGACTGTTCGGCATTACGAGACTCGCCCATAAAAGTCGGTGTTATACCCGATCGAGCAATGTGCACTCGATCAAATTAATGTAAATGGGAAGAAGGCATAATTGGTTGACTGCATATAATTTTATCCTTGACTTGGATCTTGGATTTGCAACTAAATAAAAAACAAATATTATTCCTGTGGGATTTGAAAAGTGAAACCTCATTTAAAGCATAGTTAAGAAAAGAATATTACCATCACATACTTGCACTGGTCTGATACCTTGGCCTGCAGATTTTCTTGGACAAGAAGTCACATTACAGGCAGGCACTCTCCTCTTTATCATGGTAGGATATGAATCAGGCTGTGCATCCCATTATTACTTGATCATGATGGAATATGAGTCATGCTGTGCATCCCATCATTACTTCATCATGGTGGGATACGAGTCAGGCTGTGCATCCCATTATTACTTCATCATGATGGGATATGAGTCAAGCTGTGCATCCCATTATTACTTCAACATGGTGGGATATGAGTCAGGCTGTGCATCCCATTATTACTTCATCATGGTGGAATATGAGTCAGGCTGTGCATCACATTATTACTTCATCATGATGGGATACAAGTCATTCTGTGCATCCCATTATTACTTCAACATGATGGGATACAAATCAGGCTGTGCTTCCCGTTATTTCTTCATCATGATGGGATACGAGGCAAGTTGTGCATCCCATTATTGCTTCATCATAATGGTATACATGTCAGGCTGTGCAGCCATTATTACTTCATCATGATGAATATGATTGAGGCTGTGCATCCCATTATTACTACATCATGATGGGATACGAGTCAGACAGTGCATCCCATTATTACTTCATCATGATGGGATTCATGGTAGGATATGAGTCAAGATGTGCATTTTATTATAACTTCATCATGGTGGGATAAAAGTCAAGCTGTGCATCCCATTATTATTTCATTGCGATGGGGCACAAGTCAGGCTGTGCATCCCATTATTATTTCATCTTGAGGGGATACCAGTCAGGCTGTGCATCTTATTATTACTTCAACATAAATAATGGGATACAAGTCAGACTGTGCATCCTATTATTATTTCATCTTGATGGGATAAAAGTCAGGATGCGCCTCCCATTATTACTTCATCATGATGGGATAAAAGTAAGTCTGTGCATCTCATTATTACTTAATCATGATGGGATTCATGGTGGGATAAAAGTCAGGCTGTGCACCCCATTATTACTTCATCATGGTGGGATAGGTGTCAGTTTGTGCATCCGATTATTACTTCATCATGGTGAGATATGATACAATCTGTACATTCCATTATTACTTCATCATGCTGGGATATGAGTCAGGTTGTGCATCCCATTATTACTTCATCATGATGGGATTCATGGTGGGATATGAGTCAGTCTGTGCATTCCATTATTACTTCATCATGATGGGATATGTGTCAGGGTGTGCATCACGTTATTAATTTATCATGATGGGAATCATGGTAGGATATGAGTCAGGCTGTGCATTCCATTATTACTTCATCATGGTGGGATACAAATAAAGCTTTGCATCTCATTGCTACTTTATCAAAAATAATGGGAACAAGTCAGGCTGTGCATCCCATTATTATTTCTTCGTGATGGGATACAAATCAGGCTGTGCATTTCATTATTACTTCATCATGATGGGATACAAGTCAAGTTGTTCACCCCATTATTACTTCATCACTGTGGGATACAAGTCAGGCTGTGCATCCCATTATTATTTCATCGTGAGGGATACAAGTCAGGCTGTGCATCCCATTATTACTTCGTCAAGATGGGATACAAGTATGGCTGTGCATCCCATTATTATTTTATCTTGATGGGATATGTGTCATGCTTGACATCCCGTTATTACTTCATCTTAATGGGAATGAGTGAGGCTGTGCATCCCACTATTGCTTCATCATGATGGGATATGAGTCAGGCTGTGCATCCCATTATTAATTAATCTTGATGGGATATGAGTCAAGCTGTGCATCCCATTATTACTTCATCATGATAGGATATGAGTCAGGCTGTGCATCCAACTATTACTTCACTTTGGTTGTGCATCCCATTATTACTTCATCATGATGCGATTCATGGTGGGATGCATGCCAGGCTGTGCATTCCATTATTATTTCATCATGATGGAATACTAGTCAGGCTGTACTTCCCATTATTACTTCTTCGTGATGGGATACAAGTCAGTCTGTGCATCCCATTATTACTTCTTCAGAATGGGATTCATAGTGGGATACGAGTCAGGCTGTGCATCCCATTATTACTTCATCAGAATGGGATTCATAGTGGGATACGAGTCAGTCTGTGCATTCCATTTTTACTTCATCATGATGGGATATGAGTTAGGCTGTGCAACCCATTATTACTTCAGCATGGGGAGATACGAGTCTGGCTGTGCATCCCATTATTCCTTCATCATGATGGGATTCAAGTCAGGCTGTGCATCCCATATTTACTTCGACATGGTGGGATAAGAGGCAAATTGTGCATCCCATTATTATTTCCTCATGATAGGATACACATCAGACCATCAGGCTGTGCATCCCATTATTTCTTCATCATGTTGAGATATGAGTCAAGCTGTGAATCCCATTATTACTTCATCATGATGGGATTCATGTTGGATAAGAGTCCGGCTATTCATTCCATTATTACTTCATCATGGTGGGATAAGAGTCAGACTGTGCATCCCACTATTTCTTCTTCATGGTGGGCTATGAGTCAGACTGTGCATCCCTTTATCACTTCATCATGATGGGATCCGAGCCAGGCTGCGCTTCCCGTTATTACTTCATCATGGTGAGATACTAGTCAGGCTGTGCATCCCATTATTGTTTCATCATAATGTGATACAAATCAGGCTGTGCATCCCATTATTAGCTCATCATGATGGGGTTCATGGTGGATACGAGTCAGGCTGTGCATTCCATTATTACTTCATCATGGTGGATACAATTCAGGCTGTGCATCCCATTATTACTTCATCATTATGGGATTCATGGTGGGATACAAGTCATGTTGTTCATTCCATTATTACTTCATCATGGTGGGATATGGGTCAAGCTGTGCATCCCATCATTACCTTATCATGGTGGGATACAAGTCAGACTGTGCATCCCATTATTACTTCATCATGATGGGATACAAGTCAAACTGTGCATCCCATTATTATTTCATCATGATGGAATATGAGTCATGCTGTGCATCCCATTATTACTTCATCATGGTGGATATGAGTCAGGCTGTGCACCCCATCATTACTTTATCATGGTGGGATACATGTCAGACTGTGCATCCCATTATTACTTCATCATGATGGGATATCAGTCAGGCTGTGCATCCCGTTATTACTTAAAGATGGTGGGATATGAGTCAGGCTGCACACCCCATTATTAGTTCATCATGATGGGGTACAAGTCAGTCTGTGCATCACTTTATTACTTCATCATGATGGGATTCATGGTGGGATACCAGTCAGGCTGTGTATTCCATTATTACTTCATCATGGTGGGATATAACTCAAGATGTGCAACCAATTGTTATTTCATCATAAATAATGGGATACAAGTCAGGCTGTGCATCCCATTATTATTTCATTTTGATGGGATACAAGTTAGGCTGTTCATCCCATTATTACTTTATCATGATGGGATTCATGCTGGATATGAGTCAGGCTGTTCATTCCATTATTACTTCATCATGGTGGGATAAGAGTCAGGCTGTGCATCCCACTATTTCTTCTTCATGGTGTGGTATGAGTCAGACTGTGCATCCCTTTATTACTTCATCATGATGGGATCCAGTCAGACTGCGCGTCCCGTTATTGCTTCATCATGATGGGATACGAGTGAGGCTGTGCATCCCATTATTACTTCATCATGGTGGGATACTAGTCAAGCTGTGCATCCCATTATTGTTTCCTCATGATGGGATACAAATCAGGCTGTGCATCCCATTATTCTTTCATCATAATGGGATACAAATCAGGCTGTGCATCCCATTATTAGCTCATCATGATTGGATGCATGGTGGATATGAGTCAGGCTGTGCATTCCATTATTACTTCATCATGGTGGATACAATTCAGGCTGTGCATCCCATTATTTCTTCATCATTATGGGATTCATGGTGGGATAAGAGTCATGTTGTTCATTCCATTATTACTTCATCATGATGGGATACAAGTCAAACTGTGCATCCCATTATTATTTCATCATGATGGAATATGAGTCATGCTGTGCATCCCATTATTACTTCATCATGATGGGATACAAGTCAGGCTGTTCATCCCATTATTACTTCATCATGGTGGGATACAAGCCAGGCTGTGCATCCAGTTATTACTTCATCATGATGGGATACAAGTCAGACTGTGCATTCTTTTATTACTTCATCATGATGGGATACGAGTCAGGTTTGTTACGTTTCATAATACTTTAAAAGTAAAGACAAATAGTTCTTTCTCTCCTTCAGTGGTTTTTATTAACTAACAGTACACACGTGTGGGAGCCTCATGGAAAGCACCAGGGAGACTCCCAGAAGAAAGGAATAAACAAGCTTATATACTGGTGATATTGCTGACAATACAAAATTATAAAACTGAACCAATTAGATCATTACACAGGGCAATTAACCAATTAAAGGTTTACCCGTAAACGTAAGACAATTCACATCATCATATTTACAGGCAGAAGAGAGAATCAGATATGTTTCCATAAAAGGCACATTTCCTGCTTTCAGGCAGACTCTTGTTTGTTCAGTATTTTTCCATTATTCACAGTTCAGAGTTCACAGTACTCAGAACATCCCAGTTTATACAAACTGTCACATACTCAATTCCCTTGAAACACATGCTTTGGCTGTTCATATTCTACAATCCCCCATTTGATGCTGTGTAAGCATCATCATTTAACCTGTCAAACATTTGCCACAAATTTAGCATAACTATGCTACTAGTCTTTTTATCATTGAGAGACATTTTCATTTCATTATCTACAGTCATAGTTGCAGGCATATAAAATTTAGGCACTTTTTTCACAGCTTTTGAAGACATTAATTTCAAGATCAGTGCTTTGATTAGAAATAAGACAAGAAAAGCAACAATTGCCAATACTGCAATTATTAAAATCAACTTCAACAGTCCACCTCTCCAGCCTGAGTACAGGTTGGATAATCATGCCCATGTTGAACTATCAGTCACTAGTTTTAAGGCAGAAAATGTAGCATTGTTTAATATTTCAAGCAATTTAGATAGCTTTTTCAGTTCCCAAACTGATTTCACTGCTCCTTATGAAGGAATTATACCGGCCCATGGTATGACGTCATCACCCAAGTCTATATGGGACAGTCCTTTGGTACTAGCATGAGCTAAGTCATGATGATAAATCCTTGAAGCATTAATTTAACCTACAGGATTGGCAGGCTTTTTAACCTCTCAAACGATTTGAATTTTACCTTTAGGTAATGCAGATACATGTCGAATAGCTGGAACCAGGTAGTCCAGGAAGCAGCTGCCAGACCAGTTTTCTGGTAGCCATTTATATGCTTTTCTTCCGCACACAAAATAACAATTTTCTACTTTAATGGTGATGTTGATAGGTTTGAAATGATCCCCAGTGTCCTGCAGTCCTTGGAATATTTTCGAATAAACAGTTTCTGCTTTCTGGGAAAAGTTAGCTACAGAGTCCTTAACAAGTCTTTTTACAGGTGAAAAGTCTGTTACACAACCCGAACTGTCTGAAGTGCAGTTATATACAACTGTTTTGTTACAATGGCTCCACCCGACTCTGGTTTTACCAAGTTTTTGAAAACACACAGTTCCGTTTTGACGGAGGGACAACTGTAATGCTATTTTGTCCTTTGAAATAACATTTGATGCATTGTAGATCAAATTCGTCCAGGTTTCATTAACTCCTAAAGGGACTATATTTAGCATCAATCCCCCATGAACAGTAGGAATAGCAGTGCAAACTCAACAGTCTGAGACATTGAGGGATGATGCATAAGTGTATTTAATGGCTTGATAGGTGTTGAAAGGTGGATGCCATGCAGTTCATTTGGCATGAGGCGTAGTTGGAGCAGGAAATAAAAATGGTTACAGTAAAAATATCAAAACGACAAGAATAACCACTAAAATAGTTGTGCAGTACCTTTGTGGAAATGGTGGTTGCACCTGTATTGTTTTTGGAGAGTTAGGTTGTCCAAATGGATAAACATTGGGCATTGTCAGGTGCAGGTACAGTATGACTTTGAGTACGAGTAGCAGTAGGTGGGGAAGCAGGAGTAACAAAAGGTAGAGGTTGTTGACCTTTCGATGAGATGACCTTTTTGACGTTTGATATGTGAATCCAGGTGGATGAGCCTTGTAGTCGAACTGCTGACTATGTCATTAGTAGAACCAGGAAGGGCCCCTTTCAGCATGGTTGAAGCACTGTTTTTCGAGAGAATGACTTGACTTACACCCAATTTCCTGGTTGTAGTGCCGAGGACAGGAAAAGATCAGGGTTATGTTGAGCCACTGCTACCTGGTGATAATGAAACTGTAAAAAAGAAACAAGAGAAGTGCAATACCTAAGAATATCATGATCAAATGCATTAGACTCAGAAAAGGGTGGTGGAGGAGTCATGGGCATACACATAGGGTGACCCATGAGGATTTTATGAGGAGAAAGACTTTTAGTAGGATGTACTTGTGCTCTCATAGAGAGTAGGGCTAGAGGTAGGGCCTGTACCCACGTGAGGTCCATTTCAGTAGTAATTTTAGGCAGTCTGGTTTTTAGTGTCTGACAGTGAATCAATTAACTGAGCTGTAAAATGTGTTCCATGATCTGAATATATATATATGACAGGGAACATCAAATTGAGGTATAAATTCATAACAAAGTTTTTTAGTAACTGAGATAGCATCATTTTTTGCACAAGGTTAGGCTTTTAACCATCCAGAAAAAAACATCAACAACAGTTAAAACATATGTAAAACGTGCACAAAGTGGTAATTCAATAAAATCCCATTGCAAAGCACAAAATGGTCCCAATGGTTTTGGCAGTGGTTGTGTGGGAGCCATAGTGTCTTTTGAAATGTTATACTATAAACAAGTGGAGCACATGCTCAAAAACAAATGCTGTACAGAAGCAGAAAGTCCTGGAGCAAACCAATCCTTTTGGATTTGTTTTATTAATGCTTGTACCCCAGCATGAGCTGGCAAGTGATATGCTTTAATGAGGGAATTTAGCATGGATATGGGGCAGACCAATGTGCCATCTGGATGTTGCCAAATTAAATCAGAGCATTTAAAACAATTTTGAGCCAGCCATGTTGTTTTTTCTGATTCTGAAACCTCATTCTGTAAAGCTTTAGCACTGTATCATCAAAAGTTGTCATATATTGTAAAGGCTGCAAAAAGTGACCCTGAACAGTTTGTGAGAGCAGCCTGTTTAGCAGCCCAGTCAGCAAAATTATTGCCCTTACTTTTAAAAGTGTCATTGGATTGATGGGCTGCGCATTTAACAACGGCAATTTTAGAAGGTAACAGTAAGTCTTGTAATAAATTATTGATATAAAAATGGTTTTTAATGGGTGTTTCGGAAGATGTTAAGAACCCTTGTATTTTTTATAATATGCCAAAATCATGAACAACACCATGGGCATAACGGGAATCAGTATAAATAGTAACAGACTTGTCTTTAGCTATTTTGCATGCATTCGATAATGTCACTAGTTCCGCGGCTTGCGTGGAGGTGCCTGTAGGTAATCATGCTGATCTTAAAACTTCAGTCGGTGGACAGACTGACCAAGCTGCTTGGAATTCTCCGGAGTTTGTTTGTAAGCAGGATCCATCAACAAAAAGTTTTAAATCCGGATTTTGCAAAGAAGTGTCATACAAGTGTAACCTAGGAGAAAGAACAGAGTTAACTACAAGCAGACAATCACATGATTTGCCCTCATCCGAAGTTAGTATTAAAGAGGCAGGGTTCAGTGTTGGGCAGCGTATAACTTGTAGGGCAGGATTATTTATTAAACTGAATTCATATTTAGTAAGGCATGCATTTGAAAGATACTGTGTTTTTGTTTTGAAAAAATAACGCTTGAATTGCATGTTTGACTGCTAGTATTGTATCATGTGCAAGGGTTAGTGGAGCTGCCATGTCAATGAAAACAGAAGCAGCTGCCACGGCCCTTAAGCAAGCTGGGTAAACAGAGGCAACCGGATCTAGCTAAGTGCTATAGTAAGCAATAGGTCAGTAGCCTGTCCTACGTTGCTAGGCTAGGAGATGCAAGGCAGTCTTGTTTTGCTCACAGCAAAAGAAAACAAAAGGTTTGGAATAATTTGGCAACCCTAAGGCAGGAGGATTTAACAACTTTGAAAAGATAGTGTATACTAAATAGAACAGATTACTTATATTGTTTTAGTTTGTTTTGTTAGCACTATCATTTACAGCATGTACCATTTTGCTCATATTTTCAATCATAACTTGTTGTGTTATTGCAACTGTTTATAACCTACAGCATATAAAATAATTTTAAGCTGTCATTATTATTATTACCCTTAAAACTATTACCACAGGATGTATAAACCCATTTAGCAATTTGGTTTCAGATGATGACCATGCTGTAAATATGTCTAATTATGGGCAGTGCCAGCTTTTTGTGTTTTACTATTAACGCTGGGTTATGTGAAACCACACATACAAACTGTGGTGCCACTTTAAATAAACATTTTGAAATTTGAAGGCAATATTTTCTATTTATACACTAAATTGTAATCTGTGTATTAAAGATATTTGTAATGATTTACTAAATAGTAGGATTTTATTGTGCTTGTAAATGTACAATCTGTGAGATATCTTGTCTTACTAGTTTTTATACTAAGCTCTTTTAAATCTGCATTTGGTAACTTTACAACTTGTAATATTGATGTGCAATATTGTTTTTTGGGTTTGTTGTCCTATTATGGTACAAGTGGATGGTATTTTTATCACTTGATCTGTATGAAGTACTGGCTTATTACCCAGAATGGTAAGTATTTTAATTCATGGTCCTTTTTTATGCATCTTTGTGCTATTTGTACAAATAGAGTATTGGTAGAAATCATACGTATTTATCCCATTAAATTTATTTTTATTTTTGTGTTATTACTAACATTTTTTGTATGATGTCTTCCCTTCTTAAACCTGTTATATCTTGAGGGGGTAATTTACAGCATTTAATAGAGACTTAGCTGTTTACTGAAATGTTTATGTCAGCCTTTGATTTTTTTTTTTTATGTATACCTGACCTTGTTTAGCTAACCCTGCAGTTACATTTGTGTTAAATGTTATTTTTATAAAGGTACATGCTGTATGCTTTTTATAACTGAAGTTGTCTTGTGATGTGTTTTGTGTAGCTTACTGTCATTTGTGAAATGTTGTAATAAACAACCCTGATTTCTTCTGTTTGGCATTTTACCAAAAGGAGTCCACTGAGTACAATACTTACAATAAGAATCACATTGTTTTATGTTTATCAAAACTTGTTTGTCGTAATAACTTTTTGGGAATACTTTCAAGAACCTTTGCACAATGCTTGGCATTGAGTCTTGTATGTTTGTTTGTAAAAAAAAGAGAGACAAACTTAATTGTGCATCTGCTCCCCCTTGTTTTGAAAGCGAAGCATTTTGCTGCTGATTACTGTAAACAATAATTCTCATTTGATTTGTGTGGTCTAGCAAAGTCTTGTTGTTTTTACTTTGACCTTATAGCCAAAAGGCCCTATTTGTTCCGCTACTTAATCACACTGCTCTGTGATGTCTTTTAACTATTTTGGATGTTGTTTTGCCTTTAACAAAGGTCTGTTATGTCCAAGCTGTGGATCAAAAGGTAGTTGTGTGGGTATTTTCCTGCCTGTCATGATTTCAAATGGTGAAATCCTTGTCTTGTTGTTCAGGGTAGCTTTTACCCGTAGTAACATAATTTCTGACAAATGTTGCACCCATGTAGCATATTTTTTTCCTTTAACTAAGTTTTATTTATGAGATATTGTAATCACCTCTGTTTTCATGTTTAGAATGATGCAAATGAAATGCAGATGTCTGTGTTGAATGCTGTGTGCCTTGTCTCACAGCTGCATTTTTATTTATAGTCCTTGAAGCATGTTTTAGACACTGAACATTCAGCTTGTCTCAAGCTGTACCTGACTTTGTTACATTGTATGAATGAATGCTGCTTTATTTAATTCCATGCTTTTAGCTAAGACCATTTTAACCCTTTAATATCTGCATGCTAGTAAAGAGAAATACATGTACTTAACTGACTATATTATTTTTACATATATTATAGCAACAGATGTGTATATACATGTAACTAGCAAATGGATGTGCACATGCATTTATGTATTTTAAACCTATTTATCACAGTATAAATTTCCTTTGTTTTATTTTAAAATACAAAACTGTTTATGTTAGTAGAAACACAGTGGGAAACAAAACCTTTAACTTTTTTTTTTTTTTTTTTTATGTTTATCCTTAAGACTACTGATGACTGAGTCCTTTTACCTTAGTTTAGCCTCACACATGCAATCATTAAAAGCTGCCCAACACAACCCTGGTAATCTTCCTTTCTTTTTTAACTTATTTTGCAAATTAATCAATATTCCTTTATTAAAACTACCATTTTCAGGAAAGGCAAGGTTACCGTCATTTTTAGTTAGGGCGATCCACTGGTTTAAAAACATACAACTGTCCCGGGACACATGATAAAACCTATAACCAGCTGGTGTACCTTTTTCTGGCTCATTTATTTTTCCTGCACTAGCTTCCATTTTCACACAATACCCCACTATCACTCAATTAGCTATACCTGTTTACCACAAGTTTAGCTAAGGCATTATGAAAACGTCTTGTTACCCCACTCTCATACAAGAAGCTATACCTGTTTAACACAGGTTTAGCTAAGGCATTATAAAAACATCTTATTACCCCACTCTCATTCCTCCTTTCATACGTATGACACCAGTATTTTCCGTATTAACCCCACTCTCATACTGCACATTTAAAAGCAGAGAAAAAATGCATGCCACTTACCTTAAAATGACTGAATGAGAGAAAGGATATATTTTTCTACTGCACAAATTTTTTTCAAATCTTTAAGACAGACAGACAGAGAGATGAAGAACACACTGCAAAAACAGAAAAATCTGTTATGGGCCCTTTCATTAGCAGTATTTATTTCACTTCCTGACTGCTGCAGCTTGTTCCCAATTCAGATCCGAGTCACGGCACCAATTGTTACATTTCATAATACTTTAAAAGTGAAAACAAATAGTTCTTTCTCTCTTTCAGTGGCTTTTGTTAGCTAACAGTACACATGTGCAGGAGCCTCATGGAAAGCTCCAGGGAGACTCCCAGAACAAAGGAATAAACAAGCTTATATACTGGTGATATTGCTGACAGTACACAAATATAAAACTGAGCCAATTAGATCATTATACAGGGCAATTAACCAATTAAAGGTTTACCCATAAGCATAAGACATCATCATATTTCCAGGCAGAAGAGAGAATCAGACATGTTTCCATAAAAGGCACATTTCCTGCTTTCAGGCAGACTTTTGTTTGTTCAGTATTTCTCCATTATTCACAGTTCAAAGTTCACAGTACTCAGCACATCTCAGTTTATACAAACTGTCACATACTCAATTCCCTTGAAACACATGCTTTGGCTGTTCATATTCTACAGGTTGTACATCACATTATTACTTCATCATGATGTGATTCATGGTGGGATATGAGTCAGGCTGTGCATTCCATTATTACTTCATCATGGTGGGATAAAAGTCATGCTGTGCATCCCTTTATTTCTTCATCATAATGGGATACAAGTCAGGCTTTGCCTGCCATTATTACTTCATCAAGGTGGGATAGGAGTCAGGTTGTGCATCCTATTATTACTTCATCATGATGGGATACAATTCAGGCTGAGAATCCCATTATTACTTCATCTTGAAGAGATATGAGTCAGGCTGTGCATCTCATTATTACTTCATCATGAAGGGATATGAGTCAGGCTGTGCATCCTAGTACGGGGATACGAGTCAGGCTGTACATCCCATTATTACTTCATCATGGGATTGGAGTCAAACTGTGCTTCCCATTATTACTTCATCTTGATGGGATACAAGTCAGGCTGTGCATCCCATTATTACTTCATCATGATGGGATAGGAGTCATGCTGTGCATCCCATTATGGTGGGATTCATGGTGGAATACACGTCAGGCTGTGCATTCCAGTATTACTTCATCATGGTGGGATACAAGTCAAGCTGTGCATCCCATTGCTACTTCATCATAAATAATGGGATACAAGTCTGGCTGTGCATCCCATTTTTATTTCATCATGATGGGATAAAAGTCAGGCTGTGCATCCCATTATTACTTCATCATGATGGCATAAAAGTCAGGCTGTGCATCCTATTATTACTTCATCATGATGGATATGAGTCAGGCTGGGCCTCCCATTATTACTTCATCTTGATGGGATATGAGTCAGGCTGTGCATCCCATTTCA
>NC_056741.1:678721360-678723860 GCF_019279795.1 Protopterus annectens | reverse complement strand
CTGAGCAGGCGGTATGCACTGAATAGAGCTGGAGTTTCTTCAGTCCGGGCATCATATGACATATGTTTGAGCCCCTGACTTTCCTTTTGGTGAGGAACTTCTGGGGTCTTTCCCAGCTGCTGCAGGTGTCCGGGTAAGGTACATTCGAGATGGGGCGTTGTACTCAATCATTGGTCTGATAAGTGAGGGAAGAGAACATAGGTACAATGACCTCTGCTGATCTGGATGTGATCCCTTCATGATCAGGTGGGCAATGTAGAAAGGTCTCTCCCTAACCACTTTGGCAAATGTGAGTGCTCAAAAGAGATTACTGTCAACTCTGGGTCCCAGGTCCCTGATAACTTCTTCCGTGTTTAATGGATTACCACCACCTGTGTAAGTAATTAGGGGTTACAACTTATTTTTTCCCAAAGGGTATGACTATACACTTTTGGCATTTAGCTTAAGGCCATGGCTCTGGCACCAGTTATCCATTTTCTATGAGGCCCACTCTCTGGAGGATGTCTGTGTCTGATGGAGAGTGTCAATTATGAGTGCCTAGTTTGCAGTCATCTGCAAATTTTGTCAGCCACAATCCCCCATATGTTTGCCTGCACTTCAGAAAAATAAATGCCGAACAAGAGAGGGCTCTAGGGACTGATAGCCAGGACACCGCTTCGTGACCTGGCTTAGAGAGTCTGACATGCCAGCACCAGCAGCTTTCTAACCTATGTGGGAAGTTCTGTCCCAGCGAGCCAGTTTGCAAACCCATCTTGCTTGACATGTTGGTTTATATCTAAGCTGGTGAGCTTTTCTATATGATGCCCGAGAGTGGGGTAATAGTAACGCTTTTGTAGCCGTGGCCTTTGGCTAGGTAGGCTGTGTGAACTTCACCTACCCTCATCAATGGCCTTAGTGACTGTTTCAAAAAAAGTCGACCAAGTTCAAGAGGCAAGATCTGCCCTTGACAAAGCCACAAATTGGGTAGGATCCAGTGTCTGTAGGTCCCCAATGTCTTTTATTTATGAGTTCCATTATGATCCTCTCCATAGCTTTGCAGACAAGGCTCGTCAAGCTTATGGGCGGTGTAGTTTCCAGGGTCGTTGAGGCGCGCCTTTGTGGAGTAGGACCACTGTTGCACAGTCACGCCATTCTTTGGTGCGTATCCTGTAGTAAGGCTAAGATTAAAAGTGCAGCCTTATGTGTAGGTTTTAGTTCCTCATTGAGTTCAGGTGGAAATTAGCACAGCTGGGAACACCGTCCGGGTCCCATTGATGCTGTGTTTTTTGCTTTGAGAGAGCAGCTTTTTTCTCACCTGGGCATCTGAGATGTTTGAGGCTAGAACCTCTGGTAGGATAGATATTTCTCCTTTGCGGGGAGTGGGGAGGAGAAGTTTCGCACTGAACCTGACAATGCTGGGTAAGGCAATGACTGTGGGATCAGTGATTTTTATCATTTTGGACTAATTCTGAGCATATCTGGAGAGTTTCCACCCAGGTTTCTAACATAGCTAAGAGGCCTTATGATTGTCTTTTTGTGTCATTAAGCGATTTTTCTCCTCAAAGTTGGCCTTGAATGATTTTATGAGTGATCGTAGTTTTTGCTGGTATTGGATCAGAGATGCCTTCCCTCTTTAGGATTTTGCTCTGTCATCAGCAGTAGCTTTCTCCCTCTTGTTGTAGAGTTTGTTTTATGGCTGGGGTCCACTGTGACCGGGCACCTGCCTTTGGTGGAAAGTGGTCTTGGATTTTGTATTAGGGGTTGCTTGATCCACATACATTCCTGGAAGTGCTCGTGAGAAGGCATTTGTAGAGTTTCCAGCAGCGTGGGTTGAAGTAGCTCCACTAGCTTCCGGGGCCCTTGAAGGATCCCACTCCAGTTTTAAGAAGTGAAGTTTGCTTTTGAGAAGTTCTTCACTGTGGTCTTTTTTGCTGGGGTGGGGAGGCGGGGATGTGGATCTCCAATGAGAGATTAATTTGTAGTCTGATTTCACCAATGAGGGATATACTTCGGTGTGAGCATTTTGTCCCACATGTTTGTAGTGATCCAGGTCCTAAAGTATATTTTCTCCTCTTGTAGGAATGGTGACTAGTTGTTCCATAGCATTTGAGCTTTATGAACTCCAGGAATCTTTTGGGCTAGGAGGTGTTGGGGCTTGAAATATTCTTCCCAGTCTATGTTTGGGTGATTGAAGGTCACCCACATATGATAGTGTTTGGAGAGACATTCATACTCTCCAGTGTCTTCAGGAAGGCTGTGTGGAGTTTCGCGGAGTTTGAGAAGGTGATCTATGGCATGCTAAGCAAGCTTGTAGAGACAGTTTTACCTAGGTGATTAATTGCACCTGGATGGTCTCCGATGCTTCGCATGCGTTGCCACTAACCTGAAGGTGTGGGTAGTATCGCTTCAGAGTCATGGATACTCCCCCCTCCTTTTGTGGTTCGGGTCCGAGTTTGGGGCGGAACGCATGATATGAGGTAGGATATATAACCTGATAGTGTGCTGGGGGTTGGGGTTCCTT
>NC_056741.1:678696945-678719445 GCF_019279795.1 Protopterus annectens | reverse complement strand
TCCCAACAGAACAAGGTGGTTTAAAGCTTTTAAACACAACACAAGCAGAAGGTTACAAATCAAAGTAGAAAGACACGATGATGATAAAATGAGAGAGACAACAAAATATTGGGTGCAGTCCTTTAAGGAGAATAGCAGAATACACTTTATAAATTAGCAGAAAGTAATCAAACTAAGCTAACACAGGAATGAAGAAGGCAGATTTTACCAATAGGTATGACTGCAAATACTGCACAGAAAAAAGGCAAGAGGAGGCTGGAATTTAGTGGAAGAAATTAGCAATGGAACTCAGGACCTGGAAGCAAATAACTATGGATAGAATAATAATAGGCTGGAATAAGGGCAGGCAAACATTTGGACTGCAAATTAAAGACCATCTTCCCTGCCAGGAAATGGATAAATTAAATACAGAGCATGGGCAAAAAGAGAGAGACAGTGGAATGCTAAGTGAAACACCAGCTCTTACAGAGTGTTTAGTCGACAGTAGAATAGAAGCTGCTGTTAAAAAAAGGAATAGTGACTTCAAGATATAAAATACTGCACGATAACTAAAAGAATTAATCAAAAGATTTAGAAAAGACTGAAAAGAGAAAATGGAAAAGCAAAATGCAATGCACACTGGGAATTTATTTTTTTTTTTTTTTATCTTTAAAGTCCCAGCCATACAGACAACGTTTTACACTCTTCCCATCCACAAAGGAGGAACTCCACTGAACTATCTAACAATAGGCCCATAGCAATTCTATCGCCTCTCTCCAAGATATTAGAGAAATGTGTACACAAACAAATCCTACAATATCTTACTCAAGAAAACCTAACCACCCCTACTCAACATGGTTTTCGCCCTGGCCATAGTACTTCTACTGCCCTCATTTCTTTCACAAACACCATCTCACATGCTAGAGTTCACAATAAACTAGTCTCCTGTCTTTCTTGATCTCTCAAAGGCTTTTGATACCGTCTCTCACCCTTTACTGTGAGCTAAAATATCTCCGACCACTATTTCCTTGTTCTCTAGCTACCTCTGTAACCAGGGTTGCCAGATTTCCGACTGGCCAGGTAGGGACTAAAAAAAAAAAAAGGTCTTCCACGTCTGTAATGCGGAACATCAGAGTTCCGCATTAAACAGAAGTAGCTCTGTGTTTATTTTTTATTTGATTGGCCCGGGCCAATCAAGAATCGCTAAACATAGAGCTACTTCTGTTTAATGCAGAACTGCAATGTTCCGCATTAAACAGAAGTAGCTCTGTTTTGCGATGTTTTGATTGGCCCATATACCGGTATATGGGCCAATCAAAAATCGCTAAACATGGAGCTACTTCTGTTTAATGTGGAACATTGCAGTTCCGCATTACACAGAAGTAGCTCTGTTTTGCGATGTTTTGATTGGCCCGTATACCGGTATACGGGCCAATCAAAAATCGCTAAACACAGAGCTATTTCTGTTTAATGTGGAACTGCAATGTTCCGCATTAAACAGAAGTAGCTCTGTTTTGTGATGTTTTGATTGGCCCGTATACCGGCATATGGGCCAATCAAAAATCGCTAAACACGGAGTTTCATTTAATGTGGAACTTCCGCATTAAACACAAGAAGCTCCGTGTTTAGGGATTTTTGATTGGTCTGTATGCCGATATATGGGCCAATCAAAAAACAAAGTGGAGGCTGCCCGGGATTTAAACTGGTAGGGCGGGACTCGGGATCAGGCTGCTGATCTCAGGACAGTCCTGCCCAAATAGGGACGTCTGGCAACCCTGTCCGTAACCATTTCCAATCTGTAAAATGGAGCTCTGCTACATCCCCCGAACGCCTTATTCAGATGGGAGTTCCTCAAGTATCAATTTCTAGGACGTCTGTTACTTAATATTTTTATTAATCAACTATCTGCCTCTACCCTACACTCTTCACTTGGTCAGTATGCAGATGACTCCACAGTCATCTCCACTGCTGACTCCTTTACTGAACTCCAAACTATAGCACAGAACTCTTTCTTGTCTATTGAGAACTGGCTCAACCAAAACCATCTTATACTAAACCCCAAAAAGACCAAGCTATTACCTTTTTTTTACCAAAAAATAATGCCCCACCTGAAACCATCTTTCACCATCATTTCCTGTAACACACTCATTTCAGTTGAAAGTCACACCAAACTTCTATGAGTCATTATTGATGATCAACTAAAATGTGACCTACATGTTCGAAGTAACATTAAGAAAACCAATCAAAAACATGGTCTCCTTTATAGAAATAAAAACTTTCTCTCAAGCAAAGCTAAAATAGTTCTTTCTCGTGCCTAACTAGTACCTACCCTTCTTTATGGCTCTCAAATTCTCACCAATTTACAGGCTACACTTATTATTAAACTAGCATCCCCCTTACAACAAGGTAGCTAAATTTGCTGCTGAGATGCTTTACTCATTTCATCACTGCCTCGCTCTCAGGAAACTAAACTGGTTAGAATTTCCCTATAACCTTCTCCTTCCTCAGCTCCAAATAATTAATTCTATTCTTTACCAGCCCACTTTTTGCCCTAGCATACCTCTACAATCTCCCACTACACCTCTGCAAGAACACTCCGGAGCTCTGAATATCATCGCCTGTCCATTTAGAAACCCATGATTAACTTAGGAAAAAACCTTTACTGCTATCTGCCTGCTGTGAACTGGAATAAATTACCACTAGACATTCATCTCCTTAGATACAAATCCCTATTCAGAAAGGCAGTAAAAAACAATCACTTAAGCAAAAATAAATGATGTCAGTGCTATCTCCCACTTGATTGACTCGCCTATCTTGGCTATTCTCTCTCTCCCTTTTTTTTACCCTCATTATCTAAAAATTTCCTAATTATCTTTTTCTTCCTCTTTGCCTCTACACTCTTTTTAAATTTTTTTCGCTACTTTACCTTTTCTCTTTACATACTATGCCAGTCTTTACTGTTTTTGGTATACAACTTATCAGTTAAATATTAAGCTTAGAAATTCTTACTTGTTTGTAACTACACTCAATCTTGTATTCCTTATAATTATAACCATTTGTATTTCTGAACTCTGCACTGTACCTACATGTGCTATAATGTTGATTCTAATTGCCATGCATGCTTAATCTGCTTTACTTATTCTGTGTACTTTTTTCTTGTTTTTATTAACTTAATACTTATTCACTATATTGTATGTAATTACTGTGGAGCTTTTCTCCCCGGGTCTCTACTGAAAAAGGACTCTGTCCCAGCTGGACTAACCCGGTCAACAAATGTCAAATAAATAAATAAATACTTTTACCTCCCAAGGATACAACAAATTCCAGAAAGTTTAGGAATTTTGCATGAAAATATTTGCATACGTATACCTGTATCTCAAGCAGACTTTATGGATTTTCTTCTCCTGTAGACAGGAATTGCTAGAGGTGTGACTGGAAAGAAGATTCTCTACACGGTACTTTGCCCAAAATGTTACGGGAGCAAATGATAGCAACTATAAAAATGCTTCTTTTAAGGTGGGAAATGGGATCTGGCTTGCTTTGACAAAGTAAGAATAAGAGTAATGCTATTTACTGCGAAAAAAGAAATTGCTAAAAACTATTGGTGTCCCACAAGGATCTTTATTAGGCCCCATACTTCAAACATATTCATCAATGACCTCTACACTACTACAAAAAAATATTACCCTAGTTCAGTACACTGATGACTCGACCCTAATCTGCTCTAACTCTCCCTCTAAACTCCAAGACCTTACACATCAATCCTTATTGATTGAAAACCTGGATAAATAATTCATATCTATGTCTAAACCCTAAACAAACCAAATTACTGCAAGGTAATCTCCAATACACTTCCCTAACAAAATGTCATAACTCACTATCATCTCTGCCAATGTACTGGCTTAACTTTCTTACAGCCATCTCTATTCTATACTGCTCCAGTCTTCACTAACCTTTAAGTGTCATAGCTGACTAAACTTGAGCGAATTTAAAATAAAATAAATCTTCAGTAAATTATAACAGAAAATACCACTGCCTACAACTCTGTAAATTGTACTAGTTAAGAGTTACCACATCAACCCTTCTCAACTGACTACAATATACAAGCTTCCCTACAAGCCAGAAAATCGACCAGTCCACAATACTTTACAACAATCCCCATGGAATTTTACTCTCTAGAGAAAAATCAACAGTCATTATAAACAAATCGTGTAATCCTACGGGTGACTCACTATATTCAAATAGTGCATTTGTTCTATGCAACCACATCTCACTATCACTGAAATTATTCAGAATAAAAACATTTAAAAAGGAACTAAAACTTTACCTATCAAACCAATGGATCTGCTCCTGTATATCTTCAGGATAAATGCCATTGTAATATTCAGCTTACAATATCATCAAAGAGTTTCTCTTCACTCAGAATCCTATGCCCATAACTAGTTTTAAGTAATAACTGAATAGTTTTACTAATATCTCTCAGCCATACACATAGTTTATGTGACACTGCTTGTCCGTCACCGCTATAATTCTAACATACACGTTATGACAGACATATAATTGTCTTTGAACCTGCTTAATACCCCACCTCTTAACTACACAAAATATTTTTTGCATTGCCATGTTCCTTCTCTCACTTCCACTTCTTTGCATTTCTAAGCTCCAGCCACAAGATCAAACCCACTAATAGATCGCTCCAAATGATCCATGTTCAAAGTCTACTAAATGCATAAATGTTTTAAAATGTAATAGTTGTCTTTACTTCATATGAATATAATCTAATTAACAAACATATGATTGTGCAATTACAGAATGCCCATTTAAAATGCTTCTAATTATGTTGGAGCTTTTCGCACTGGGCCTCCGCTGAAAAGGATTTTTTGACTAAACCCAGTTGGACAAATCCAACAAATAAAATCAAAATAAAACAAAAATAAAAAATACATCACCATTCAAAATCCACTTGGAAGTAGGAATAAGACCAATAAGTGATCGCATTTTCTGGTGTTACCAGAAATAAAATCTGAGAATCTGCAGTTCAGCAAATATTTTGAAAATATGTGCAATGATCCATGCTCTTATTTTTTGCATAATACACTTTTTCTCCATCCCATATCCATTCTGTCCTTAAGTCCTCTCACCATTTTTGCTTCTTTTTTGCATCTTTCTTATTTTAGTCCATTCTGCCACTCTTGGTTTTAAACTATATTCATGATGGCAGTGCACCTGAATGTTGGTTAACTTAACATGCTGTACACCCAAACACTCAGTCTTTTACATGCCAGCCTAAGGAGTTGCCAGGTTGCAATCAGAAAGGATTTTTGGGGTACAAAAGCACATCATGTCTGCCTCCAACAGAGGGCAGTACTGCTCCAATGAATCCCAGACATCCCCCTTTCAAGGTGACACAGCTAGCCACAGGTTGCTACATTTGACCAGCCTGGTCAACCCTACAATGCCATGGATGCCAGCTGATTCCCCAACCTCTATTAGTACAGTCAGGAAAAATCTTTCTATGCTAGAGGACCAGCCACAGATAAACAATAATGAAAATGTTAATGGTCATTCCTTACAGAAGCATGGACGAAAACAAGAATAAAGAGCAAAAGGGTAGAGAAATATTTTTTTTTTCAGTAAGCAGAAGAGATTTATAAATCTGAATAGTTAATAACACAACTGATAAAAGAAAGTGATTGGGATTCATAGAAGGTAGAACAATACACAGCGCAAAACAGTATAGGAAGCTGCCATATAGAGAATGTATGGGACACTCTCAACCATCAACAGTATCAAAGTGCAATGGTCGAAGCTGCTTAACATCTAGTTCATAAAAATGTGGACATAATGACATGTAAATGAGAAAAACAGTGCAGCTGCAGGAGGCCAAGATGTCAGACCAGTTTATAAACATACAAGAGTTATGCTGCATGCTTACACTCGGCCACTTTGAACACTGACTTATGGAATACATGACAGAAGCCATATTGGGCAAAGGAGAAGCAGCTGCACAACATTAGTTGGCTACCTGCTGTAAATGGTGCACACTGTGGTTCCCCACACCTAAGATGACACAGGCAGTGACTCCTATGCCAACAGGTCATAAACCAAAATTGATCATTTCAGATTGGACAGAGATGCACTACTCAAACTACATGAGTTGTGTACCCCATAAATGGAAATGATGTGTATGCATGGTATGCCAATTCCTGAGGACACAAAGGTAAGTGCAGTGTTGATCACCCTAGCTTCAGAGACATTCCAGTGACCTGCTAGTAGCAGATTTTGTATATCACAGCATTATGGCTCAAGAAGAGAGAAGCAACACATTATGAGCATTCTATGACACTTCACATTTCCCTGATGTCCTGAGTGCCAGAGATAATGTTGCTAATTAGGCACCACCTGGTCCACACACATACAGAGATGCATAATTAGAGAGGACTAACACTCCTTGAACTGCTAAGGTGGCTTAAAATGCCCAAGATAGTATCAATAATGAGTCAATGCTCCACCACAGCAGGTCACATGACTTACATATTTAGCACACATTGGATGTATATACCAATGGCTCCTGTGCGGGCCTTCATACAGGATCACCTGGTTGGTAGGTGCACAAAAATGTCAGACAGAAATGTTACATACAGACAGCAACTATGCATGCTAAGAGCAGGTCACATATGATGCTGTCTATTCTGTGTTGCAGGAATGTCAGACATGCCCTTAAGCCATGGATTATGACATCCACTCACAACCCACAAACTAAGGACAAAATGATGTATAACATTGCCTGTGCTGAAACCAAAAACATTAGGTCTTTCAAAGGGTAGGTTCTGCTATTCAGACATTTCTGGTGGGGCAACAGTGTATTTCTGAGATATGTTATGTTACACAACATGGTCATGCAAAAACAGGCAGTGCAGACAGATAACGCAGCACATTATGTTGTATGGGATGGAGGAGCATTATTAGTGCAGGGAGGAGATATGCTAGAAGACGATGCAGCAGGGTCACTTCTAAGACAATAATGGGTACAATACATTGCAGCAGCCAAATGACAGCATCTGGTCTACAGCTATTAGCTATAATACCGATAACACAGAATATAATATGTGCTGTACCACACACAAGCTACATAGGGTTGTACATGGTCTGGTCACACTGTGCATCTACATTACCATACCCCCACAAGGTATGTGGTGAGTAGGGACAATCATCATTGGGAGGTCCTGTGACAGATAGCCAACATAACAATGTAAGTTAGGATGACTGCAAGTGAGGTTGGTAACTTCATGCTCTGGGTGACTGCAGTGTGTCAGTTATCACATCCTCCAGTGACAGGTCGGGGTGTAACTATGTGACTATTGCTAACATCCACTGTGCCACCTGTTGGGGATAACTTCTGCCATTAACAGCCTTAGGGTGCTAGTATGTGACCTTTGCTAGTGTCCACTGCACTGCCCACCTATATCTATGCTGGACCCACCTTGATACAGGAGAGCTATGGAAGCTTGGTGGGATACACTGAGGAAGCATCCCATTGGTAGGTCTGAACATTCAATACCACAAAAAAAAAAAACAGGGGCACCAAGATCTGTGCTAGCATGTGAAACGAAACTGATGGTGTGTGCACAAGAGTCTGAGCCCTTTGACATGGGACATCCCATTCACATCCACCTTGTGTTTGGACTCTCCCAAAGCCAAGGACAACATTTCTAGCAGAAGCAGAGTGGTGGCAGGCATGTGTTACATAAATGTACCTATGGAAAAAATGTTGTCCACTAGTGGCACCAGTAGCACTATCGATTCACTATGCCAGTACTTTAACTTAATGTGCAAATGGTACATGCACTCTCAAATGCTACAGAACACACTTACCACTTCACAGAAGCAGTCTGTGCCAGGATCAGTGACCTGCATAATCTGATAGTTGAATCCAGGTACTGCACACATGGAAGTCTTAGCAATGACTTGCATGCCTACAACTCTCCCTGTGGTAAGTAGGCCCATGTCAGAGGGGATGTGCACATATTGGATAACATATTTGGAGTGAATACAAGAAGTGCTTGTGTAGGTCTCATTCATAGGTGCATATGTTAGGTTCCAGTGAGGTCATGCACTCAGCAGCAACTGAATTCACCCTGAAGTGTCAGAGACAGTGCCACTGTAGCATCAAAAATGACATCTGCATATCACCACTATTCTCAGTACTCACGATAACATCAGCCTCTTCATTACTGAAACTTCCACCAGTGGAACTTGTGAATGCATGGAAAACGCATCACCACTATGAGCCCACAAACATATGATTCAAGCCTCCTACTGTGGCATGCATAGTGGGAAACATGGAAGTCAGTGTTACACAATATTTTTAAACATGCCTCTTGTTGGGCGGAATGTTGCAAGTGCAGACTGGAGATGCCTAGGACAGATGTATAGGGAAGCTAGTGGTCATATTCTCTTCACTTCATGCACAAGCTTACTATTATGACCAACAATAACCTGGTGCTTCCCCTACTGCTATATACTGTTAGGTGCCAGGCCTGCACCCATATCCAAGCTATTACATGGTATGAACGGGTCAAGTTTGTCTGCTCAGATATAGATAAACTAAAAAATCCTCCACCTCCATAACCTAATTCAGTACTCTCCCCTACTCCTGTGGTGGTCCTGTTAGACACAATTTCCAGAACATTTTCCTTTCTCTCCCCCCACTCCTGTGGTGGTCCTGTTAGACACAATTTCCAGATAATTTTCCTTTGCATGGAAGTTCATATGCAAACCCTCTTATACACCTGATGTAGGAACCTATGATGACTGCCCATGGCATTCAAATACCAACACCATGTCCTGCCAGGTCTGGTCCCTGACTCACTGGTCTGAACCATGTTTTGCCAGTAGGTACTTGCCATGTATGTGGAGGGACTACACATCAAGTCACTAACTTGTGAACTTCTATAAGCATTTTCTCCCATTGGTGTGCATACCAACACCTGTAATATCTGTGAACACAGCAAATTGTTCTGTGGGTAGATGTGCTAGGCTAACCCATGCAGGTAATAATGACCATGGGTTGTCCCATCATATCTATCATAACACTAGAGTCCCCTCTCCCACCCCCAATGTACAGCACTGCAACAGTGTAATGTAGAATCATGGCAATCTCCAACCCTACAGACAGAAGTACCCTGTGCAGTGTGAGATGTTCAGAGGCAAGTACTTGGCAGGCAGTCCCCCTCACAGATATACACACAAGTGTGACATGTAATTGTGTGGTTTCCCTGAATGTGACATGCCAGGATGTCTGGGTACCCCTGAACACAGAAAAACACACACCTGTGGAACCATCACTGTGTTTGCCATAACTGAGGTTGAACAACCATATGGAGTTCACTGCGTATATACACAAACACCGTAATGACTCTTCCTCTCCCTAACAAGCACCAGAAGCATTGCAGAGGTGTTAATAGGTACCTTATCATTCTATTTATCTTTCCTTCTCTTCTCTCTCTCCCTCAGCCTCCACATATTAGTCCAACTCCTCTACATTCCACTTGTATGCTTAAAATTGGTCTGGCCCAAGGTGGAGGCACAGCTTTACACTCAACTAAAAATAGGGCATTTAGCTGAGAAAGTACTCAAATCAGGGCACATGGCAATCTCTTTGAACTGCTTCATCTACGCACTACATTATGTACACCTGGTGATGTGAGCCTTACATGCACTGTTTGGCATGAGTTATGGGGCATATATGCTCGCATATCACGGACGCCTTGATGTCCAAATGAAAGGAAGTTAGACAAGGCCAGTAGGGGGAGGGAGGTAGAAGTTTGGAAATCTGGTCTGCTGTTGGGCTCTGGTAAGGAATCCCAGACGTGTTGAATGCAATAGTGAATAGTACAATGAATTTATAGATATCACTGCCACTGAAAAATTCTAAGTAATAATGATTTTTAAAGTAGGACAATAACCTCATAAAGTTAAGACTTTACCAATAAGATGTTGAAACTTTATTGGAAATTATAAAGCAAAACCGGAGTCTTACTTAAAGCCCACCTGAGCGAACCGATTCAGTTTAATTATAACTGATTAAATGTAGAGGCTTTATCAGAGAATTCTGAAAGGGAAGAGGTTAATATCAGTCCAGCTAATATTGAAAAATAGGTTGAAAATTAAATGGATTGGTTTAGGCCATAAAGATTTTATATCACAGGTCTGACTGCAGCCAGATAACAAAAAGTCTGTGACAACCAGGACTATGAATCCTACTGTATTGTCCTTAGGGGTGAACTAATTGCTACCCTAGAAGGGTAAAAGTTTTTGAAATTGTTTTATAGCACTCAGATGTGGCAACAGATCTTAGCAAAGCTCTGGATGTGTACAGTACCACAGTCAGGTGACGAGATGTGATGTGATTCTATAACCAGCAATTAAATTATTTTTTAGATATTAGTGAGAGAAATGATGGAAGGGAGGCCACGGTGGTACAGCGGCTAGCATTGCCGCCTCACAGCAACAGGTTCTCCAGTTCGATCCTCAGCTGGGGTGCCTTCTGTGCTGAGTCTGCATGTCCTCCCTGTGGTCATGTGAGTTTCCTCCAGGTGCTCCGGTTTCCTCCCACATCCCAAAGACATGCTGCAGGTGGATTGGACACTCTATAATTGGCCCTAGGTGTGTGTGCGCACGTGTGTGTGCCTTCCATGGAAAGTTGGATGCCGGGCTAGCAACTCGACACTGTAAAAACTCCACTGCCAATCATGAGCAGACAGGTGATCCACTGTGGCGACCATTAACTGAGAAAAAGACAAAAGAAGTGAGAGATATGATGGAACTCTTGCAGCAGCACCTTGGTTTCTGGAGCCTGACAGGAAAGATCTCTCAGATATTTCACACAGCCTCACACCTTATCTTGCCTTGGTGTAGTACGCAACTCAACACTCATCCCCTTGCCTAACTCAACACTCATCCCCTTGCCTTGCTGTAGTAAGTACCTTAACTAGAGAACTGTAATTCTTTGGTTAGGAAAATATAGTGAAATTAGTTAAGTATTTTTTTTCTGTGTCTGTGTGAATCTATCCAACTGTGTTTTTTTTTTATATCTCCTGTGACTGAAACTCTGGTGTTTATTTTAACTAGATATTCACTACTCTCATGTTTTCTATTTTATTATTTATAATCAAATATTTTGATACCTTTCATTGTGGCTGGTCTTTAATTCTTTTAACATCTTTAGAGTACTTATGCTTATTTTAGTAACACTGTGGCTGCTCCTGGACACTTTGCTGTTCTGGTCATTTGTATTAGTATTAATTTTACTCAGTATAATTGGGTAACCTTGTAAAAGCCTTACAGTAGCTGACTAGTGGCAGCATAACTACCTTATAGTCTGGGCAAAGGGGACACAACTGGTAAATCTGTTATAGCCTTTTCCAGGTGTGTGTGTGTGTGTGTATGCGTGTGTGTTTAAATCAAATATCCAAGTGTGCATGTCAGCTACTTGGAACAGGGACACACAGCTCCAAAGGGGTCAGTGTGAAGTCTTGTTTGGGGCCTGGATAGAGAGAGTGTCAATGTGATCTGAAGTGTGCTCCCTGTGTATTCTTAACACACACACACACACAAACACCTAGACATTTTTTATAAATATTGACAAGTACAGTTTTATGCACTGTTTATATCTCTGGTAACTGATTTTCTGAGTAATATGACCGTTAAGGCAACGATGGGCAAGTTTTACATTTCATACACAAATATTTAAGTGGATTTTTGGAAGTTTTAAGTTTGCGATTAATCTTTGTATTTACTAAAGAGGCAAAAGGACTAAAACCATTTAAAACATTCAGTCAGATGTTTTTATGTTTACCTCTGTTTGTTTGTTATGTGAAAATTGCCAAAATCACTTACAGCACTTAACTAAAAGCACTACACAAAGCTTATGTTCCAGTCAAACTGGTGCAAGAACTAAACAGAAATAAAATCATGAAAAATACATTTCTTACCTCCATGTAATACTTTAGAAGAAATGATTCATTCACAGCTCCACCAGCAGCATACATTCCTGCATAGCCCATGGATTTGGAAATTTCTAAGAGCTCTCTTGAACCAGCCCGATATCCATCAGCAAAAACAGCTCCATCGGTGCCATAAGCTGCTCTTCCTACTTGCATTCCTACGACACTGCTGGTCATGTGTGCACCTGCTGCTATTCCCAAACCATGCATTTGTGCACCTGCAGCTATTCCTGATGCAGACATGTGTGCACCTGAAGACATTCCTGAGGCCTGCATTGACTTTTCAGAAAATGAACCCGCAGCAAAACTAATAGGCACCTGCAAAGGAAGGGTCAAGGTCTTTTTAAAAGTAATCATTTAAGGTGAATGAAATACTTCATTAACAGTTTTAATACAAACTACTTTAATACTTATCAAAATTAAGTGGGGCTGATAAGAGTCACACAGAACAAACAACACAATGAAATACATACATACTTTGGGGAAGAGATGCTATTAAAGTACAAGCTTACTGAGACTAAGCCTGTCAACAAAATAAACATCTATATCAGCTTGTCAAGACTAGAATCCCATATGCTAATATGCAGTGTATAAACAGTCTTCGAGTAAGTCAACCTATCACCAGCAAACATGCAAAGGCATGCAGAAGCAATGCAGTGTGCTGGAGAGTGTCAAATACCTCAGTAAGATCCTTGTGCAATCTGTTCAGCTCAGTCCTCATGCCTTTATATAATACAACCACTTACAGTACCAAAGGTATCATTATACAGAGTCTCGCTGCACAAAAACTGTGGGTTTTCTCTACTTGCATGCTTCTCCAAAGCTTATAACTGTTCACTGCCATGTTATAACACTGGAATGCAGAGCACAATACTTATTACTGATCCCATTCACTGACTTGTGGTCATGTATAACCATATCCTCAGTTGATATTCGACATTCAGGACTGGTGCTACACACAAGTCAAGAGCCCACTCACCCTATAACAGTAAGTTACAGCTGGGTAAGCAGGAGAGATGAAGGAGGTTTTAATGCAGCTAAAGCAATGGTACAGAGGCCTAAGCAGCGAGTTTTTAATTTAAGAGATCAAAGGAACTACAAGGAAAATAAGTCTGAAGACTGTGTGTGCCTTACCAAACAGCATCCTCAAGATATAATCCCTGCTTTCAGGACAGCAAAACATTCCAGACCAGGGATGAAATTGTGGATACCCATCCAACTGTCAAGGTTAGTCCTATAACAGCTAAGGGAGTCACTCTGTTTAACACAAAAGAAGAACCCTAAGGTAATGACTCTATCCTTCAAATGTGTTTCATTTATTTGCTGGTGGAGGTTTAAATTGTTGGTTTTGGTGTCTGTGCAGCTGCTCATCCTGTAAAGGGATAACAGATATATTAGAGTGGTCTCTTTAATGGCATGGAAGGGAGGACACTGATCTCCACACAGGAGTCTATAAGGGACACGGTATAGGGGGATAGGGCTTCTAGTCTTAGTAGAAAAGGTTTTTAAGCCAATATTGTTCTTCATTAGGAACCTATTGGGTGTTTAACTACATGACATGCATGATTAGGTACATGATGAAGCAGGCACTGAACTCAATAACTGGTCTAATCAGGGCAGAATACAGGGGGACAATAATGTCCGACCTAAAATGACATACCGATCAGTCATGCTAGGCAGAAGAGTTTATGGGTCCACTATGAATAATCACATCTGATTTAATTGACTCATCATTCATCCCCAAAACATAAACTTTTTGCAAGGAGGGCAAGCTACTAATAAATTATATATATATATATATATATATATATATATTATATATGTACACACACACATATAACATACATATATATATATATATATATATATATACACACACACACACACACACACACACACACACACACACACACACACACACACACACACACACATCTTTGGTTTATTACAAACTTGAAGAGTAGGAAAGTGAGGGAAATGCAACATGTGCTCTTCTTCGAGCCAGCACACTGAGATAGATCATCAGCAATCTTTTACTTTTGACTGAGTGACAATCATCTATGCACAACAAGGCTTCCAAGATTTCCTAAACACTGTCATAACAGTGTGATCAACAGTGACAGAACTGTCAACGTAGGTGAATATACCCCTGACTACAGTATTCACGTGAAGTGGGGGTACTGACTATACTGTAAGGTGTAGAGGAGTGTTTCTCAAAGGCAAGAATTTATACTTTTCTGCATTTAGCTACTACATGTCAAGCAGCTTAAAGTCTTACAAAGGCTCATAGGTAAACATTAGGCTGCTGACTGGGCTGAACACTTGTAGCCTAGCCATCACAAATTCCACAACTTACTCCACATCTTTAAATTATGGCAAAGGGGGCCAGTCCTATGGTGAATTTAAGGTGACCCAGCCACTCATCTGGGTTGTGTTTATGGAGAGTAAGGTAGCTAATTTGCTTAACTGTAAAGGAGAAGAAATCTTTTCTAGATCAGCGGAATTTTTTGAGAACCATCTACCCCTCCAGCTAGTTCTGTTTATGCTGTGATGCAGAGTTTCCAACTTTGGAGCAGGTGTTCATTGGGTTACAAGTTTTGCAAACATGTAGGAGGGTCACACAAGACTGGGACACTTGAGGACTTACAGGAAAAAAAAAGGCAGAGGTCACCTCTTAGCAGTATGTATGAAACCTAGTATTGGCAAAATACTTTAAGGTGATCTGTCATGAAAACCATGGCTCTTGGTGAGGAAGTGCTGAATTTTTTCAAGTTCGATCACGCTTGGAAAAATATATAATATTCAAAGGTACCATTTTCACTGCATTTTATTATGGTCCTAAAACAGTGGACTAGCGAGGGACTGGAATTTCCTTGGACCTAGAAGATACGCCTTTTATGATCAGGAGAGCTGATGAAAGAAGAACACATCAACAACAAATTCAAAGTGCTCAAATTATTACCCAGGTCCAAAATGACCACATTTGTTTTCAGAGGGTGTTGGCTATGTGGTATGTGCAGGAGTGGTTGTGCTTCAAAATTAAAAAATACTATACTTTTTGCATTTAGCTTTAGATAATAATCCTGGGATTACAGGGCAGTACAGTTAGGGTCCTTTTGGAGTGTTCTGCATGAGGCCTCTGAAGAATTTATGGCAGCTCAAGGTTTGCAATTATTTGCAAATGTGGACAGGCAAAGACTATTAATGCTGGTTTTAATCTCAGAGAAATAAATACCAAACAGAACCAGCCACAACACTAATCCCTAGAGGAGTCCATAATTAGTGTATGAGCCTTTAGAGGACAAAGGCTGGCATGACCCCCAATCATGAAATAAAGTTCTGCCTTTTTGCTGTCCACAGGGGTTACTTGTTCTATTTAGTAGTTTGTTCTTAATACTAGAATGTGGAATGGCCTTTTGCCAGGTCAATGCAAGTGGTGTGTATGGATCCCAAAAAACAAAAAAAAAAAAAAAAAAAAAAGCCAAGCTGCCAAGTGTAATAGGCAGAATCTTTCTTTCCGTAAACCCAGACTGGTTTGGATCCAGGATCTATAAGCTGCCAAAGCCTTTTGTTTAAGAGTTCCAGAATTGATGTGCCCTCCATTACTTTACAAATATAGCTGGTAAGGCTTATTGGTCTGTATTTGACAGTAATAACCACCTTATGTGGGAGGGGGGTGACTACAGCTGTTCTCCACATCTCTTGCACAAAACTAGTTTCAAGGCTGAGGCTGAGATTTAGTACCAAGTTGGTCAGAGTATCCTTCCTACTGACATGAAAAGTAGCAGCAATCGCAGATTGTTTGGAACCACAGAGTTACTTGTTCTTGGCATTGAAGAGTGGTCTTAGGATGTGGTCTGCGTGATATGTGGGGGTGGGTGCAAACATACGATGGGGAAGACCAAGAAGTAGATAGGTGTCTCACAGTAAAGTGGTGTCTTCAGGAAAGCAGCTTTGCCCTTTACTTCTAGTTTTGTCCCTAAGAATTTATACAGGACACTGAAGTACCAGGACTTTTCTATGGATTTTAAAGTGATTGAGGAGACAGGAATTTCTATGGATAGATCCCAGGGTGATACTATAAATAACAAATGCCTTTGGAGAACACAGTAATGGAGAACTTTGAATCAACTAGTGGTCTTAATGACAAAGTATTTTGCAAACAATCTAGGAATCATAGGATGATTGAGGACCTAGGCCTAGTCATTTAACCCTCAGTATATCAGAGTTTATTGCACATCTCAAGTCTGTGACTGAGTAGACAGTAGATGTCTGTAATGTCCTGTTAAGTAACTATTTATTAACTCCATACTATTTTAGCTACATTAGGCTAGTGATCTCTCTTTCAGGGGAAACCCAAACTGGTATTTCTACTACTAGTGGACATGCCTTTCCTCAAAACTTTTTAGTGCAAAAATATGGACAAAGCCTGGACAGAATGGGGACAAAGGCTAAAAAAAATAAGGACTGATTTTAAATATTGCACTTAGAAAGTTGATAGAACAGGATTTGTCTTAGCATGCATTTTTCTGAAGGATATGTAAGTTTTGAAACACAAATGTATATTATTATTTAGTGACTTCACTCCTCAAATCATCCCAGTGCAATTGCTGCCAGAAAATCACAAATTTTATGAGGAATGCAAATTAAAAATATGAGGCAAAAAATCTGACAGTTGAGAGGTATGCTAGTGGAAATTTGACCAGGGCATGTAAATCTTCTCCAAATTGTTTCTCAATAGGTGTCAGATCTTTACATCCAATCTGAATCTATCACTTAACTCAAGCAAATAGGAAACCTGGGGTTAACATTACATCCAAAGAATGATGCACACTGACTACAAGGTACTGCCAGTAGTAGATTTGTGAAAAAAATCTGATTTTTGTATGAGATTTTTAAAGCTCTGTAGATTATCTTATCTAGGTATGTTACACCCCCCCATCATCATCTTAAAAGATGTCAGCTGAAAACTGGATGTGCCCTCTCTTTCTTATACCTAACTTGATGTCCACTTAAATTTGCAGACACCAAGAAAGGTTAGGTAGAAGTCCCAGCCAAATTGGCTACCATCAGTGTTCCCTGGCAGACAGGAACCTCAGATGTCATGAATGCACACAACATTAAGATATTAAGATGAATAAACATACTTAACTTGGTCAGATGGTATCTACAAGGAAAAGGCCTTCCTTTTGTCATTTTGCTTTTGACTAGTACTCGCTTGAATGACTGTTATGGAAAGGGCACAGAAAGCCCCCTGTCCAGCTGATGGAAGCTTATGGTCATTCATGCCCATGCACATGATGAAGCTGCCTGGTGGTTGGCTTTAACTGTACACAGGTCCACATCTTTCAAATTGTGGTTCAGCTTCTGAAAGAGCATTGCTGAAGAATATTGCTTCTATGGTCAGGGATGAAGGGTGACCTGTGTAAGGACAGATGTTATCATCCTGATCATGTAGGCTAATTTTGAGTCATCTGTACCCCCGAATCTTGTAAATTTATAATAGATTTTGGAAGCAGAAAGTTAGAAGTCTAATTCAATGGACTCTTGTGCTGCATATAAATGTATTAATTTGTCTGTACAGCAGCATCCCCACATTGCATTTGACAGTTTCCTACTAATGAAAACATCTCTGAGTAGGGAGCCAGTGGAGATGGGGAACCCCTCTCCACTGTAGTAGTAGCTCCAAAGCAGCAGTTGATGTATGTAAGTGCCAAATACTCCCCAACTTCTTTGAGCTTGTGGACAGCTTCAGCAAAGGATCCTTTTTTTCTTCTTCTTTACTGTGACATTACTCTAAAGGTTTGGGGGGGCGGGGGCTTGCTCAGCCCTAAACCATACTAGCTACAAATTAGCCATAAAATGTATGGAATTGAAGGAGGAAGCCAGGGTATCCATACCTATCTGTCCAAATGACAGCATACAAAGATGTCTGACATCACACAAGTAGGAATTGGCTTGGAAGAGGCTATATAGGAGATAAATTGAGCTGACAGCTGAGACTGGAAGGGAAAAATTGACTAAAATATTTTAGCAAAACTGTTTCCAGGTACTGAGAAACAAACCTTCAACTCAATTACTCAACAGGGAGACCCTGAAGTGTCATTTGGGTACATACTAATATAGGCAACAAGTTGGTTGCAGTAAGCAAAATAATAGATATCAGGCCACCCCCTGAGGTTGGGTTATATCTAGAGAAGTCAGCAAATGCAGGGCAGAAAAAAAACAGCCAGGTCAGGGGCCAACCCAGAGCTCATCAGACACTACTTTTACTAAAACTGATGGCATCACCAAGGTCTCACACACTACTCTCTGCCTTAGAGACTGAAGTCTTCTTAATTTTTTTTTACACTGTGTGTGTGATACATTTTCAGAGATGTTTTTCTTCTGGGAGAAGTAATCATTGAAGGGCAATTATGGTCTGAGGAGGCAGATATGCCGGCAAGGGTACCCAGTCATATGTGACAATAGGAAATTAGGTTTTAGACCTAATGAACAGCATCTTTTTTAAAGAAGATTTTGCATCATGCATCACTAAAACACTGTGGTTCTTATTAAAGCAGTATAAACAATATTGATGACAGTCCCAGTAGCAGACTACCTCCTAACAAGCACATCAACCCCTTTTTGCAAAAAGATTAGACCAATAGTAGATGGCAAACAATCAAATACTTGCTTTATCACTAAATTATTAGATATTAACTTACAAAAATGGTAGATGGCATTTCCCTACATAACTAGAGACCTCGTGGCAATTTTTGGAAATGTTAGACAGGATGGTAATAGATGAAAATATTATAATGGTTACCATAGATGTCTGTAACCTTTTCTATTATATCCCAATGCAGCAGGGTTTGGAATGGCTTGAAATCCAGTTAATAAAGATTGGCTTATATGATCAAGACCAAATGAATAAATATGTTGCCTTAATGGAAGTTGTGCTAAAAAATAACTATTTACTTTGAAGGACAATATTACAAACAACTAACAGGAGTTGTGAAGGGGGGGCAGCCAGCCCCATTTTTGCCAATTATGTCATGTCCCATTGGGAACACACAGTTTATTATGCAAGGGGTTTATTCATCTAAGATCGGATATTATACCAGGTTCCCTTGGATGACCTTTTTGTCGTGTGGAAGGGAACTGAGTTTGAACTCAAACAATTTTTTGATTACATTAATCAGTCAGTGGATTTTTTTTAAAGTTCACGTATACTTATAGTGGGACACACATTTCTTATTTAGATGTAGATTTGACATTAGAAGAAGAAGAGAGAAAGTTGATGTCGTCATCTATAGGAAGTCTACCTTTCCAAATTCGTATGTAGTGGTATATATGAGAGCTGGCACCCGTCCCATCAGAAAAAAAATGATAGTAAAGGGTTGATGGTCCGGCTGTCAGGATGGTGACTTCCTATAGTGAATTTGTAGATGAGATACATTTTATTATGGAACTTCTTCCGACGAGAGGGTATCCAAAGGAATTACTGAGTCAAATTAGTGAAGGAATTAAACATAAGCGCAAGGAGGGCATATATAAGCCTATTCTTGGCAGGTGGACATGGAACTAGTGTAATGCCCCACAACACTATGCGAGGATGGATTAAATAATGATTATTGTTTGAGCTTTATCACTACATATAATTTGATGCAAAATGAAATAACAGAAATTATTAGTAATTGGGAAAATTTTAAAATATGATTTAACTGTAGGGCAGAGGGTGGGTAACCTACCCAAGATAATAATATATATAGAAAAGGATAGATCTTTTAAGAATATTTTAAAGACAAGCGTGGCGAAAGTAGTAGTGAAATAAGTAATAATAGAGCAAAAGGGAATTTTTAAGTGTAGGATGTGTACATTCCCTAGTTCCCTACATTTTAGAAACAGGTGATTGTTACAAGTTAAATGGGACACCTATATTTATTATTAATGGACATTATGGCAATTGTTGTAGTTTAAATGTGGTGTATGTAGCGAAGTGTCAAAAACACCCCATATTTTATTTAGGAAACCAGTAGGTATTTTAAGAACAGAATTGCAGAACATTTACTGGATATTAGACATGGTAGGATGATTTAACGCATTAAGTAGGTACATGTCAACGAATATACTGATCATGCATTGAAGTTTTTAGTAATTCAACAAATTATTAAAGATTTCCAGTGGGAAAATATGGATATACACTTGGAAGTGAGTTAGAAATGGCAATTGCCTTTTAAAACGTAAACTGAATATCCAGGTATTAATGAAACTACTGCCATTTCATGTGTGTTTTAAAATTGAAAAATATTTTAGGATGATGTTTTAACAGATGTGTGTTTGTTATATATGTATTTTCTTTAATAATGTATATGGCAACGAATGGTTTTAATGTTTCTTTTAATTGAATTTTAATGTAATATTGTAGTGTAATTAATTGGTTGATTGATCAATTGATGTATCATTTAAAGGCTGGGTGGGGGAGATAATGTTGTTCTGAGAAAAGTCCCTTACGGAGTGGGAAGAAAGCGCTTTAACTTGGTCATTAAAGTTGTATTCCTTCAGTGCTGTGCTTTTTGGTTCAACAGTTTGGTTCCAGTAGAAAGTATTAACTCGACAGAATGTACATAATATAACCCCAAAATAATGTAATTGGTCTGCACAGAGGTTGCATTTCACAGCAGCGCTGGTATTTAGCTGAAAGCTTTGAAACACATCCAATAACTACTTAAGTTCATTCACCAATAAAGACTTAAAAACTGTGGGACAATGAAGCAAAAATGAAACATTGGCACTTTCCTACTTATTTGGTTTAAAAGACGCAACTAATTTTTTTCTAAAAAAGAAAGGACCTTAAGGAATGGGTGTGTGGAAATGAGAATTATTAGGGAAAAACAGACACGCCTTTCAGAAGTTGAATAGCTAAGCAGTAAAATTACATGAAAACTGAGTTTAAAATAAGGCAGAGAAGTGAGAAAGGAATTATTTAGAATGGTTGTCAAAGTATCGCAGAAGGGGAAGTTCACAAAAAAAGAACAGGAGTAAAGGAAAATGAAGGAATGTTTGATAATATGCATGTGGTTAGAAAAGACTGCTGTTAAACAAGCATTTTTCATAAATCCAGGATATAAAACACTTCTACTACAATGACTTTTAGAAGAAAGTAGAAAAGGTTGTTGCCAAACGTAGCGAACCCGCTGACAGGAAAAACTAACCAGATATCTTTATTAGCAGTATTAGAGAGGTTTCAAAAATTCTATGATAATTTGTATAAAGCAGAGGAGTGGAGGAAATAAAGGCAAAGCAAAAACATAACACACTTATGGAAGGCATAATCTATGACAAGCCTCGAGGAAAATGAGATTCAACAGTTAATAAACCAAGAGAGGAAGGATGATGAGATAAAAATTGTGATGTATTAATCATTTTAGCAGGTGAAGCCTCCAGGAACACACATGGTATTCCTGCAGAACCCTGGAAGTTCAAAGGAAAAAACTGACAAATGTGTTAGGTTTTGAAATAATATTTTAAAAGGAAAAACAGAACTAGCACCTTGAAAGAAAGGGGTATGTTGGCTGCATTACACATTAGAAGATAAAACAGCCCATATACCTGGCTTTCCATATAAGGCAGTTTAAAAATGTAAACCATGATTACAAACTGTTTATATTTATACTAGTTTGCTCTGAATGGTTGCCAAAACAGATAAATATGGATCAAATGTAGTTTTGTGGTGGGGAGGTAAACTCAACAATGGTGATCCAGATGGTCTTTGATGCAGAGAAAGCCAGAAATCAACTGGCTATTAAGAGTGGGGCAATAGTAAAATGTAGGTTCCCCATTAAAATAAAAAAGTGTTTATTAGAGACTATGCAAGAAGAGTCAGAGGCAAAATTTAAGGTGGGATGGAGTTCTCCTCTAACAAGTAAGCAGTGATGCAACAGATGAGACTGTCTTCTTTCCCACTTACGTGCTCCATACATGGAGCCATTGGCATAAAGAAATTAAGGGAATCCTCACATTCAAGGATATAACTGGTATGGTAATCAAGAAAAGTTAAGCTTTATCTTTCATAGATGGTATTATTTTGTAGTTGATAAATCCAGAAAACATCTCTGTATTGTGGAATATTTTGAGACAGTTTTCAAGCACTTTTTCAGCGTATAAACAAATGAAGAAATGAAATGAATAAAGACTATTGTCATTAACTATACCCCACACATGAAAATGATTCAACCATACCCTACCGGAACATAAATGCATGACATAGTCTGGTGCATGTATTACAAAGAGTTCTATTACTGCCGTCAAGTATATGTAGAATTGACTAAAAAGATGATGTTCCGTAGTAATCTTTTTCAAATACAAAATTTGAGTAGTTGTAAACTCCTTTGATTATGGATATGGATACTAAGATATAAGCAGCTTAAAAATGTTTCTAGTCTCTTAATTTTATATACAAGTCAGTGTATTTTTATCAACCAGAGAAGTTGGTGACTTCTACAATTAATCAAGAGTTGAAGGAATTTAT
>NC_056741.1:678681162-678696445 GCF_019279795.1 Protopterus annectens | reverse complement strand
TTAAAATTATTTCCCCCTTTTTTTTCTTTGGTGGGATACCCAGGGCTGCATCCCATTATTACTTCATCTTGATGGAATATGAGTCCGGCTGTGCAACCCATTATTACTTCATCATGGAGGGATATGGGTCAGGCTCTGCATCCCATTATTATTTCATCATGATGGGATAAAAATCAGGCTGTGCATCCCATTCTTCCTTCTACATGATGGTATATGGAAATATTCAAGCTGTTGGGGCATCCCATTATTTCTTCATCATGATGGGATATGAGTTAGGCTGTGCATGTCATTATTACTTCATCATGGTGGGATACGAGTCAGACTGTGCATCCCATTATTACTTCATCATGGTGGGATACAAGTCAAATTGTGCATCCCATTGTTACTTTATCATAAATAATGGGATACAAGTCAGGCTGTGCATCCCATTATTATTTCATAATGATGGGATACAAGTCAGGCTGTGCATCCCATTATTACTTCATCATGATGGGATACATGTCAGGATCTACACCCCATAATTTCTTCATCACGATGGGATACAAGTCAGGCGGTGCATCATATTATTACTTCATCATGGTAAGATAAGAGTAAAGCTATGCACCCCATTATTACAGTTATCATGATATAATAACAGTCAAGTTGTGTATCCCATTATTACTTCATCATGGTGGGATAAGAGTCAGACTGTGCATCCCATTATTACTTCATCATGGTGGGATACAAGTCAAATTGTGCATCCCATTGTTACTTTATCATAAATAATGGGATACAAGTCAGGCTGTGCATTCCATCATTACTTCATCATGGTGGGATAAGAGTTAGGCTGTGTATCTCATTATTACTTCATCATTATGGGATTCATGGTGGGATACTAGGCAGGCTGTGCATTCCTTTATTACTTCATCATAGTTGGATACTAGTCAGGCTGTGCATCCCATTATTACTTCATCATGGTGGGATACGAGTCAGGCTGTACATCTCATTATTATTTCATCATGATGGTATACATATCACTACACACAAGCGGCAGAATGCTGATGAGAGAAAACACCACCGAACACAATTTCTGCACCAACAGCAAACGAAAATAAGTTTATTTAAAATATAGCCGTGTAGAGAGCATTCCTCTCCACCTTCATCAGATAGTTTTGTATCAAGCACCTCCTTTTTGGCACAAGGTTGCCAGCTGGTAATTGTTTAATTAGTTTACACAGTTAATAGTGAGCTGTTAACCAAAGCTGTAATAAACTGAAGGTGGTGGCTTTAAAATAAGCTACATCAAATGCGTTAAAAACCATTAGTAAAAAACCCTTGATGAAAACTTATTGTATATGTACATAAGTCTATTAAAAATAAGAATAAATTGACATAAGTAAATACACATGTATAAATGAATAAATACATACATACTCCTGACATGGTACGCAAATTCTGTTCTTTAACTAATAATGTAAATAAATACATGAATTTTAACTTTTGACTATATGCAGCACTAACATAGATAAATTAATTACTAAAGGAAATGCGAAATTGTTAGAATTCTACATAACTCCCTTGAAATTCTGCATGAATTATTGTTGAATAAATTATAAATTTGTCTATATACAAAATTATGTATATACACACACACAAAAGATTACCTACACAGGTGCAGGAGATTATACACATCTATACATAATGTATACATTTCTCTACTATATCTACATCCCTGTGTTATATTTTTATAATTTATTGTTGATTATTGCTATTATTAATTTGATATTGTGTAATTTATTATTGGCAACTTGAGTTAGAGGAACAGGAGGTTTTTTGGCAAGTACGTACCTCATCATACATTTTTCCAGGCCTAAATGAGATAGTATCTATAAAATGCATTTTAAAACTAAAAGCTCTCAAGAGGTAGAATTTTCATTTTTAATTGATTTATAATTTGTTGTATATATTCATTCATATTTATCTAATACAGAAACAAGAAATTAATAATAAATTACACAATATCAAATTAATAATAGCAATAATCAACAATAAATTATAAAAATATAACACAGGGATGTAGATATAGTAGAGAAATGTATACATTATGTATAGATGTGTATAATCTCCTGCACCTGTGTAGGTAATCTTTTGTGTGTGTGTATATACATAATTTTGTATATAGACAAATTTATAATTTATTCAACAATAATTCATGCAGAATTTCAAAGGAGTTATGTAGAATTCTAACAATTTCGCATTTCCTTTAGTAATTAATTTATCTATGTTAGTGCTGCATATAGTCAAAAGTTAAAATTCATGTATTTATTTACATTATTAGTTAAAGCCAAAAACAAGAGCAGTTGAGTTGAAATACCTTTATAACAAACGACAAAGCTTTCAGGTTCAAAAACCCTTTCTCAATGTTTACAATAGGTGGCGGTAACACCCATTTTTATACATACTAATCTTAGATCATATGAACTGCAGTTTCATCATCACAAAGTCCAGGAAATTATTACAATATAAAATGTAAAACACTAAATACTAAAATAGGTTATAATAACATCAATTATATACACAAAAACTTGAGCATAAACATACAAAACATATATATATCTCAATGAAAGTATACTGAATATTAAATATTAGTAACTTTCATAATATATCAATAAAAATAAAATAATGATAATAATGATAAAAATTGTGCAATTTAAGCATACGGGCTTCAATTTCATTAATCAAGTTTAAAAGTAAAATTAAAAATTTTTTTTTTTTTAAAATTACTTAACTCCTTAGTCTGTTGTATTCTTTTGCAATAGCCAGGCTTTAGAGATACTGGTGGAAGCATTTAAATAGGGCATATATCAGCCGCGCAATCTAATTATCCATTCATATTCCCTCAGATCCAAGGGAATTAGACAAGTCCTCCCTGGGTGATGCACTTAACACAGTCTATAACTTCGAAATTTAAAACAATGTGAAGTGCCCTGCTGTCAAGCATGTGCTTATATAACGCATTGTTCTCCATTAGAAAGTTTCCTAATATTGGACTTGTACCGCTATTCGCTCTTTGAGCTTTCTAGTGGTTTTACCCATCTATAGAAACAAGGACAAACTTGATACATGTAGGCTATGTACACCACTACTAGTTGTGCAGGTGGCATATCCAAAGAACCTATACTTTTCCCTAAGCTTGGGTAGACAAGCGTTTAAACTTGGTCCACCTATGTGTATCAATACTGCTTTTTAATAAATCGTTACATAGCAATCAGTTGCAGCAAGTGTGGGAAATGTACCATGTTTGGTTGCTACTATTTTCCTTTAGCTCCAATCATAGAAATCTCTTATAGCCGCTGAAATGTTTTTTAAAGTTCTATTGTTTTTATAACTAAAATAAGGTTTTTCTCCAACAACTAGTTTTATATCCTCTTGTATGGCATTAGTACCCTCCAGTATCTGGTAGAAAATATTATCTTATTTATTTTATCCTGTATATAAAATTCAAAAAGTGATGTTATGAATCCCAACTTGTTGTTAGGGCATAGGTATTAGTATTTTCAAGTGCCCTTGTTGATTCTCCTTCCCAAAGGTAGGTTCCCTATATAAATCCTTCTCATTTGATATAATGGGACATTCTTTAGTTTCCTCCAATAGATGCATGGGGTAACCACCAACCCTAAGCTCTTCTTGTCCTCGATACTTAATTGTTTCATAAACATATCTTGATCTGAATTCAATTCCATTGATTCTAGCCATTTGTGCCTTTTATTTATACCCCTCAAATACATGGGGTGCGCAAGATGCTATTTAGCATGTAGGTACTCTACCCGACGCCACACCCCTTTGAAAACGAGAGGTAAATAATATTGATTTTGCCAAGTTTCTTAATAGACAAGAATTTAGGAAATTTATACAAGTTCTGAGATGCCTCCATTTTGAAATTCAAATAGGTAGTGGTGTTTATTTAAAACGTGACCATAGTTCATTAAATCATTATGGCTCCCTCTTCCAAAGTGAGAAAGCAGTCATCTCACAAACCCTTTGGTAATATATTACATGTTCATTAATATACTTTCCTACATATATATTTACCATTTCCCATTGATAAAACAAGGTTAAGGACAAGACGAAGAAGTTACAGGTGTGCCCTTATATCACACCTGTTTCCTTGCAAGTATATCTTGTTATCAAATCGATGAAAATATTATTTTAAGAACCAAATCTAGTAACATACAGATATTTTCTATATGTTCCAGTAGTATAACCAGAGTTTTGTATTAAAAATTCCTAATGGACTCTATGCCTAGATCATGCGAAATACCGTGAATAGTTTATGTTATATCCATGGTTACCATAAAGATTTTATCAATGTCATAATTTTTTAGATTTTAAATCTGTATAACATAACTTTAATTTTTCTAAAAATCTGTTGTATCTTTAATTACTGTTTTACACATTGATAATAATGGTTGTAGCTGCTTCTGTAGGTACAAAGATATTGGTTCAGTAATCCAGCCATTGCCGGATACTATCGGCCTCATGGGTGGATTTTCATCTAAAGACTTATGTACCTTAGGAACACCATATAACCGGTATTACGGGACAAGGTACCGTAAAAAATGGAACAAATCCAGTGTAATGTCACTGATAATTGTAACTCATAGACACACATATTCACATAACTTATACATTTCTTAACATCTATTTGTGTTATGTTTTAAAAGCAGTTAGATCATTTAGCAATAATAATACTGACTGGTTATACATAGATACATCCATAATGACTATTGATCCACCTTGTCAGCCCCTTAATAATAATATTACGACTATCCATCAATTCTTTGAGACCCAAATATTCAGGATAAGTAATATTGTATGTTGTATTAAACACTTTATCAGTATACAACTTTCGGATGTCATGTTCACTAGATTATAAAAGGCAGTCAAAACAGGTGGATAACAAGGTATGAATGTACTCCTTCTTTTACACATATTAACACTATAGTCACTATTTTTAAAAAATTAATTTTAAAGCTATGGATCTAATAAACAAGTTCAAATCAGTCAGTACATTGACCATATCTTCCTTCTGGTGGGTATAAATCCAAGCCTTTAGATAACAAGGTAATATGTTCTCTGCTTAGCATAATAGATGAAAGATTGATAATACCTGCCATTACTTTCTGGCTAACTTGTGTTGTTTTGGCGGACTACTATTCTTCCTTTTGGAAGCCATCTGCATATTATTATTCCTCACATAAGTTCTTCCCCTTGACGCTGATCTGTTTTCAGCGTTGTTGCTCCTTTCCTTAACACGCCTCGGCGCCAGTTGGAAGGGCTTATTAAAAAAGCTCTTAATGTTCTGCTGCGAGGCTGGTGTGGTCAATTTTATTTGATCCTTATCCCTTCCAGTTGTTGAAATGTGCTCCGTATCACTTTGCGTATTAGTTGCTCTCGCTGGGCACTCGATGACGACGCTGTCTCACGAGGAGCCAGCGCCATCTGAAGTAGTGTTTGCTTCATTATGTGGAATTTAAAGTTACAGGCACAAGTCTGGGAAAGTGATCAAGAGTCAGCTTTTAAATGGCGCTTTTACCATTCTCTTTATATTAAATTGCGCTTCATCAGATATTAATTTAAGGGACCCTTGGTCATCTGATCAGTGTTCATGTTTGTCTCACGCTTTGGCCAAGAAGATGTTACCAGTTTGGTAATCAGATATATCCCGCAGCAGTTTCCTTTTCTTTACGACTTCTAAACGTTCATTAATGCACCCAGCCTGTCCATCATGGAGCTATACAGATTGAGCATTAGCAAAACCGTGTAGTTAGAATTTCCTTCTTTCAGAATAATTTCTGCCTTCAATTCATTCTCAGTGGCCATAAAGAAATTATTCATTAGCAGCATATAGTCTCACTGAGTTTTAAGTTCAAATTCCGCCACTGTTTTAACAGCCTCAGGGTAGGTGTTTCAATGAGGGCATCTTAGTAATTCTTAGCCCTCGAGGGCTATGCCTTGTTGTATATATGCATCAAAACTATAGCGCCGCCATTGCAGTCGCTTGTATGTATTACTTTCCTTTCTAATGCCTGCAACTGGCGTTCAAAGTTCAGTACATTTAAGCCAGAAGATTCATTTTCTTTAGGTGTTACTGGTAGGTTACCAGGCATAAAGTTCAGCAAGGATTAATGTCCTTTCAAACAACAGTTTGAGTCGATTCTGGTGTTCCATATCTGGCTGCAGTAGGGTGAGTGGAACCCAACTTCAGTGCAGAATAAGATAAATTGCAGCAAAGCACTGGTATCAAGCAATAAATCCAAAATAAGAGCAGTTGAGTTGAAATACCTTTATAATAAACGACAAAGCTTCAGGTTCAAAACCCTTTCTCAATCGTTTACAATAGGTATAAGGTAACACCCATTTTTATACATACTAACTAGATCATATGACCTGCAGCCATCATCACATGTCCAGGAAATTATACAATATAAAATGTAAACACTAAATACTAAACAGGTTATAATAACATCAATTATATACACAAAACTTGAGCATAAATACAAACATATATATCTCAATGAAAAAGTATACTGAATATTAAATATTAGTAACTTTCATAATATATCAATAAAATAAAATAATGATAATAATGATAAAATTGTGCAATTCAAGCATACCTTTAATTTATTAATAAGTTTAAGTAAAATTAAAAATTTTTAAAATTACTTTAACCTTGTCTGTTGTATTCTTTGCAATACAGGTTTTAGAGATACAGAAGCATTTTATACTAGGGTATATATCAGCTGACAATCTAATTATCCATTCATATTCCCTCAGATCCAAGGAATTAGATAAGTCCCCTCCCCTGGGTGATGCACTAACGCAGTCTATAACTTGAAATTTAAAACAATGTGAAGTGCCCTTGTCAAGTATGTGCTTATACAACGCATTGTTCTCATTAGAAAGCCTAATATTGACTTGTGCTCCCGTTATTCGTTCTTTGAGCTTTAGTGGTTTTACCCACATAGAAACAAGGACAAACTTGACATGTAGCTATGTACACAACACTACTAGTTGTGCAGGTGGCATATCCAAAGAACCTATATTCTTTTCCTGTCATAGGATGTTTAAACTTGTCCACTTCATGTGTATCACTGTTTTAATAAATCACAGCAACTACAGTTTACTGGCAGCAAGCAAATGTACCATGCTTGGCTGCTACTATTTTTCTTAGCTTCCAATCATAGAAATCCTTATAGCCAAGAATGTTTTTAAAGTTCGCATGTTTTATAACTAAAATAAGGTTTTCTCCAACAACTAGTTTTATATCCTCTTGTGCCATTAGTACCTCCAGTATCTGAATATTATCTTATTTATTTTATTCAGATATAAATTAAAAGATGTTATGAATCTCAACTTGTTGTTAGGCATAGGTGTATTAGCATTTTCAAGCGCCCTTTGATTCTCTCCTAAAGGTAGGTTCATATAAACTTTCTCTATTTGATATAATGTATTCTTTAGTTTCCTCCAATAGATGCATGGGGTAACCACTAACCCTAAGCTCTTCTTGGGTTTCATTTAATTGTTTCATAAACATATCTTGATCTGAATTCAATCTACTGATTCTAGCCATTTGTGCCTTTACTATACCCTAAATACATGGGTGCGTGGGTATGCTACCAGCATGTAGGTACCAACCCGACGCTACTTCTTTTTTGAAAACAGAGGTATTAATATGAAGACAGACTGTCAAGTTTCTTAATAGACACATCTAGGAAATTTATACAAGTTTGAGATGCTTCCATTTTGAAATTCAAATAGGTAGTGGTGTTATTTAAAACGTGACATAGTTCATTAAATCATTATGGCTCCTTTCCAAAGGAGAAAGAAATCATCTACAAACCTTTGGTAATATATTACATGTTCATTAATACTTCTCTCCTACATATATATTCACCATTTCCCATTGATGTAAAACAAGGTTGGCGACGTAGTTAGCTTCCAGGTGTGCCCATTGCCACACCTGTTTCTTGCAAGTATATCTTGTTATCAAACATGAAAATATTATTTTTAAGAACCAAATCTAGTAACATACAGATATTTTCTATATGTCTAGTAGTATAACCAGAGTTTTGTATTAAAAATTCCCTAATGGACTCTATGCCTAGATCATGCGGTATCACCGTGAATAGCGATATTATATCCATGGTAACCATAAAGATTTTATCAATGTCATAATTTTTAGACATTAAATCTGTATAACATAACTTTAATTTTTCTAAAAATCTGTTGTATCTTTAATTACTGTTTTACACATTGATAATAATGGTTGTAGCTGCTTCTGTAGGTACAAAGATATTGGTTCAGTAATCCAGCCATTGCCGGATACCATCGGCCTCATGGGCGGATTATCTAAAGACATGTACCTTAGGAACACCATATAACTGCGGCATTACGGGACAAGGTACCGTAAAAAAATGGAACAAATCCAGTGTAATGTCACCTGATAATTGTAACTCATAGACACACATATTCACATAACTTATACATTTCTTAACATCTATTTGTGTTATGTTTTTAAAAGCAGTTAGATCATTTAGCAATAATAATACTGACTGGTTATACATAGATACATCCATAATGACTATTGATCCACCTTTGTCAGCCCCCTTAATAATAATATTACGACTATCCATCAATTCTTTCAGTATGCTAGTAGCATGCACGCACCCCATGTATTTAGGGGTATAGTAAAGGCACAAATGGCTAGAATCAGTAGATTGAATTCAGATCAAGATATGTTTATGAAACAATTAAATGAAACCCAAGAAGAGCTTAGGGTTAGTGGTTACCCCATGCATCTATTGGAGGAAACTAAAGAATACATTATATCAAATAGAGAAAGTTTATATGAACCTACCTTTAGGAGAGAATCAACAAGGGCACTTGAAAATACTAATACACCTATGCCTAACAACAAGTTGAGATTCATAACATCTTTTAATTTATATACGAATAAAATAAATAAGATAATATTCAGATACTGGAAGGTACTAATGGCACAAGAGGATATAAAACTAGTTGTTGGAGAAAAACCTTATTTTAGTTATAAAAAACATGCAACTTTAAAAACATTCTTGGCTATAAGGATTTCTATGATTGGAAGCTAAGAAAAATAGTAGCAGCCAAGCATGGTACATTTGCTTGCTGCAACTGTAGTTGCTGTAACGATTTATTAAAAAGCAGTGATACACATGAAGTGGACAAGTTTAAACATCCTATGACAGGAAAAGAATATAGGTTCTTTGGATATGCCACCTGCACAACTAGTAGTGTTGTGTACATAGCTACATGTCAAGTTTGTCCTTGTTTCTATGTGGGTAAAACCACTAGAAAGCTCAAAGAACGAATAACGGAGCACAAGTCCAATATTAGGCTTTCTAATGAGAACAATGCGTTGTATAAGCACATACTTGACAAGGGCACTTCACATTGTTTTAAATTTCAAGTTATAGACTGTGTTAGTGCATCACCCAGGGGAGGGGACTTATCTAATTCCTTGGATCTGACGGAATATGAATGGATAATTAGATTGTCGGCTGATATATACCCTGGTATAAATGCTTCTGTATCTCTAAAACCTGTATTGCAAAGAATACAACAGACAAGGTTAAAGTAATTTTAAAAATTTTTAATTTTACTTTTAAACTTATTAATAAATTAAAGGTATGCTTAAATTGCACAATTTTTATCATTATTATCATTATTTTTATTTTTATTGATATATTATGAAAGTTACTAATATTTAATATTCAGTATACTTTTTCATTGAGATATATATGTTTTGTATGTTTATGCTCAAGTTTTTGTGTATATAATTGATGTTATTATAACCTGTTTAGTATTTAGTGTTTACATTTTATATTGTATAATTTCCTGGACATGTGATGATGGCTGCAGGTCATATGATCTAGTTAGTATGTATAAAAATGGGTGTTACCTTATACCTATTGTAAACATTGAGAAAGGGTTTTGAACCTGAAAGCTTTGTCGTTTGTTATAAAGGTATTTCAACTCAACTGCTCTTGTTTTGGATTTATTGCTTGATACCAGTGCTTTGCTGCAATTTATCTTATTCTGCACTGAAGTTGGGTTCACCACCCTACTGCAGCCAGATATGGAACACCAGAATCGACTCAAACTGTTGTTTGAAAAGGACATTAATCCCTTGCTGAACTTTATGCCTGGTAACCTACCAGTAACACCTAAAGAAAATGAATCTTCTGGCTTAAATGTACTGAACTTTGAACGCCAGTTGCAGGCATTAGAAAGGAAAGTAGTATATACAAGCGACTGCAATGGCAGCGCTATAGTTTTGATGCATATATACAACAAGGCATAGCCCCTCGAGGGCTAAGAATTACTAAGATGCCCTCATACGGAAACACCTACCCTGAGCTGTTAAAACAGTGGCAGAATTTGAACTTAAAACTCAGTAAAGACTATATGCTGCTAATGAATAATTTCTTTATGGCCACTGAGAATGAATTGAAGGCAGAAATTATTCTGAAAGAAGAGGAAATTCTAACTACACCGGGTTTTGCTAATGTTCAATCTCTGTATAGCTCCATGATGGACAGGCTGGGTGCATTAGATGACCGTTTAGAAGTCGTAAAGAAAAGGAAACTGCTGCGGGATATATCTGATTACCAAACTGGTAACATCTTCTCTTGGCCAAAGCGTGAGACAAACATGAACACCAGACCAGATGGCCAAGGGTCTCTTAAATTAATACCTGATGAAACGCAATTTAATATAAAAGAGAATGGTAAGCCATTTAAGGCATCTGGACTCTTTTGATCACTTCCCAGAACTTGTGCCTGTAGCTTTAAATTCCACACTTAATGAAGCAAACACTACTTCAGATGGCGCTAGCTCATCGACGAGACGGCGTACGTCATCAGTGCCCGACGAGGAGCAACTAATGCGCAGTGACACGGGGCACATTTCAACAACTGGAAGGGATAAGGATCAAAATAAAATTGACCACACCAGCCTCGCAGCAGAACATTAAGAGCTTTTAATAAGCCCTTCCAACTTCAAAGCGCCGGCGTGTTAAGGAAAGGAAACAACGCTGAAAACAGATCAGCGTCAAGGGGAAGAACTTATGTGAGGAATAATAATATGCAGATGGCTTCAAAGGAAGAATAGTAGTCCATAAAACAACACAAGTTAGCCAGAAAGTAATGGCAGGTATTATCAATCTTTCATCTATTATGCTAAGCAGAGAACATATTACCTTGTTATCTAAAGGCTTGGGATTTATACCCACCAGAAAGGAAGATATGGTCAATGTACTGACTGATTTGAACTTGTTTATTAGATCCATAGCTTTAAAATTATTTTTTAAAAATAGTGACTATAGTGTTAATATGTGTAAAAGAAGGATACATTCATACCTTGTTATCCACCTGTTTTGACTGCCTTTTATAATCTATGTGAACATGACATCCGAAAGTTGTATACTGATAAAGTGTTTAATACAACATACAATATTACTTATCCTGAATATTTGGGTCTCAAAAGAATTGATGGATAGTAAATATTATTATTAAGGGGCTGACAAAGGTGGATCAATAGTCATTATGGATGTATCTATGTATAACCAGTCAGTATTATTATTGCTAAATGATCTAACTGCTTTTAAAAACTATAACACAAATAGATGTTAAGAAATGTATAAGTTATGTGAATATGTGTGTCTATGAGTTACAATTATCAGGTGACATTACACTGGATTTGTTCCATTTTTTACGGTACCTTGTCGTATACCGCAGTTATATGGTGTTCCTAAAGGTACATAAGTCTTTAGATAATCCGCCTATGAGGCCGATATAGTATCCGCAATGGCTGGATTACTGAACCAATATCTTTGTACCTACAGAAGCAGCTACAACCATTATTATCAATGGCCAAACAGTAATTAAAGATACAACAGATTTTTTAGAAAAATTAAAGTTATGTTATACAGATTTAAAATCTAAAAATTATGACATTGATAAAATCTTTATGGTAACCATGGATATAATATCTCGTAGCTATTCACGGTGATACCATGATCTAAGACATAGAGTCCATTAGAAATTTTTAATACAAAACTCTGGTTATACTACTAGACATATAGAAAATATCTGTATGTTTACTAGATTTGGTTCTTAAAAATAATATTTTCATGTTTGATAACAAGATATACTTGCAAGAAACAGGTGTGGCAATGGGCACACCTGTAGCTAACACGTACGCCAACCTTGTTTTACATCAATGGGAAATGGTGAATATATATGTAGGAGAGAAGTATATTAATGAACATGTAATATATTACCAAAGGTTTGTAGATGACTGCTTTCTCCTTTGGAAAGGGAGCCATAATGATTTAATAATAATGAACTATGTCCGCTTTTTAAATAACACCACTACCTATTTGAATTTCAAAATGGAAGCATCTCAAACTTGTATAAATTTCTAGATGTCTATTAAGAAACTTGACAATCATATTAATACCTCTGTTTTCAAAAAGGCGTCGGGTAGGTACCTACATGCTAGTAGCATGCAGCACCCCATGTATTTAGGGGTATAGTAAAGGCACAAATGGCTAGAATCAGTAGATTGAATTCAGATCAAGATATGTTTATGAAACAATTAAATGAAACCCAAGAAGAGCTTAGGGTTAGTGGTTACCCCATGCATCTATTGGAGGAAACTAAAGAATACATTATATCAAATAGAGAAAGTTTATATGAACCTACCTTTAGGAGAGAATCAACAAGGGCACTTGAAAATACTAATACACCTATGCCTAACAACAAGTTGAGATTCATAACATCTTTTTAATTTATATACGAATAAAATAAATAAAGATAATATTCAGATACTGGAAGGTACTAATGGCACAAGAGGATATAAAACTAGTTGTTGGAGAAAAACCTTATTTTAGTTATAAAAACATGCGAACTTTAAAAAACATTCTTGGCTATAAGGATTTCTATGATTGGAAGCTAAGAAAAATAGTAGCAGCCAAGCATGGTACATTTGCTTGCTGCAACTGTAGTTGCTGTAACGATTTATTAAAAAGCAGTGATACACATGAAGTGGACAAGTTTAAACATCCTATGACAGGAAAAGAATATAGGTTCTTTGGATATGCCACCTGCACAACTAGTAGTGTTGTGTACATAGCTACATGTCAAGTTTGTCCTTGTTTCTATGTGGGTAAAACCACTAGAAAGCTCAAAGAACGAATAACGGAGCACAAGTCCAATATTAGGCTTTCTAATGAGAACAATGCGTTGTATAAACTTTTGCACATACTTGACAAGGGCACTTCACATTGTTTTAAATTTCAAGTTATAGACTGCGTTAGTGCATCACCAGGGGAGGGACTATCTAATTCCTTGGATCTGAGGAATATGAATGGATAATTAGATTGTCGGCTGATATATACCCTGGTATAAATGCTTCTGTATCTCTAAAACCTGTATTGCAAAGAATACAACAGACAAGGTTAAAGTAATTTTAAAAAAATTTTTAATTTTACTTTTAAACTTATTAATAAATTAAAGGTATGCTTAAATTGCACAATTTTTATCATTATTATCATTATTTATTTTTTATTTTTATTGATATATTATGAAAGTTACTAATATTTAATATTCAGTATACTTTTTCATTGAGATATATATGTTTTGTATGTTTATGCTCAAGTTTTTGTGTATATAATTGATGTTATTATAACCTGTTTAGTATTTAGTGTTTTACATTTTATATTGTATAATTTCCTGGACATGTGATGATGGCTGCAGGTCATATGATCTAGTTAGTATGTATAAAAATGGGTGTTACCTTATACCTATTGTAAACATTGAGAAAGGGTTTTTGAACCTGATAGCTTTGTCGTTTGTTATAAAGGTATTTCAACTCAACTGCTCTTGTTTTTGGATTTATTGCTTGATACCAGTGCTTTGCTGCAAATTATTAGTTAAAGAACAGAATTTGCGTACCATGTCAGGAGTATGTATGTATTTATTCATTTATGCACAATATTATTTACTTCTGTCAATTTATTCTTATTTTTAATAGACTTATGTACATATACAATAAGTTTTCATCAAGGGTTTTTTACTAATGGTTTTTAACGCATTTGATGTAGCTTATTTTAAAGCCACCACCTTCAGTTTATTACAGCTTTGGTTAACAGCTCACTATTAACTGTGTAAACTAATTAAACAATTACCAGCTGTGTATAAAAGGAGGTGCTTGATACAAAACTATTATCTGATGAAGGTGGAGAGAATGCTCTCTACCGAAAGCGCTTATTTTAAATAAACTTATTTTCGTTTGCTGTTGGTGCAGAAATTGTGTTCGGTGGTGTTTTCTCTCATCAGCATTCTGCCGCTTGTGTGTATTTTTAACAGTTTTATTGGTTTCACTTCGTTTGGTATACATATCACGCTGTAGATCCCATTATTTCTTCGTCACGATGGGATACATGCTAGGCTGTGCATCCCATTATTACTTCATCATGATGGAATACGAGTCAGACTGTGCATCCCATTATTATTTCATCATGATGGGATGCGAGTCAGGCTGTGCATCCAATTATTCCTTCATCATGATGGGATACAAGCCAGGCTATGTATCCCATTATTACTTCATCATGGTGAGATACGAGTCACGCTGTGCATCCCATTATTATTTCATCATGGTGGGATATGACTCAGGCTGTGAATCCCATTATTACTTAATCTTTATGGGATATGACTCAAGTTGTGCATCCCATTATTACTTCATCATAGTGGGATAGAAGGAAGGCTGTGCATGTCGTTATTATTTCATCACGATGGGATACAAATCATGTTGTTCATCTCATTATTCCTTCATCATGATTGGTTACGTGTCAAGCTGTGCATCCCTCTTATATTTTATCATGGTGGGATACGAGTCAGGCTGTGCATCCCATTATTACTTCATCATTATGGGATTCATGGTGGGATATGAGTCTCTCTGTGCATCCCACTATTACTTCATCATTGTGGGATACGAATCAGGCTGTGCATCCCGTTATTACTTCATCATGATGGGATTCATGGTGACTATGAGTCAGGTTGTGCATTCCATTATTACTTCATCATGGTGGGATATGAGTCAGACTGTGCATCTCATTATTACTTCATCAATATGAGATTCATGGTGGGATATGAGAAAGGCTGTGCATTCCATTATTATGTCATCATTGTGTGATACTAGT
>NC_056741.1:678660991-678680662 GCF_019279795.1 Protopterus annectens | reverse complement strand
CCTCATATCCCACCATGATGAAGTAATAATGGGATGCACAGCCTGACTAGTATCCAACTATGATGAAGTAATAATGGAATGCACAGCCTGCCTAGTATCCCACCATGAATCCCATAATGATGAAGTAATAATGAGATGCACAGCCTGACTCTTATCCCACCATGATGAAGTAATGATGGAATGCACAGCCTGACTCGTATTCACCATAAATCCCATCATGATTAAGTAATAATGGGATGCACAGCCTGACTCGTATCCCACCATGACGAAATATTAGAGGGATGCACAGCCTGACTAGTATCCCACAATGATGACGTAATAATGGAATGCACAGCCTTTCTCATATCCCACCATGAATCTCATAATGATGAAGTAATAATGAGATGCACAGCCTGACTCCTATCCCACCATGATGAAGTAATAATGGAATGCACAGCCAGACTCGTAGTCACCATGAATCCCATCATGATGAAGTAATAATGGGATGCACAGCCTGATTCGTATCCCACCATGATGAAGTAATAGTGGGATGCACAGAGAGACTCATATCCCACCATAAATCCCATAATGATGAAGTAATAATGGGATGCACAGCCTGACTCATATTCACCAAGAATTCCAACATGATGAAGTAATAATGGGATACACAGCCTGACTCGTATCCCACCATGATGAAATATAAGAGGGATGCACAGCCTGACACTTAACCCATCATGATGAAGGAATAATGAGATGAACAACATGATTTGTATCCCATCGTGATGAAATAATAATGGCATGCACAGCCTTCCTTGTATCCCACCATGATGAAGTAATAATGGGATGCACAGCTTGAGTCGTATCCCATAAAGATTAAGTAATAATGGGATTCACAGCCTGAGTCATATCCCACCATGATGAAATAATAATGGGATGCACAGGCTGACTCGTATCTCACCATGATGAAGTAATAATGGGATACATAGCCTGGCTTGTATCCCATCATGATGAAATAATAATGGGATGCACAGTCTGACTCGTATTCCATCATGATGAAGTAATAATGGGATGCACAGCCTAGCTTGTATCCCATCGTGAAGAAGAAATAATGGGATGTACAGCGTGATATGTATCCCATCATGATGAAATAATAATGAGATGTACAGCCTGACTCGTATCCCACCATGATGAAGTAATAATGGGATGCACAGCCTGACTAGTATCCAACAATGATGAAGTAATAATGGAATGCACAGCCTGACTCATATTCACCATGAATCCCATCATGATTAAGTAATAATGGGATGCACAGCCTGATTCGTATCCCACTGTGATGAAGTAATAATGGGTGCACAGCATTACTCATATCCAATCATGATGAAGTAATAATGGGATGCACAGCCTGCCTAGTATCCCACCATGAATCCCATCATGATGAAGTAATAATGGGATGCACAGCCTGACTCATATCCCACCATGATGAAGTAATAATGGAATACACAGCCTGACTCATATCCAGCATGAATCCCATCATGATTGTGTCCAAACAAATGGGTACTTATGCATGTGGTATGTGCAATCAATGCAAGTACATTGCAAATACAGAAAAAATTACCATTCCCTCTAGAGGTATTACTATAACATCTAAAGAACATTTCTCTTGTTATTCAACTAAAGTGGTGTATGTGGGAGTTTGTCAGACTTGTTTGTCATTTTATATTGGCAAAACAGAACGGAACTTAGATGCAGGATATATGAGCACATGAATGATATTAAAACAAGAAAGGAGACTAGTGCTTTTGTCAAGCACTCAGAACAATGTGCCAATGTATCTATTCGTTTTTTTGTAGTTGACAGAATTGTTCATGATAAGAGGGGTGGTGACTGGAAGAATGCTTTACATATTAAAGAGTTAATTTGGCAGTTGAGGGTTGACGCTACAAGAAGCCCTGGTTTAAATGATGGAATTAGTTTGGCTTGTATTTTGAAGGACAGGCATAGCAAATTATAAGTTATGTATTAGCTGAATTTTTACGCACTTCTACACACAAATATTTTCATATTTTGTGTATCTTTTGCATGTTTCGCACTATGGTATGTAAGTATGTATGTCGTGATTTCCAAATTTACAACAGTTATTCGCAACAGAAATCCATTGTACAACGAATTTCATGTTGGAATTATTTATTATCTTAAATTTGTATAGGTTTAGGTATGTGTACATACACAATTTTTCAACTTGTTTTCACAAATTGTTTTTATAATGGTGTGCTTTAATGACTTACACAGGGCAAATATTAAATAATGTAATTGTTTTTATTTAATGCAACATTAATTATATTGTACATAATAGTAAAAAGTAGGATTAAAGTCAGTCCAATCAGTAAATGTTATGTACAACTGCAAACACAATTACTTTTTGTTTAAAAGCTAGTGTTTACATGAAATAAATAGTTGATGCAGTTGTTACACTGAAATATTAAAAATGAAGTAATATTATTAAGTTTTTCTGGTTGGACACTACTAAGTACAACAGAATTGTAATGTAATGATTTTTATTTTATTTTTATTCAATATCACTGTGACAAAAAAGCACATGTTCAAGGAGTTTTTAAATGTATATATTTTTAAATTATGAAATGATGGTTAATTAATCAATTATATAATTAATCAGTTCATTAATTTAGCATATATATAGAACTGCTCTGGTACATATGAATTACACTTGAAAAAGCCCGTTATAAACGGGTGAAAGCGCTTGTGTTGGAGTTCGTTTTGGTGAATAAAGATTCTTATCCTACTACTTTGTTTATCATTTTGTCGTGACGATTTTCAGAATTACTGGGTGAAGATTTTTGGTCTACACGCTTTTTGCTGTTCTTTTGTTGTGGTTTGCTGCATTTTCTGAGTGATCGTTTCCTTCAATGGCGGAAGACCAATCCTCTCCTGGTTTTGGTAACACTCCCTTTCTTTTGCTGGAGGAACCGGATGACACGCCGGTAACGAGACGAGAGTTTAACCAAGTGTTGGCTCTGTTGACACAGCTCAACAACACTATGATGAACGCTTATGGTTCCAACGGTTCGAGTATACCTTGCAATCAGCAACAGGGCAAGGAAAAGGACAAAGCAAACGAGAGGAACGGCGAGCAACGTAAAGAAGTTACTGTCAGCTTTTCTGCTGACGAACCGGTCATTGTGGACTATCCTTTGGTTTCTCCATTTGCTGGTAACACAGCAGAACGCAACAACACTGCTAATCTGGACAATAATTTTAGTTTTAAAGCCTGGAGTGAACGACAGCCACAATTTAAAACAGGTACTGTTAATGTTAACACCAATGCTCAGTTTGAGCAATTGGAAAGTAAATTTGAGCTGTTTAAAAACAAGTTATATTTGTACAAGAATACTCAGCTCGAAATTAACTATTTAAATGAATGTATTCAAGTGGAACGTGTGCCCAAAGGGCTAAGGTGTTATAGATATCCGAACAATGCATGTGCAGGTTCGGTTTTGCATTCAAAATTAACAGAACTGTTTAATAGAACTGGTGTAGAAATATTAAAGCTTATGGTAGATGATTATGCATTTAAAGGAAATGTTATATTAAATGAACTGAATATCTTGCATGACAACATTATTAAGGATGACAAATTTATTAGCTTTAAAAAGAAATACAATGATACATTCAAGGAGGTGGATGAACATTGTTTTAAGGTGTTGGACAGAAAAGCAAAGAAAATGGAAAGGGATTTGATTGAATACAGAGAGAATAGGGCCTATCCAGTACCAGGGTTCAAAAGAAATGTGAACTCAGAAGAAACAAACACTGGTTTTAACCAGGTGCCAATTGAGGGACAAGAGTACTCTGGCATGCCTAGAAGGAGTGAAAGATTAGCTCAAAAGGGAAACAATTTTAACCAACAGGGTTTTCAGATACCCCAGGGCAGGTCAAGGGTGAAATCCAACCAATTTCAACAAAATGCCTGGGGGAAAAGACGATAGTGTGCAATAAACCTTTTGAATACAATTATACTGCAAACTCATTAACAACACACAAGGAAGGAATTTGCAATACTTGCTGTTTAAATGGTTTTAAAATATACAATTACACGGATATTCACGTTACTGACACATTCTTTGATCTTTTTACCAAAGGGTTGCAATTTGTTCCACATAGGGCAAGCTATTTGCCAAAATTACTTATTGAATTAAAATTATTTATAAGAAACCTTAATTTAAGGGTGTTTTTTAAAAATCAACCTTTAGGAGAGCGTTTACTGTGTAGAAACAGTACTTTTAACCCTCCCACTCATCCTAAACTACAGCTGTTTGAAGAAGTTATTGAAAAAAGTTTCAGGGATTATTTTAGGGATAGAAGTAAAAACAGCAAGTGTTCTACTAATTTTCCGTCAAGCTTGCAGGTCATTGTAGACAAAATTAAAGATCAAAACATCAGGGTAATGAAGCCTGACAAAGGGGGTGGCATTGTATTGATGAAACAGTCAGAATATGATGATTGTATGTGGAACATTTTACAAGACACAAAAACATATCAGGTTATTTCTTTAAATGAACTTAATATTGCACTTTTGCAGATCAAGGATTATCTGTATGATTTGTTAATGCAAGGGTTCATTGACGAAAAAACATACAACTTTCTATCTGTTTCTAATCCTAAAACTCCAACTGTATTTGGCATCCCCAAAGTCCACAAGGGGCTTAACCCACTAAAATTTTGTCCAATAGTCTCCGGTGCTGGTGGAATTACAGAACCACTCAGTAAATTTGTGGATTTTCAACTTAAGAACTATGTAGCAAAACTAGAACATCTTTGCAAGGACTCCTGGGAATTTTTAAGTAGTATAGATCAAAATATGGATAATTCTAGGTTATACATGGTCACTATAGACATTGTTGACCTATTCCCCAGTATCCCTCACGAACAGGGTCTAGATTGGTTTGGGGAAGCAATTGGCAAGGAATCTGGCCTGAGCAATTGTATGGTTAACACCTTACTAGAGTTTATGAGAATAATTTTAAACAACAACTTTATATTCTTTAACGGGGAGTTCTTTAAGCAAATTAGTGGGGTGGCCATGGGGGCTCCATGTGCCACCTCGTATGCAAACATAGTTCTGAATAAATGGGAAACAGAATTTATTCATTCCACCCAATGGAGCAAATACATCAGCTTCTACAGGAGATTTTTGGATGACATATGTATGTTTTGGGTGGGCTCCGAAAGTGACTTTCAGGACTTTATAAAATATCTAACTCAAACTACTAGCTTTTTACGTTTCACCTATGAATTTAATGGAAGTAGTTTGCATTACTTGGACATTAAATTAACCAAAAAAACTGACAATGTTGGTTTTGTTTCCCAAATATATAGAAAAAAGACACATAGCAATTCTTTCTTGCATTTTAGTAGTGGGCACCCTTTGCATGTTAAAGGCATCATTAAGGGACAATTAGTGCGTGCATCTAGAATTTGCAGCACGCAGGATTTATTTTTTGAAGAAACAGAATTTCTTAGAAGCTCTTTTTTAGACAGAGGATATCCTGAAGAATTGTTTCATGATATTCTTGGTGAAGTTATAAGAAAAAGGGACATACATTTTCCACCACTCCTGGGGGTTAAGTACATTATTCCTACGAGGCAGAATAAGGTGGAAGATAACTTTGGTAGTAGTTTTACATACACTTATTCACAGGATGCACTTTTTATTGAAAGTACAGCAACTAATTTTTGGCCTATCGTTCACATGCAAGATGAATTTGAAAACATGTTTTCTAACAAAATTTCGTTCATCAGAAAAAGAGGTATTAATTTGAAGGGCATCTTTGAAACTAAAGTTAGCTTTAACAAAAACTTGCACACCAACATTGTGTCCAAACAAATGGGTACTTATGCATGTGGTATGTGCAATCAATGCAAGTACATTGCAAATACAGAAAAAATTACCATTCCCTCTAGAGGTATTACTATAACATCTAAAGAACATTTCTCTTGTTATTCAACTAAAGTGGTGTATGTGGGAGTTTGTCAGACTTGTTTGTCATTTTATATTGGCAAAACAGAATGGGAACTTAGACGCAGGATATATGAGCACATGAATGATATTAAAACAAGAAAGGAGACTAGTGCTTTTGTCAAGCACTCAGAACAATGTGCCAATGTATCTATTCGTTTTTTTGTAGTTGACAGAGTTGTTCATGATAAGAGGGGTGGTGACTGGAAGAATGCTTTACATATTAAAGAGTTAATTTGGCAGTTGAGGCTTGACGCTACAAGAAGCCCTGGTTTAAATGATGGAATTAGTTTGGCTTGTATTTTGGAGGACAGGCATAAATTATAAGTTATGTATTAGCTGAATTTTACGATTCTACACACAAATATTTTCATATTTTGTGTATCTTTTGCATGTTTCGCACTATGGTATGTAAGTATGTATGTCGTGATTTCCAAATTTACAACAGTTATTCGCAACAGAAATCCATTGTACAACGAATTTCATGTTGGAATTATTTATTATCTTAAATTTGTATAGGTTTAGGTATGTGTACATACACAATTTTTCAACTTGTTTTCACAAATTGTTTTTATAATGGTGTGCTTTAATGACTTACACAGGGCAAATATTAAATAATGTAATTGTTTTTATTTAATGCAACATTAATTATATTGTACATAATAGTAAAAAGTAGGATTAAAGTCAGTCCAATCAGTAAATGTTATGTACAACTGCAAACACAATTACTTTTTGTTTAAAAGCTAGTGTTTACATGAAATAAATAGTTGATGCAGTTGTTACACTGAAATATTAAAAATGAAGTAATATTATTAAGTTTTTCTGGTTGGACACTACTAAGTACAACAGAATTGTAATGTAATGATTTTTATTTTATTTTTATTCAATATCACTGTGACAAAAAAGCACATGTTCAAGGAGTTTTTAAATGTATATATTTTTAAATTATGAAATGATGGTTAATTAATCAATTATATAATTAATCAGTTAATTAATTTAGCATATATATAGAACTGCTCTGGTACATATGAATTACACTTGAAAAAGCCCGTTATAAACGGGTGAAAGCGCTTGTGTTGGAGTTCATTTTGGTGAATAAAGATTCTTATCCTACTACTTTGTTTATCATTTTGTCGTGACGATTTTCAGAATTACTGGGTGAAGATTTTTGGTCTACACACTTTTTGCTGTTCATATTCCATCATGAAGAAGTAATAATGGGATGCATAGTGCATAGCCTCGCTTGTATCCCATCATGATGAAGGAATAATGGGATGCACAGCCTGATATGTATCCCATTGTGATGAAATAATAATTGTATGCACAGCCTGACTAGTATCCCACCATGATGAAGTAATAAAGGAATGCACAGCATGACTAGTATCCCACCATGAATCCCATAATGATGAAGTAATAATGGGATGCACAGCCTGACTCGTATCCCAATATGATGAAGTAATAATGGAATGCACAGCTTGACTCGTATCCACTGTGAATCCCATCATGATGAAGGAATAATGGGATGCACAGCCTGACTCGTATCCAAAATGAGGAAGTAATAGTGGGATGCACAGCCTGACTCGTATCCCATCATGATGAAGGAATAATGGGATGCACAACATGACTTGTATCCCATTATGAAGAAATAATAAAGGCATGCACAGCCTGTCTCATATCCCAGTATGATGAAGTAATAATGGGATGCACGACCTGACTCATATCCCACCATGATGAAGTAATAATGGGATGCAAAACTTGACTCTCATCCAACCATGATGAAGTAATAATGGGATGCACAACTTGACTCTTATCCCACCATGATGAAGTAATAATGGGATGCACAGCCTGACTTGTATCCCATCATGATGAAGTAATAATGGGATGCACAGCCTGACTTGTATCCCATCATGATGAAGTAATAATGGGATGCACAGCCTGACTTGTATCCCATCATGATGAAGTAATAATGGGATGCACAGCCTGACTTGTATCCCATCATGATGAAGTAATAATGGGATGCACAGCCTGACTTGTATCCCACCATGATGAAGTAATAATGGGATGCACAGCCTGACTCATATCCCATCATGATGAAGTAATAATGGGATGCACAGCCTGAGTCATATCCCACCATGATGAAATAATAATGGGATGCACAGCCTGACTCGTATCCCAGCATGATGAAGTAATAATGGGATGCACAGCCTGACTCATATACCATCATGATGAAGTAATAATGGGATGCATAGCCTGGCTTGTATCCCATCATGATGAAGGAATAATGGGATGCACAGACTGATATGTATGCAATCATGATGAAATAATAATATGATGCACAACCTAACTAGTATCCCACCATGATGAAGTAATAAATGAATGCAGAGCATAACTAGTATCCCACCATGAATCCCATAATGATGAAGTAATAATGGGATGCACAGCCTGACTCATATCCCACCATGATGAAGTAATAATGGAATGCACAGCCTGACTCATATCCAGCATGAATCCCATCATGATGAAGTAATAATGGGATGCACAGACTGACTTGTACGCAACAATGATGAAGTAATAGTGGGATGCACAGCCTGACTCTTATCCCATCATGATGAAGTAATAATGGGATGCACAGCATGATTTGTATCCCATCATAATGAAATAATAATGGCATGGATAGTGTGACTCATATCCCACCATGATGAAGGAAAAATGGGATGCACAACATGATTTGTATCCCATGATGATGAAATAATAATGGGATGCACAGCCTGACTCATATCCCACCATGATGAAGTAATAATGGGATGCACAGACTGACTCATATCCCACCATGAATCCCATCATGATGAAGTAATAATGGGATGCACAGCCTGACTCATATCCCACCATGATGAAGTAATAATGGGATGTAAAACTTGACTCTTGCCCCACCATGATGAAGTAATAATGGGGTGCACAGCCTGACTTGTATCCCACCATGATGAAGTAATAATGGAATGCACAGCCTGATTTGTATCCCATCATGATGAAAAAATAATGGGATTAACAGCCTGACTTGTATCCCATTATTTATGATGAAGTAACAATGGGATGCACAGCTTGACTTGTATACCACCATGATGAAGTAATAATGGGATGCACAGCCTGACTCGTATCCCACCATGATGAAGTAATAATGGGATGCACAGCCTGACTCATATCCCATCATGATGAAGAAATAATGGGATGCACAGCCTGACTCGTATACCATCATGTAGAAGGAAGAATGGGATGCACAGCCTGATTTTTATCCCATCATGATGAAATAATAATGGGATGCACAGCCTGACCCATATCCCTCCATGATGAAGTAATAATGGGTTGCACAGCCTGACTCATATTCCATCAAGATGAAGTAATAATGGGATGCACAGCCTGAGTCGTATCCCACCATGATGAAATAATAATGAGATGGACAGCCTGACTCGTATCTTACCATGTTGAGTAATAATGGGATGCAGAGCCTGACACATATTTCATCATGATGAAGTAATAATGGGATGCATAGCCTCGCTTGTATCCCATCATGATGAAGGAATAATGGGATGCACAGCCTGATATGTATCCCATCATGATGAAATAATAATTGTATGCACAGCCTGACTAGTATCCCACCATGATGAAGTAATAAAGGAATGCACAGCATGACTAGTATCCCACCATGAATCCCATAATGATGAAGTAATAATGGGATGCACAGCCTGACTCATATCCCACCATGATGAAGTAATAATGGAATGCACAGCCTGACTCATATCCACCATGAATCCCATCATGATGAAGTAATAATGGGATGCACAGCCTGACTCGTATCCCACCATGATGAAGTAATAATGGGATGCACAGCCTGACTCGTATCCCATCATGATGAAGGAATAATGGGATGCACAGCATGATTTGTATCCCATCATGATGAAATAATAATAGCATGCACAGCCTGACTCATATCCCACCATGATGAAGTAATAATGGGATGCACAGCCTGACTCATATTCCATCATGATGAAGTAATAATGGGATGCACAGCCTGACTTGTATCCCACCATGATGAAGTAATAATGGGATGCACAGCCTGACTTGTATCCCACCATGATGAAGTAATAATGGAATGCACAGCCTGACTCATATCCCACCATGATGAAATAATAATGGGATGCACAGCCTGACTTGTATCCCACCATGATGAAGTAATAATGGAATGCACAGCCTGACTCGTATTCACCATGAATCCCATCATGATGAAGTAATAATGGGATGCACAGCCTGATTTGTATCCCATCATGATGAAGTAATAATGGGATGCACAGCATGACTCATATCCCATCATGATGAAGTAATAATGGGATGCACAGAGAGACTCATATCCCACCATGAATCCCATAATGATGAAGTAATAATGGGATGCACAGCCTGACTCATATCCCACCATGATGAAGTAATAATGGAATGCACAGCCTGACTCATATTCACCAAGAATCCCATCATGATGAAGTAATAATGGGATGCACAGCCTGACTTGTATCCCACCATGATGAAGTAATAATGGGATGCACAGCCTGACTCATATTCCATCATGATGAAGTAATAATGGGATGCACAGCCTTGCTTGTATCCCATCATGATTAAGGAATAATGGGATGCACAGCCTGATATGTATCCCATCATGATGAAATAATAATGGGATGCACAGCCTGACTTGTATTCCACCATGATGAAGTAATAAATGAATGCAGAGCATGACTAGTATCCCACCATGAATCCCATAATGATGAAGTAATAATGGGATGCACAGCCTGACTCATATCCCACCATGATGAAGTAATAATGGAATGCACAGCCTGACTCATATCCACCATGAATCCCATCATGATGAAGTAATAATGGGATGCACAGCCTGACTCATATCCCACCATGATGAAGTAATAATGGGATGCACAGCCTGACTCGTATCCCATCATGATGAGGTAATAATGGGATGCACAGCCTGATTTGTATCCCATCATGATGAAATAATAATGGAATGCACAGCCTGACTCATATTCCATCATGATGAAGTAAAAATGGGATGCACAGCCTTGCTTGTATCCCATCATGATTAAGGAACAATGGGATGCACAGCCTGATATGTATCCCACCATGATGAAATAATAATGGGATGCACAGCCTGACTTGTATTCCACCATGATGAAGTAATAATGGAATGCCCAGCCTGACTCATATCCCATCATGATGAAGTAATAATGGGATGCACAGCCTGACTCGTATCCCACCATGACGAAATATTAGAGGGATGCACAGCCTGACTAGTATCCCACAATGATGAAGTAATAATGGAATGCACAGCCTGACTCGTATTCACCATGAATCCCATCATGATTAAGTAATAATGGGATGCACAGCCTGATTTGTATCCCACTGTGATGAAGTAATAATGGGTGCACAGCATTACTCATATCCGATCATGATGAAGTAATAATGGGATGCACAAAAAGACTCATATCCCACCATGAATCCCACCATGATGAAGTAATAATGGGATGCACAGCCTGACTCGTATCCCACCATGATTAAGTAATAATGGAATGCACAGCCTGACTCATATTCACCAAGAATCCCATCATGATGAAGTAATAATGGGATGCACAGCCTGACTCGTATCCCACCATGATGAAATATTAGAGGGATGCACAGCCTGACATGTAACCCATCATGATGAAGGAATAATGAGATGAACAACATGATTTGTATCCCATCATGATGAAATAATAATGGCATGCACAGCCTTTCTCGTATCCCACCATGATGAAGTAATAATGGGATGCACAGCCTGAGTCATATCCCATAAAGATTAAGTAATAATGGGATTCACAGCCTGATTCATATCCCAATATGAAAAACCAAATGAAACTGGATGCAGCAAAATTTATTCCGGTACCACCGGCTGAATGCCTTCAAAGGAATAAAATCAACATTTTCTAGGCTGCTTTTATATTATACAAAACATCAATTAAACAATTAAATATTTGCATAAATACCAATCAGAGTTAAAGAGACATAAGATGAAGCAAAGATTTTCTTTAAATACATGCAAAATGATTTTCTCCAAATACATTCATAGGGAAAAAATACATTCATAGGAAAAATATACAAAAATCTAATGGATCAGAAAAAACACTATGTAATTTAATAACCAGGTATCAAAGTGTAAGGTTTGCTTCCAAGTTCATGCCCTTAGGTTTTAAAGTGCTAAATTTCGAATAAATCTACTTTCAAGTTTTAAAAGATTCTGTAAATAATTACCATTCATACTTGAGGTAGGTTTAGCTAAAGCACTAAAAAATAAAGAATCCAAAACCCCCTTATGGACTGAATTAAAATGTTCAGCAATTGGACTGTCAATTCTGGCATTTCTAATGTCTCCCATATGTTCCAGAATGCTATTTTTTAATTACGTTTAGTTTGGCCAATATAGTATTTACTTTGAACACAATCACAACCAATAATGTACACTACCCCACAAGATTTACAGATGAAATGGCTCTGAGCAATATATTTAACCCCATTTATCATACTACCTGACAAATTCTTCACATTTGTACAAATTTTGCATTTACCACACTTAAACATACCATTAGGTAAAGATTAAGTCAGAATTTGCCCTGTCATTCCAATTAAATTTATATTTCAAAATGTCTTTTAAGTTAGCGTATCTCCCATAAGAAAAACAAACAAAATCTGGAAATAAGTTACCTATCTCCTCATTGGCACTGACACTGGCCATAAAAATTCCACTGCATTTTTCAGAATTTTTGAGAAGGAGAAAATTTGGTCACAAAATAAATACTAGTGTTATCTTTTTTATTCACATAGTTTTTAAGGTATTATTCTGATCTTTTCTATCCTTATAGGTTATTCTACTTGAATTAACTAACCTATTCATACTACTAATAAGCAATTTATCTGAATACCCTCTAGACCTTAACCTATGTTTAACATTTTCAAATTCCACATTTAAAAAAATGTTTTCAGAAGTATGTTCTTGTGTACATTTGAATTCCCAAGGAAGAGCTTCTATCAAATGTGCAGGATGACTACTAGCGTGTAAGAAATTATTACAAGCAGTTTCTTTTCTAAATGGTTTGTATTGAACCAAACCATTTTGATCAACATATAAAGAAATGTCTAAGAACTGTATGGTACAAGAATTCACATTGTAAGTAAATTCCAACCCAAATCTATTCCGATGCAAATCATCAATAAATTTCTCAAACGCCAACTTGTCTCCTTTACAGATAAAAATCAAATCATCAATATATCTGTAATAGGAAAGAACATTTCTTTTGAAAAAATCCAAAGTGTACAAAAAATTAATTTCAAAGTAAAACATATTTTTAGTGCTTTAGCTAAACCTACCTCAAGTATGAATGGTAATTATTTACAGAATCTTTTAAAACTTGAAAGTAGATTTATTCTGAAATTTAGCACTTTAAAACCTAAGTGCATGAACTTGGAAGTAAACCTTACACTTTGATACCTGGTTATTAAATCATATACTGTTTTTTCTGATCCATTAGATTTTTGTATATTTTTTTCCCTATGAATGTATTTTTTTCCTTATGAATGTATTTGGAGAAAATCATTTTTGTATGTATTTAAAGAAAATCTTTGCTTCATCTTATGTCTCTTTAACTCTGATTGGTATTTATGCAAATATTTAATTGTTTAATTGATGTTTTGTATAATATAAAAGCAGCCTAGAAAATGTTGATTTTATTCCTTTGAAGGCATTCAGCCGAGGTACCGGAATAAATTTTGCTGCATCCAGTTTCGTTTGGTTTTTCATATTCCACTTGCTTGGTTTGTATTTGTATCTGATTCATATCCCACCCTGATGAAATAAAAATGGGATGCACAGCCTGACTCTTATCCCACCATGATGAAGTAATAATGGGATACATAGCCTGGCTTGTATCCCATCATGATGAAGGAATAATGGGATACACAGCCTGATATGAATCCCATCATAATGAATTAATAATGGTATGCACAGCCTGAGTAGTATCCACCATGATGAAGTAATAAAGGAATGCACAGCCTGACTCGTATACCACCATGATTAAGTAATAATGGAATGCACAGCCTGACTCATATTCTCCATGAATCCCATCATGATGAAGTAATAATGGGATGCACAGCCTGACTCGTATCTCACCATGATAAGTAATAATGGGATGCAGAGCCTGACTCATATTCCATCATGATGAAGTAATAATGGGATGCATAGTGCATAGCCTCGCTTGTATCCCATAATGATGAAGGAATAATGGGATGCACAGCCTGATATGTATCCCACCGTGATGAAATAATAATTGTATATACAGCCTGACTAGTATCCCACCATGATGAAGTAATAAAGGAATGCAGAGCATGACTAGTATCCCACCATGAATCCCATAATGATGAAGTAATAATGGGATGCACAGCCTGACTCATATCCCACCATGATGAAGTAATAATGGAATACACAGCCTGACTCATATCCAGCATGAATCCCATCATGATGAAGTAATAATGGGATGCACAGATGGACTCATACCCCACAATGATGAAGTAATAGTGGGATGCACAGCCTGACTCTTATCCCATCATGATGAAGGAATAATGGGATGAACAGCATGCTTTGTATCCCATCATAATGAAATAATAATGGCATGGATTGCGTGACTCACATCCCACCATGATGAAGTAATAAAGGGATGCACAGCCTTGCTTGTATCCCATCATGATTAAGGAATAATGGGATGCACAGCCAGATATGTATCCCATCATGATGAAATAATAATGGGATGCACAGCCTGACTTGTATCCTGCCATGATGAAGTAATAATGGAATGCCCAGCCTGACTCGTATCCCACCATGATGAAGTAATAATGGAATGCCCAGCCTGACTCATATCCCACCATGATGAAATATTAGAGGGATGCACAGCCTGACTACTATCTCACAAAGATGAAGTAATAATGAAATGCACAGACTGACTTGTATTCACCATGAATCCCACCATGATGAAGTAATAGTGGGATGCTCTGACTGATTTGTATCCCACTGTGATGAAGTAATAATGGGTGCACAGCATTACTCATATCCGATCATGATGAAGTAATAATGGGATGCACAAAAAGACTCATATCCCACCATGAATCCCACCATGATGAAGTAATAATGGGATGCACAGCCTGACTCGTATCCCACCATGATTAAGTAATAATGGAATGCACAGCCTGACTCATATTCACCAAGAATCCCATCATGATGAAGTAATAATGGGATGCACAGCCTGACTCGTATCCCACCATGATGAAATATTAGAGGGTTGTACAGCCTGACATGTAACCCATCATGATGAAGGAATAATGAGATGAACAACATGATTTGTATCCGATCATGATGAAATAATAATGGCATGCACAGCCTTTCTCGTATTCCACCATGATTAAGTAATAATGGGATGCACAGCTTGAGTGGTATCCCATAAAGCTTAAGTATTAATGAGATTCATGGCCTGATTCATATCCCAATATGAAAAACCAAATGAAACTGGATGCAGCAAAATTTATTCCGGTACCTCGGCTGAATGCCTTCAAAGGAATAAAATCAACATTTTCTAGGCTGCTTTTATATTATACAAAACATCAATTAAACAATTAAATATTTGCATAAATACCAATCAGAGTTAAAGAGACATAAGATGAAGCAAAGATTTTCTTTAAATACATACAAAAATGATTTTCTCCAAATACATTCATAGGGAAAAAAATACATTCATAGGGAAAAAAATATACAAAAATCTAATGGATCAGAAAAAACACTATGTAATTTAATAACCAGGTATCAAAGTGTAAGGTTTGCTTCCAAGTTCATGCCCTTAGGTTTTAAAGTGCTAAATTTCGGAATAAATCTACTTTCAAGTTTTAAAAGATTCTGTAAATAATTACCATTCATACTTGAGGTAGGTTTAGCTAAAGCACTAAAAAATAAAGAATCCAAAACCCCCTTATGGACTGAATTAAAATGTTCAGCAATTGGACTGTCAATTCTGGCATTTCTAATGTCTCCCATATGTTCCAGAATGCGTATTTTTAATTGGCGTTTAGTTTGGCCAATATAGTATTTACTTTGAACACAATCACAACCAATAATGTACACTACCCCACAAGATTTACAGATGAAATGGCTCTGAGCAATATATTTAACCCCATTTATCATACTACCTGACAAATTCTTCACATTTGTACAAATTTTGCATTTACCACACTTAAACATACCATTAGGTAAAGAGATTAAGTCAGAATTTGCCCTGTCATTCCAATTAAATTTATATTTCAAAATGTCTTTTAAGTTAGCGTATCTCCCATAAGAAAAACAAACAAAATCTGGAAATAAGTTACCTATCTCCTCATTGGCACTGACAATTGGCCATAAAAATTCCACTGCATTTTTCAGAATTTTTGAGAAGGGAGAAAATTTGGTCACAAAATAAATACTAGTGTTATCTTTTTTATTCACATAGTTTTTAAGGTATTATTCTGATCTTTTCTATCCTTATAGGTTATTCTACTTGAATTAACTAACCTATTCATACTACTAATAAGCAATTTATCTGAATACCCTCTAGACCTTAACCTATGTTTAACATTTTCAAATTCCACATTTAAAAAAATGTTTTCAGAAGTATGTTCTTGTGTACATTTGAATTCCCCAAAAGGAAGAGCTTCTATCAAATGTGCAGGATGCGCACTACTAGCGTGTAAGAAATTATTACAAGCAGTTTCTTTTCTAAATGGTTTGTATTGAACCAAACCATTTTGATCAACATATAAAGAAATGTCTAAGAACTGTATGGTACAAGAATTCACATTGTAAGTAAATTCCAACCCAAATCTATTCCGATGCAAATCATCAATAAATTTCTCAAACGCCAACTTGTCTCCTTTACAGATAAAAATCAAATCATCAATATATCTGTAATAGGAAAGAACATTTCTTTTGAAAAAATCCAAAGTGTACAAAAAATTAATTTCAAAGTAGAACATATTTTTTAGTGCTTTAGCTAAACCTACCTCAAGTATGAATGGTAATTATTTACAGAATCTTTTAAAACTTGAAAGTAGATTTATTCTGAAATTTAGCACTTTAAAACCTAAGTGCATGAACTTGGAAGTAAACCTTACACTTTGATACCTGGTTATTAAATTACATAGTGTTTTTTCTGATCCATTAGATTTTTGTATATTTTTTTTTCCTATGAATGTATTTTTTTCCCTATGAATGTATTTGGAGAAAATCATTTTTGTATGTATTTAAAGAAAATCTTTGCTTCATCTTATGTCTCTTTAACTCTGATTGGTATTTATGCAAATATTTAATTGTTTAATTGATGTTTTGTATAATATAAAAGCAGCCTAGAAAATGTTGATTTTATTCCTTTGAAGGCATCTTGCAAATGAGGTACCGGAATAAATTTTGCTGCATCCAGTTTCGTTTGGTTTTTCATATTCCACTTGCTTGGTTTGTATTTGTATCTGATTCATATCCCACCCTGATGAAATAATAATGGGATGCACAGGCTGACTCGTATCCCACCATGATGAAGTAATAATGGGATACATAGCCTGGCTTGTATCCCATCATGATGAAGGAATAATGGGATACACAGCCTGATATGAATCCCATCATGATGAAATAATAATGGTATGCACAGCCTGACTAGTATCCCACCATGATGAAGTAATAAAGGAATGCACAGCCTGACTCGTATACCACCATGATTAAGTAATAATGGAATGCACAGCCTGACTCATATTCTCCATGCATCCCATCATGATGAAGTAATAATGGGATGCAAAGCCTGACTCGTATCCCACCATGATGAAATAATAGAGGGATGCACAGCCTGACACATATCCCATCATGATGAAGGAATAATGGGATGAACAGCATAATTTGTATCCCATCATGATGAAATAATAATGGGATGCACAGCCTGACTCGTATCCCACCATGATGAAGTAATAATGGGATGCACAGACTGACTCATATCCCACCAGGAATCCCATCATGATGAAGTAATAATGGGATGAACAGCCTGACTCATATCCCACCATGATGAAGTAATAATGGGATGAACAACTTGACTCTTATCCCACCATGATGAAGTAATATTGGGGTGCACAGTCTGACTTGTATCCCACCACGAAGAAATAATAATGGGATGCACAGCCTGACTTGTATCCCATCATGATGAAATAATAATGGGATGCACAGCCTGACTTGTATCCCATTATTTATGATGAAGTAACAATGGGATGCACAATTTGACTTGTATCCCACCATGACAAAGTAATAATGGGAAGCACAGCCTGACTCATATCCTACCATGATGAACTAATAATGGCATGCACAGCCTGACTCATATCCCATCATGATGAAGTAATAATGGGATGCACAGCCTGACTCGTATACCATCATGTAGAAAGAAGAATGGGATGCACAGCCTGATTTTTATCCCATCATGATGAAATAATAATGGGATGCACAGCCTGACCAATATCCCTCCATGATGAAGTAATAATGGGTTGCACAGCCTGACTCATATTCCATCAAGATGAAGTAATAATGGGATGCACAGCCTAAGCTGTATCCCACCATGAAGAAATCATAATGAGATGGACAGCCTGACTCGTATCTCACCATGATAAGTAATAATGGGATGCAGAGCCTGACTCATATTCCATCATGATGAAGTAATAATGGGATGCATAGTGCATAGCTTTGCTTGTATCCCATCATGATGAAAGAATAATGGGATGCACAGCCTGATATGTATCCCATCGTGATGAAATAATAATTGTATATATAGCCTTTCTAGTATCCCACCATGATGAAGTAATAAAGGAATGTACAGCATGACTAGTATCCCACCATGAATCCCATCATGATGAAGTAATAATGGGATGCACAGCCTGACTCGTATCCAACAATGAGGAAGTAATAGTGGATGCACAGCCTGACTCGTATCCCATCATGATGAAGGAATAATGGGATGCACAGCATGATTTGTATCCCATCATGATGAAATAATAATAGCATGCACAGCCTGACTAATATCCCAGCATGATGAAGTAATAATGGGATGCACAAACTGACTCATATCCCAGCATGATGAAGTAATAATGGGATGCACAACTTGACTCTTATCCTACCATGATGGAGTAATAATGGGGTGCACAGCTTTACTCTTATCCCACCATGATGAAGTAATAATGGGATGCACAGCCTGACTTGTATCCCATCATGATGAAGTAATAATGGGATGCACAGCCTGACTTGTATCCCATCATGATGAAATAATAATGGGATGCATAGCCTGGCTTGTATCCCATCATGATGAAGGAATAATGGGATGTACAGCCTGATATGTATCCCATTGTGATGAAATAATAATTGTATGCACAGCCTGACTAGTATCCCACCATGATGAAGTAATAAAGGAATGCACAGCATGACTAGTATCCCAAAAAAAAATGGAAAGTTTTAATACCATAGGAAAAAAAATTGG
>NC_056741.1:678627159-678660491 GCF_019279795.1 Protopterus annectens | reverse complement strand
CCCATCCTGGTCTGTTCTGGACACATCACTACACGCTGCCCACACTCCACTTCACCAATTTGATACAATTGTCTCAGTCCATGGGTCATCAGGGATACCCACCCTTGTATTCCGAGTCTGTATACACTGCGGACAAAATGGCTGGTCTATCGCCTTTATTTGGTTTGGGCAAAATTTGGGTTATCCCGCAAGGGACGCTCCAGTTTGTGTTCCAAGATTAGAATCCATGGGTGCACTATGTACCGCCCTGATTGTATCCTGCCTGTGGTCTGGGCAGCAGTGGCCTCTTTACATTGTTTGCGTGCATGTTTCCTGTGTCCGGCTGGGGAGGGGGGGGCATGCTACGTGTTTTATGTTTCATGATTGGGCTCCTCACTTCCATTGGCATAGCCTGTGAACATATGTCATTTCTGTGTGCTATTTCCTATCATAGCTGTATATTTCTGTATATCTACGCACACACACACACACACACACACACACACACACACACACACACACACACACATATATATATCTATATATATATATATATATATATATATATATATATGTATTTATGTATGTATATATGTACATATATATATATATATATATATATATATATATATATATATATCTATATATATATATATATATATATATATATAGATATATATATATATATATATGTGTGTGTGTGTGTGTGTGTGTGTCTGTGTGTGTGTCTGTAAACTAATACATACCCCATGCAAATGTACTTATACATACATAATGGTGTTTATATATGCTTCACCTGCATACTAGTTCCTTATTCATTATGACACTGACACTTGACTCCAGTTATCTTGTAATCGATATTTAGCAGGTTATACAGCGGACAGATGTCGCAATATGTTCATGTACGGATTACCGATGGTAATTAGAATGTGATACAGTGGGATATGGTACGAGAATATCTGTTTGTTAGGGGGTTGCTGTAACAAATGCACTATTACTGTTCTGCTCTATATGCATATATACCCATATACCCATGGCTCCTGGTTCCTCATACACATCTAATGCCTCCTTAACACTGTTGTCATCCATTCTCCTGTCGGATTCACGGTGTATCGACACCACTACAGACTGGTCACTCCCTACTCCTATAGAACCATTACATTGGTTTACTCACTCCACATATCCTCAGAACTCCCATACGTTTAGTCTGCAAACATTGGAGACATGAGTGACCAAAGGAATACTATTCGCAATTATTGGGTTGCCCCACATGGAACAGGCATGTGTTTATGGCAAGATTAGACTCTATACTTCCTTACATCCTTACTCCCATTAACATGAAACTACAATTAATTAATATGTATGACTATGTGGTAATGCACACGTTACACATGGGAGCCTAATTATGTACGTGTTCAGCATATTTCTTTTACAAATAGACTGATTTAGTACTTGGCGTTGCCGTAGTGGGCAGATCACAGGAATGATTCCATGTGTGGGGAAGCCCTCACATTTGATTATCTTCAGCACAGCACTGACTTTGGACTCTGTACACACCTCTGCGTTTTAGCAGTTTCGTCCGGTCCCTCTTCTGCACAGCCTATTATTCCATCTACTGTCAATGTTTGTATGTGCACATTCCTGTTATTTATGTCTACAAATGGAATGCATGTGTTACAGAGAATGTACTTCTGCATATTGATATCTGCATGTGTGTATGCATATATACCTATTACGAACTTGCTGACCTCCACAAGGCGGTCCATTTAGAACTGGGCCATCCAACCCTGGCACGCCTGGATCCATAATTTCATACCCATAGTTCCTCCACCCCACCTATGTTCAACTTACACCCGTAACTTCCATTATCCACTTATTATCGCAGCCATGACACACCTCCAAACATTGCCCTCTCCTGAGCGTTAGGGGACCTACACCTATGTTGTCCCGCCTCGTGTATTCTCAGGCTCTCACTCCATTTAGTCTTTGAACATACCTGCCCTTGCTTGTGTAATGGTCGGAAGCCCAAATGCTCTATATAATTTTTGGGTAGTCCCAGTAGGGGCTACCCTCTGTCTGTGTGTAAAGTAGACTTAGCAATTCAACGATGTTACTCCCACTGGTAATATCCTGCCTGTGGTGTGAGTAGCAGTGCTTTGCTCACTTCTGGCCAGCTTGTTATGACATACGCTGACAGCAATATATAATACCATAGTTGCTGTTGATTCCCTTCTCATCCCTTGTCTATGCTTTATTGTTATGACGCTTCATTCTTCACATAGATATATATATATATAATATGTATATATATATATATATATATATATATATATATATATATATATATATATATATATATATATATATATATATATATATATATATATATACATACATATATATATATATATATATATATATATATATATATATATATATATATATATATATATATATATATATATATATATATATATATATATATATATATATATATATATATATATATATATATATATATATATATTACATCTGTACATACTTATATATATTTCATATGCTGGACGGTGCTTACACCTGCACATTCACATATGCTTACTGTTTGTTATATATGTTTACTGCCGCTTATTTGTGCTTACTTGTGCCTTATTCGTTATGACAGTACCACTTTGATTGAAAGGATCTGGTTAAAAGTCCTATGCAATACTCAAGTTCACTTTTACATGTTATTATGTCGGTTTTACAGCTGAATGACATTGATTCTACATGGAAAATGATATGTGCTATAATCGAACTTGAACCGTGAAGGCCTGTCCGTTAGGCAGATGCTCTAACCACCACACTATTGGTGTGCTGCTTCATTTATATGTATACCCATGGTTCATACTTACCTGAACACACACCTCAACACTTCACAAACACAGCAGGCATCCATTCTCCTGTTGGGAAAACTGCACCACTTCACATGCGCCATTCCCTACTGCTCTGGACCCATCCCGCATGTTGTCTCACGTCCTTCCACATACTTTCATATGATAGTCAGGGTGTTCATATGGTTATCTAGTTTTAGGCTTGTCTGACTGGGGACTGGGACTGCCCTGTACCTGTTTGAAAGTCAGACTTAGCATGTGGACAAAGTTAGTGCCACTGTTGGCATCCTACCTGTGGTTAGAAATGCAGGAGTTTGCTCACCTCTGGCCAGCTTGATATGTCAGCACTAGATAATACAGGTATTCCTCTGCTGTTTTCCTTCACATTCATTATGAATGATTTCTTGTGCCCATGTTCATTCTGTATATTCATATATATATATATATATATATATATATATATATATATATATATATATATATAATCTGTATGTACTCATGCATATACAGCTACATGATTAATTACTTTGATCATACTGTTGAATGACTGTGCTGTCTGCTATGTTTGTGATAACATCAGAGTTAGGTATAACTGCCGTGGCTTAGTGGTAAATCACATTGGTTGTGGTGTGTAGGGTCCTGGCATCGAGCCCAGCCAAGGCAGTTTATTGTGTTGCTGGGCAGAACAAGGGCTGTTGGACAAAGGGTGAGTACAACACTTTTCAGCAGCTGTTTTCCATTTCGCCATGTTTAACCACTGTTTCCCGTTACACATACACCTTCTGCATTCTTACTATGATATGTCACCCCAGTTCACATTTCAATGGTATTATATCGTTATACAGCATAAAATTGACAGGATATGCTCGTATACAGATTACACTTCATAAATGGTGTGTGCTGCAGTTGAATCGGCAATGTCTGCTCCAAAGTCGGATGCTTTAACCACTACACTATTGCTGTGCTGCTTCATTTGCATGTATACCCATGGTTCATAGTTACCAGAAACAATGCAGCAAAACATCACTAACACAGCAGTCATCCATTCTCCAGTTGGAAATAAATCACACCACTACACATGCCCCACTCCGTACTGCTTTAGACACAATTATGTATGTTGGCTCACTTCAAGTATATTCAGACGTCCCAAGCTTATAGTCCTGGGACATACGTTCATATAACGGTTAGGGTGTTCAGTTAGTCTTCTGGATTTTGGTTCGTCTGAATGGAGACTGAGACTGCCATGTACCTGTTTGAAAGTCAGACTTAGCATGTGGACAAAGTTAGTTCCACTGTTAGCATCCTACCTGTGGTTGAAGATGCAGGAGGTTTGCTCACCTATGGCCAGCTTGATATGACAGCACTAAATAATATGGGGGTTTCCACTACTGTTTCCCTTCACATTCATTATGACTGCTTTATTGTGACCATGTTCATTCTTCATGGATATATATATATATATATATATATATATATAAATAAATATGTATGTGTCTGTACATATACCAATACATACTTATTTACATTTTCTATACTGTTGAATGACCACCACTTGCTGCAACACATACGCGCTTACATCAGCTTGCAAGTGACTTAATCACCCTATATCCGATGGCCATTATTCTGGGCATCATATAAATGTAGCAGCCCTTACATGCAGGGGCGGCCCGTGCTATCGGACTGCCGGTCTGCAGCCCCCTCAACCTGATAGTACAGATAAAATAAAAAATAAAACGAAAAAAAATTCTTAAATTTCGCGGATGCGCACTGCTGCTGAGACAGTCTAGTGCATGGAGCATGCACACGGCAGTCCTCATTGAGAATCATGGACAGGAGCGCTCCCACTAGTCTATGCAGTTTTAAACTGCATAGACTGCCTGGGAAACACGTCGGGGTCGGACTGCAATGTCGGCAGTCAGGGGAAGGATCGGATTGGAGTTTGCTGCAGGGGAAGACCTCGCGACGGGCAAGGTAAGGATCTGAATTGGAGTAGAGTGTGTGTGTGTGTGTGTGTGTGAAAATGCCTCAGGTGGGATGTACTGGTGATTAGACTCATGGTGGTGTGGTAGGGAATACCTCAGGCTTGAACCCTGTACCTTGTATGCAAGGTGTTAAAGACCTGAATTCCCTACCCACCACCATTTGTAAAAAAATTGCAGATTTTTGCCTCATATTTGATCTGATCTATTCCTCATAATATCTGTGTTTTTTAAATATTGAAATGCTTGAAATTTGATGGTGCAGTGGTAGCATTGATGCCTCATAGCTATAGGGGCTTGGGTTTGGTTCTTGGGTGGGGTGCCTTCTTTGTGGGGGGGTCTGTATCTTCTCCCTGTGTTTGTGTGGGTTTGCTTTTGTGTCCTCCCATGTTACAAAGACATGTCTGCATTATTTCTTCCTGGGCCTCTGCTGAGAATTGTTTTTTTTTGTTCCAAGCCAAACTGTCCTGATTAACAAATGTTAAATAAAATTGACAGGCATTTGAATTTCAGACTTCAGGTTTCTGAATGTTTAATTCCTTGCATATTTGATGGTGCAGTGGTAATATTGTTGCCTCACAGCTATAGGTTTTCTGGTTTGATTCTTGGCTGGGGTGCCTTCTGTGTGGAGTCTGCATCTCCTCTCTGTGTTTGTGTGGATTTGCTCTGGTGCCCTGTCAATTTACAAAGATGTGTCTGCAGTATTAATCCCTGGGTCTCTGCTGAAAATTGTTTTTGTTCTGTCAGCAGTAAAATTGACAGGCATTTGAATTTCAGACTTCATGTTCTTCAGAATACATAGTAACACAACCTTTTTTTTCTAGCAATTTTCTAAGTTTATAAGATGAATATTTTAAATTTGTCCCTTTTTTTGGGACTGTATTCCCCCATTATTGGCTTCGGCCCAGGATTTTGTACTAAGGTTGACCGCTATGGCAAGAACTGAATTCACTGAATATGTTTGAGGGCTGTATTCCCTCATTACTGGGTTTGTCCAGGTGTTTTGTACTACGAGGTTGACAGCTATGGTGAGAACTGAATTCATTAAATGATAGCCATTTAAGTTTCAGTCTTCCTCTCTTTACAAAGCAGCTGATGTATGAGTGGTATGTTACTCTGACTGTTTTGCTCAGGGACTTTGGCAGTAAAATGTATGGTGGTAACACAACATTTTATTCTAGCAACTTTCCAAGATTATACAAGCAATGTTTAATGTGTCCCTGGTTTTTGGGCTTTTGACTTCCAAAATACATTTTGGCGATTTTCCAGTTTTCTTGTCCTGTGAAGTTGAGATGCAGTTGAGTATTGAGTAGATTTTACAAGGAGCTGAGAGCTGCAGGGGAACAGAAGTTTAGTGCTTTGCCTTGTTAATACTATAGCACAACAGGTTGTGTACTTGTTTTTGATGCAGAAGGCTGTGGGTTCTACTCCCACAAGGTGGATGCTGCATTGAGACTGTTCTCCTTGGTGAAGATACTAACTATGAGTCTGTTATCAGTTTGCCATCCATTTCCTCTTGCAATATTATTGCTAGCTTATCATATTTTAATGTAATATAGGCAATTTATTCCTGAGGGGCAACAGACACTTTATTTTTCGATGAAACCATGAAATATAAAGGTGATTGCTAGCAGCAACCTCTTCATTAGTTACAGATTTCTTTAATGTGGAATTATTTAGATGACTTTTACTTCAGAGATTGTGCATATTTACTGATAATGGACTGTAGAATTGTGCATATTTACTGATAAAGGTGGACTGTAGAATTGTGCATATTTACTAATAATGGTGGACTGTAGAATTGTGTATCTTTACTAATAATGGTGGACTGTGGAAGTCTGAGTAGACTTTTTTTATGATAAATGTTCTCAACTGGGCAGTTTTGCCATTATGGGTGCATACGTTTTGTTTCATTGCTTACTGGAAAAATGTTCAAAACAAATTTAAAACACCCTCTAACAACTGTACTGTATTGTACAAGGAATATAATTTTAGTACAATGAGGAAGGTGTATCAAAGAGCACATGTATGTTTCATATGCGAGGGGCCTATGATTTGAAACAGCCCAAAATTAATCTTTGTCTGCCGCTGGCAAAATGTATTTTCTTTGAATGTGGGTTTCAATGCTGTTTCAATGAATGTGAGTTTCAAGGGCAGAGAAGTTTTAATGCTAAGGCTAAGTTTTCATTGTGAGACTGCATTGCTTTGTTTAGCAGATGACTTAGTGTTTGTGCTGTAAAATACAAAATAAAACTTTCAAATGAAGTCCAACTCATCATAGAAGTAAAGCAGTATGCACATTAGTGTTTATGGTAAATGGAGTGAAATAGCCAAGTAATAGTTCATTGGAATGGCTGCAGAGGCTCCATTCAACCATGATTTTGTCAGGGGGGAAGGGCAGCAAACTCAGACAGGCCCAGCTGAACTATACCTCCCAACTGTCCAGATTTTCAAAGAATGAATAGATTTTTGCTTCTTATTTTTGGTTTGTTCTTCATAAAATGTGTAGTTTTCTGGCAAATCATTTAGGAATTAAGTCACTAAATAATGATACACTGAGTTTCAGACTTCATAACCTTCAGAAAAATGTAAGAGCTGTTCTATCAACTGTCTCAATTTATACAAGAGCAATTTTTAGTACTGTTTATATGTGCTCCCAATATATTTGGCCTTGTTCAGATTTACTACATTAACAGGTTGAGAGGTACATGCAAATAAATTGCTTTATAGAATTAGGCATAGCCAACCTCTCAACTGTCCCCGATTTTGGCTCAAAATGTTGCTCTTCCCCCTAATAATCCCTCCGCAAAATAGCAATTTTGGAAGAAAACATGGAGGGTTTACAGTTAAGAAATAACTGTAATAATCAAAGTTATAGATTACTTAGTTGAAATGCATGTAGATTCTTTTATTTTGTCAGCTGCTCAAGGTAGCAGTACTAATATTAAAGTGTCCCTTCCTTGGCAGGTTCCCAGCTGTATTGTGTGTCTATTTTATATTTTTGCATCACATTTTTGGTCCATTTTTCATAAAATTGTGTGTTTTGGCAAATTAGTGACAAATCACTAAAGACTGAAGTTAGAAAATGACAGACATTTGAGTTTCAGATTTTATACCCTTCAGAAAATTCATACTAATGCAAGACCTATTCTATTATCTTTCTAAGTTTATTAGAGCAGTATTTAAAAATTGGCCTTATGTTTGGGCCTTTGTCCCACTTCTGTGTATGGCTTTGCCCAGATTTCTTGCTCTTGAGGTTGAGAGGTATGACAAATGTGTCAGGGCCATCACAGTCAGCCAGAGACATTTCAAATTGTGACATACTTGTTGCACCCCACTCCCCCATGTAGTGACTCTGGATGTGTCCAAGCAAGGCAAGGAGTAGTTGTGTCTACCTTGGATGGGGAGGACACACTGCATAAGTACTACAGTGGCTTTTCATCTGTCCTTGATTTTGCAGAATGGTCTGGTTTCTGTCATATTTTTGTACTGTTGATTTATGCTTATTACTCAAAGTGCCTGTTGCTCTGTGTTTAAGTAGCAATGCTTTAATGACCATAAGGTAAGCTTGTCTGAGATCAGAAATGCAAGTAAGCTTTAATAAGCATACTGTTAAAGAATTGCCAACATTGAAAGCCTTTCTGTTGTAGAGAATACTTGACTAGATAATGTATAAGCCTTGGGTATTAGACAGGATTCCATTATTTTAAAAAGCTCATTACACTTGTTGGAGACTTCCAGTCATCTCTACAGACTTTACCCGTAAACTAAACAGAATGCCAATCATGTGTGGTCCATAAACTGTACAGTAATCCTTTAAGCAATGTATCTTGAGCTTGTTTCTTGTTTGCTTTTCATTTTTTACTTTGATCATGTTTTCCCCATGAAACAAGTTGTCAGGCAGCAGGTCTTTTTTGGATAAGAAACATTTTTACAAGTGGGGCATCACAGAGATTTCTACTTTCAGCATGTTACTTGGTACTTTAATAAAGCTGAATATATTATAATTAGAACTACAGTGCAAGGAGAAGTGGTTTGAGTTGAGTGCTTCTGGTTTTTCTTATACTTGATTTTGACTGGCATTCCAGTAATGTATTTAAAAAGTAATTTATTTTTTTATGCCTCACAACCTTTTGTTTCCATCTAGATATTAAGTAAGCTGTCATGCAGCCAATGCATTGAAATATTTTTATTCTTCTACACTTATTTTTGTCTTGATCGGACTTTCATAATGATGGTTTGCCACCCAGGGCAGCGTATTTAATTAAAGTTAGTTTTTGTGGTTTTGTGCATAGCTCCTCCCCTTTCTAGTTGACCACACCCCTATCCCTTGACCCCACCCATTCAGCTGTCTCCTGCAGCCCCCCTGTGATTTGAAGTCACCAGCCAGCACTGCTTACATGGCTTGGACCCAGGAACAGAAACACCTTAGTCACTGGTTTGAACACCACACCATCCGTGGTACATTCTGCATGGATGATAGTTAGGATATATGACTTTACTACAGGCATTCCACACTACTGGCTACAAATGTGACAGTCAGTTGGTGTCCATATGTATAGTACATGTTAATGTTCATATGTTTCTGAGAGATATATGTACACATTTGCAAGTATACTTATTTATAAATAGGACACATACTTGACAACTACTTATATGCATGTATGTGTGATGTGTAGCTGTAGCTATGTGTGTATAAGTATATACATTTATAGATGTATGACTACATATCTGGGGTTGTACATGACCATGTATATGAACACCCGCATCCGGGAGGGACGTGTACCGTTTGTATACAGGGGTTGTGTGCATCATTACGACGTGGAACCTGGACAGGGTATACAATTTGTGGACATGTACTATTTGGATGATGGCTATGGGAAAGCTTATAGGGAACATGTGAAAGGTATATATTCCCGATAATGCACATGGGGAGATGTGCATCATGGTCAGGTGTTTAATCCCAGGTCATAGGTTATGCAGGACCGGCTGGAGGCTGAGCAGGGTTGTGGACAACTACTGCTAATGTAACTTGTGTCCGGATGTCTACAGGGCAGGACATCATGTTGTACCACCAAGTCTAATCTTTAGAATAGACACTTATCCCATGAGGGATGTCCAAAAATTGTGGACGCCAATGACTCCCATTCTTTGGCTATATGAAAATGAGGGAGGGTTATACATGCATGGGATACCTAGTTTGCAAGCCTGAGACTGCCTAGGGTGAGACTGCCTACTAGATGTGGGTAGGGGGCACTATGTGCAGATATGGACTGCCCACACTAGCAGCCCGAGTATGGGTAGTTTTGGTGGACGTTCACCAAGGGGGGGGTGATGTGCTGTGGAAGGGATGATGGGTATTCAATTATGTATCCAGGTGTGTAGGGGTTGGATGGCTCAGTTCAGGCCAGACCATTATGTGGGTGAGAGCCAGTACCGTTTCTGTACATGTGTATTGCACATTTTAATGTTCATATGTTTGTGGGATTGTGTTCTGCAGTATGGCCTGTCAGGGTGTATTGGGAATGTGAATGTATGTTTTTTGGTTTCCTTTTTGATTCACCCACTGCTCCCTTGTACACTTCCAGTTCACCTATTGTATATCCGACCCAGTCTCCCCTTGGCAAATTATTACATTGCCCATCACCCCCCCCAAAATCCACATACACACCACCCATCCCTTCTCTGGTTGTTAACCCATAGCACAAACAGCATTACACATTGCCTACTCTACATATCTCTGGTACCATTATGGTTTTGAGGCCAACCCTAGCATATCTGGTCTTCCACATACTGTACTTCATGCACATAGGTACACTCAAATACTTATCTTTCATGACATGGTAGGTTGACCCAGGTTATACCTATTCATTTTTGGGCCGTCCAGACAAGTACGACTTGGACCGCGAATGGGCAGATATTGAGCGAATGCTCTGACCAAGTCCATTGGGCTAGGCTTAGCAAAGGGCAGCGGTGCTCAAACACGCTGCATTTCACTTCCACTTGGTATAAAAATCAACACTATAATGAAATATGGACATGGGGTTTTAAATGTAATAGTTCTAGGGATGGGGGCTCAACATTCAGCTACGTACTTGTGTGTTTACTCCTGTGATTTTATTATGTTGTTGGCGTAACTCTCTTATATGCTTTGCATACATTTCAGTATATACTGACACTGACAAGATTGATTGGTATTAGAGGCAGGCTGTACTAGTCAGCATTTTAGGTTGTGCAACTGTAGCGGACAGGTTCATGCCTCCGTGCAATGCTTAAACTTGCCCCCTGCACTCGCGCCTTCATTAATATGCATATGGTGCTGCTGTGCCATCTCTAAACCACACGCTCAGCGCAAGGCTTACACCCTCCTTGTGCCGAGCTTCATGAATCCCGGGGACTATCAATGAAAGATTCTTTCTGCACAATGTTAAAACTAAGTCAAGCAAACAAACTCAAATTGCATTTTTTAATTTGGAGCACTCTTCTTACAACATTCTCTTCCCTTGGAAAGGCAGAACACATCACAATCCTTATATTTTTAAATACAGATCATCCTGAAGTTGTCAAAATCTTTTCCAAAATCTGTGTCATCGCCCTCTATTTTCCTAGCAAACACTTAGCTTACTACCAGTGAACCAATTGATGCCATTGATGCCATCAACCTCAAAGCATTCAAAAACTGTCACATCACTTAACTGATTTGATGTTGTAAATCACCTTATATTCCTCCACATTTCTGCTATATAATTATTCTACTGACTGCATGTTACTTTTTTTACTTTTGTTATACTCTGCTGCATACTGTATACATTATTTAAGTAATCCTCTTGTTTTACCATATTATGTGACCTTAGATATATTATACTTGTGATACTGAGATTGTAATTAATATTTTATATAACTCGGAAATGGACTCTGCCCAGTAGGGTTAACCTAGCCAACAAAATGCAGATAAATAAATTAAATAACACAAAGGTAGCAGTTTGTGGTCAGATGCTTCACTTATGCAAAGCCTCATTCACATATGTACAGCTTCCATTGTTATTACACGGTTACAGCAGTATAACTTGTCACATTTTCCTTTTCTTCCTGTTTACATCTGTGGACTGATATACTTTTCTTTTGCTAGGGCTTGATCATAGAAAAGACTGAGCCAGTTCCTCATTATAGTGCACAAATGTACCTAAGGAGCACTTCATTTTGATAACTTTGATCTTAAAGCAGTCATGGATAACAGGAATTAGTTTTAAGTCACAGGAAAAGACAATGCTAAACTTATAGAGCTGGAGTTCATAAAATAGGACTCACTAACTATGCTGGGTACAGGGAGCTCAAAGTGGCCAAGGCACTCTCACCATCAGCTTCTGTATTACAAACTCCTCATTGTATATCCTGGTCACCCTTAGCTGAGTTTGCTTATTCACATGCAAATTGCACATTATGTACTGCATGGTTCTCAGATTGAGTATGATATTAATAGAGGGTGATGTAAAAGAGCAGCTCATCTTGCTCAGATAATTTGAATTGTGCTGATCCGAAATAATGACATTCAGTGTCATATGTATTCTGCATGGTGCTGAGTCACATTAAGTTGTAGTTTGTATTTATAAGAATCACTCACCCAAGTTGATTAAACAATTGGTCAGGTGTCTACCCTAACAACCTGTGTAACATGTAACACAGGCATGTACGCCCACATGTATGCATACACACACACACACACACACACACACACACACACACACACACACACACACACAGGCATCCATGCATCCATACATGCAGTGCTGTAAGAAGAATGGGCTAAACAGAACACCTGCCTAGGTGGTAGTCATTTAAGAATTTTCATACATAATTCTCCAAAATGGTACAGACTAAAAATTAATGTTGTGCCACAACTGTAGAATCAACAAATCACTGCATGAAATTCTAGGTATTGTAGTGTGTGGAAAAGCTAAAATGAATTTTGTTGTTGGGTAATAAGATGTAACTAGTTAAGGATTACTCTGCTGAAATTATTGTATATGGAAAGGAGCAGTTGTCAGACTGAGATATCCCCATGCAGTTCTGTTCCTTTGGAAGGATAGCTGCTTTCGTTTTTACAGTTTAAAAAATTCTACAATTCTACACTGGTAGAAGGGATGGTGTAGTGCGGTGAAGAAGAGGATACCATGGAAGTTGCAATAATGTCAGTTTCAAAGACCCAGACAAAATACAAGAGGGGAAGAAAGGTAACTAAGACATTTGGAGACTGTAAATCAGACAGGTAAGTGCCCAGACTGGTCTAGGACATGAATCTACTCATCACGACATAGGAGCAACTTATTACACAGTAAAACTGCTTGATGGATATGTTTAGGGACTGGTCCCCTTAAAACAAAACACAGGAGATGGGTGAGATGCTTAGCTGATTTGTAAGAAAGTGAGCTACTCTCAGGCAACAAAGACATTCTAGCACTGGACACATGCACAACATCCCTGCACACACAAATACACTCACAGTCACATACACACACACACACACACACACACACACACACACACACACACACACGCTTCTCTGTTTACCTTGAAAGACATACTAAATAGGACAAACAGAAAATATTAGACCTGTTCATCTGTAATGCATTCTACTTTGCTCAGATAAGTCCATTAATAGCAAAGGCTGTCTGTGTCTAATGACTACATTGTGCCCTGGATTTACTAAACTTCCATGCAGAACTAGCTTATTCCTGCATGGAAGTGCCCATTTAGGAGCAGGACAGCAGTGTGCCATGCATATTAATAAGTCACGCTGCCCAAGCTCCTAGGCTTGCACGGAGCATGTATGAGTGCAGGGGGTATGTCTGAGAGCAGAGGTCTCAGAATAAACACACCCCTGTAATGTAGAACAGCAGAAAGTGGTAAGAAATGAGCGAGACTGCTCATACGTGTCTGCATATCTCCACCAGCAGTTTTCCATGTGTACAACAGCAACAGTACATAAAAATTAAATGAAAAAACCCCTTCATTGTCTTTTAAAAATCTGAGTACAGCTAACCATAGGTGTGCGGGTGTGCCCATCTCTTAGCTATGGTTAAAGCAGCTTAAAAGACTGAAGAGGATAACAAGGAAAATATATGGAAATGAAGCAGCACAGCAAGTGCAGAGCATTCACCTAATGAGCAGCTATTCCTGGTTTAAGTCCCACTGCAGCACAGTCTATTTTACATGGCAAAGCACGTTATAACCAATATTTTTGTTGCAAAACCTACTACATAACATATATTTATGAAATGGAGTACTGCAGGAAATGCCCATGTGAAGTGTCAGTGTCATAATGAATAAGGCACTAGTAAGCAGGTTTAAGCACAAATAAGCAGTAGTAAGCATATGTAAGCACTAGTAACCATGTTTAAGCACGTTTGCATGCGGGAAAGCACTGCCTACACAGCGGAAGCAATGTAAAAGCTAACTGAGTGTAAGAAACTCTAACCGGAAGTTAGCATTGCTTAACGCTGCCCAAACATGCACAAACCGGCCTACAACTGCTTTAAAGTGCCTTAATCACTCTGTGTCCAATGGCCTGTGTTCTGCTCAGCAACAAAATAAACAGCATCTGCAAGTCTTGAATGCAGGACCCTGCACACCAATAGACAATGTGATTTATCACTAAGCCATGCCAGATATACATAAATCTGATGTATTCAGAAACATAACATCCAGCCCAGTCATGCAACAGTACAGAGAATGTATACCAACATCTAGATGTATGTGTGTGTGTAAATATATTCATATCTAAACAGATACAACATAACTATATATGTAGATATATATACAAATATTTAGAAATATATAAACATATATATATATATATATATATATATATATAGCCACACATCTGTAGATAGCAATGGTAGATTAACAAAAACAAATATGTCCATATGCAGCTTTAATGGGGTTGAGACACCCCAAACAATATACGTCATGTACGAATAGGCACACACCCCCAACCACAGCCAAACACGTCCACCCTGCAATACACTACCAAGTGTTACAGATCCCATAAGCAGGACCTGACATGACATGGGTACAAGATGTTAACAGTACTACAACTCACCTGCATGATGTCAGGCTGGTATTGGTAACATATCATACAGTACAGTCTGGCTCCCATAGGAAATGTAACATTTGGAAGCTATCAACATCCCCAGGATATATATGCACAAAGACATATATGCAGATACAGATATATATATATATATATATATATATATATATATATATATATATATATATATATATATATATATATATATGTATATAGATATACATGTGACTACACATACACACTCAGAGATATGTACAGTAAGATACATATGTAGAAGGTGCACACAATATGGAACAGCCACTATGCCTACAGTTCACACCAAAATAACTGGACACTGTATGGGCCACCCATACAAATTACAATCATTGCCTGCAACACATACCCACAGAGAGGTCATAGAAAAAACACCACATACAGGTTTGCAGAAATGGAAAACCTTTATTTGTGTACTATTGCAGTTTTATATGCCATGTTATATAGCTTTTCAGACACTGACATCCATATAAACAGAGTAATGTGAATGTGAAGCAGTTATACTAATACAGTAGTCTGGAAAGGTTCACAACTGTTGCTGTCCAGGCCAAAGCCTTCAAATTGTACAATAGTAAAGACAGACAGGGCCACAGGATACCAAACAATCAACAGTATGTAATGCAGGTGTATATTTCAGCAGCTTCTATCTACACTCTGTACAAAATCACTAGCTGATAAAGACTTCAGTTGACCAAATGGGATGTAACTGATACATATCAAGGCATAACTGACACCATCACAAGCACACTGACAAACAGAACAGTCTGTATGGCAGGAGGCAGTAGGCCTGCATTAACCCAATTTATGTGAGTAATGTAAATATAGATGACGTATATGGTACTGTACATCCGGATACCTTAAGGCAGCTCACCCCTGATACCCCCACATTTTGTAATGGCCTAGGTCATTTATAGTGCACCCCCCAGACTCACTACTACAGAGCCATATACCACTGTTACATACACTGGCTTCTGGAGTGCATAAGGGCACACATGTATTGTGTAGGTGAAGCCCACACATATATGGCCCCAGCACCACCGTATGTGTTGGGGATAGAACAGCAGTGGACTGATAACAGCAATGGAAGTGTGATATACACACAGCCCACTACAGAACAACCCCTGACAGCATGTTATATGTGCAAAGCTTGGTATGTAGGTGGAGGACAGAGGCTGGAACACAGGCCCATATGTGGAAAACTGTTGCCATGCACTAAGCAAGTTGCTGGTGTTACAGGATAGTCTGCAACATACCCTTAGCCAGGGAATTGAGGTTAGAAACATAAATGGATGTAGCCATGTACTGATAGCACTCAACACACATACTGTCAGTGAAATATCTGACACAGGACCTGTGTGGTGAACAGATAAAACATGATAGGCACACTTCTGGACACCAACAGGATAGGCCCACAGTTGAGAGCTATGAAGACAGACTGCATTCCAAGGTAAACCAGTATGTACACACACACCCTGTAACACCAGTACTATACAAAGCATAACACAACTCTACTCACACTCTGTCTGTAGTTCTGGAACCTCCTACAAATTTGTAGCTGGCCTGAGTGTGCCTGTTCCCCTGGAAGAGATATTTCTACCTGCTGTCTGTAACACTGATGCCCACACACAGGAAGGATGCCAATCACACAGGAAAGGTAAAGGGACCACACCCACATGATGTAAGGATTTATAGTAGGTGGTTGCCATGACACTGGTAATTGGAAGTACTACACAGCAAGCTGCATGCAGTTAGCAAGTGTAGGACACTGAGTGGTACAAAGGCTATCACCTGATCAAGTGCATCACCTACAAAAGCCAGGCTGCAATCTACCCAAGCAGCTTAATCCATTCATTGGAGTGAGAGAAAGCAAGCAAGCTAAAACAAAAGTGGGAAAAAAACCCTCAGAAAAATAACAGCTAAAAATGCAGCCATCTAGGCAGCTGCCATTTATAAATACATCATTCCCAAAACAGGTATGTGAAGTATATGTACATGTATTAGAATGTAGTACCTGGTCCATCGTAATGTGATAGATGATGTGGAATGAGTTATATGTGCCATCAGGTGTTGTTGTGATGATGTTCAAATGAACAACTGCTACGGACAATAGTGTTTGTCCCTGTGGGTAAACGGCCATAGCTGTTAACTGTGCACGTCAGCACTGACAGACAGGATGTAAGCAATTATAGTGTGTGTTGTGTAATGGAGATTATGTATACAACGTGGCCAATAGTTGGTGGTGGAAGTAATGCCATTATGATGGACATGTGGGAGCCACGGACCACCAGTGGCAGGATACCCAGGTAAATCTGTAATGTAGCATGCTGGAATGCCATAGGTGTGTAATAGGGTTACCTGCAACAGGTCCCACATATACCCCACTAATGTCAGTCTATGTCAATATGTGGCACCTGTCTGTGTTATAGCAAGGCAGAACAATGCAACTGTGCAGGAAGGTGTGAGATTGTGGAGCTGATGTCTGAATGTACCCCACATATAGGTATGCATATGTGTACATATGTGACATATATAAGGATAAATGTATATCAGCATGTATGTCCAGAAATATACATATACCCATGTGTAGACATATATATGTGTACATATATAGGAATTCACATATATGTACACATATATAGATATATACCTATATGCATGTCTACATATGTACAACCACACACACAAACAGATATGTATGTAAAGACATGTCCCCATATCACTACCACAGTAGGCAGCAACACACATAGCAATACACACAAATATCTACAGCTGGCAGTGTGTGCACCATGGACAGGTCTGTCACATGTTAGTCCCTTCTTAGCACCACATTGCCCCCGTCTGTGAAGTATGCAATGGCAATATTGGGAAGTATGGCAGATACACACGTGGAGGTGGTCAGAATTGGTAGATATGGAGGACAGTCTACAGGGGTGGTATGTGACATGTGGTGGGTAAACACCATGGATAGTTTGTGTGGTCTGTGATGTAGACGCCCCATGGTCTCCAATATGGCCACAATGGGAACAAGGCTCCCACCAACTGCCACTCACAACAACATCCATGTCCTGAAGGTGCCAGGTCTTGTGGCTGATCAGGAGGAGCATGCTGGTCATGTGAATGTGTACTGGGTGCCTCAGACTGATGTAGCACATCCCCCATGTGTCTGTGGAGCTTGATATGGAACAGACCCTAGACCTGAGCTCAGGGGACAGGAACATGTTGGTGTGTGCCCTGAGGGGGGGCCAACATCCCTTGGGTGGTTCCGCCTAATAGTATTGCTGTAACAGTACACAAGGAGGCCCCAGGTTGGCAGACACATGTGATGTGGCCAGGTATCCTGGTCAGATGGGTGTGGAGAGGTGGATCAGCTGGCTAATGGAACATATACATGTTATTGTGTCACTGTTATAGTACTTTTGTTAGTAGTAATAGTCTCACAATCCCACTACATGCCCAACAGCATGCATAGATTCCCCCCAATAACACAGACTGTCAGATATGCAGAAATCTCAGAGCAGCCATACCACTGGAATAAATGTAACCATAGTGGCCCTGACAATGGCATGCAAGTGAATATCCTGTAACAGGTCAGCAATGTTAGTGTCCACACAGGGGACATGGCTACTATCACATAGCAGAAGGTGTGGTACAATACACAATCTGACCAAACGGTAGTTAAGCTGTAGCCTAATGAGAGGTGTGTACAGTCTGTTGAAGCTGATATGGTGAGGGGGGGTGACAGAGATGTGTATTGTGAACTGTGGTAATCTTGCTATATGAGTTGCTCAGGCCTGTTTCCATCTTCATGTCTTTCAAGCAAGATGCCACACATCAGGTTACCCATGTATTCAGTGGAGGAGAATGAGGTCATTATCAACTACCTGGTTCAACACTACCAGGTTCTTTTTGGCAGGACAGCCCATGACCAGCAGGAGCGGACCACCCTGTGGAAACGTTCTAGTCCACAGGGTCAGTGATGTCGACCTGCATAACTGCAGTTATGAGCAGGTCCAACATCATTGCAGCGACCTGCTTCACAATGCCCATCAGCATGCTGCTGCAGTCTGGGAGGAAATCACCTCACCACAAGGGGAGGCCATGTCATCCATCCCCCCTGACACATGTGGAGTAGCTCCTGGCAAGCCTCGTGGCATCTACCCTTCCGGAACACCATCAACCACTGGACCCCTTCGTGGAGGTGGCTGTCACCCACACACCAGCTGAGGAGCATGCAGGTAAGGACACAGGGCACATCAGTAGACCAATGTTGTGTAAATATCTGCAGTGATACAAGTAGATCATGCATATCTGACATGTCATACATATATTGTATTGCTGCATTGTAGTGATAAACAGATGTCCAGATGTGGTAGTATTGTGGTAATTTATGGTTGATGTATGGTAGTACTGCACCCAGCCTGTAGTAGTGCCACAGGTGTGGCCACTGACATTGCATCTCTCACCAACTTATGTAGATCTCTCCGGGGTAACAACAAGGCAGCAACCTGTAGCTGGTGAGTATGTCTTGTGTAGATACATGCCAACACACCGGACATGTAATGGTGATGGTATATTCCATGCACACATCTAACACACCTACCCTTAATGCATGCTGTACATGTGCATGTATTGTTGCTGTGAAATGCATGGTAACACAGAGGCGACCATGATGGGGTATTGAAAGGGTATGTCACACACCTTCATGACAACTAGCATCCTGTCATTTCAGAATGTGTCCTCAGGGAGTAACATACTGTTGGTAGACATGGCCTACAGTAGTGACATGTTCTGAACAACACCCATATACAGTGCAACACTAGTGTATATACCTATAGGGCAATGCCAACTGCTGCAGAGATACATTATGGCATACGGCATTACAGTAGTCCACATTATCAGCTGGGTCTAGATTGCAACATGTGGTGGTCAGTGTATGGGACACCACAAGCTGACACAAATGTGTAGGGCTTACCTGTCATGCACCTGCATAAAAGCTGAGGGAGGGGGTATCTCAGCATGAAACACCAGTGCACTGCAGCAGGGATCCTAAGGATGGTAGGAATGGCTCTATGTGCATATAGTAAGGTTCAGGACCTGTGACAGCTGTAACACCACCCACACTGCAATAGTGATAGCATTGTGTGAACACCATGGGATGCGCACATGAGTAGACCTTGCAATCATGCAGAATAGGGGGACATGCATAGCGTAGGCTGAACATACACTGGCAATTGCAGAAGGCCCACGCTGGTATACCCCTGCCATGAGCAGTGACTGTTGTAGTACAGACAAGAGGTGTGATAAACTGTCATGATAAGGGTGTGCACACATATGCCCACATGGTGTGTATGCATTGTGGTCAGCAGCCGCACAACTGACACAATCTGTAGACACTGCATGTGAAAGTACAGGACATATGTTACATAGCGGGCTTGTTGACTGCTAAGATATGCAGTGCTGTGGTCCCATGGCAGATCATCGAAGTGTGTGTAAAATCAATAAAGGTGTGTACACCCCCCCCATAGCCACTGTATGCTCTGATGGCTGTCAGTGTAAGCATTTCTGCAGTGGTCATACATGGTCTGTTGATGTTGACAGTTGTAAATCAGGCATCAGGCATTCTCCAATGACAACAGTCCACATATCATCCCAGGTATGTGTTGGTGAAACACATAGGGGCTGTGAGAGGTACAGCTGACATAACTGATACAGTACTACACATTCCGCAATGGGTTTTACACCTGTGAGTTGTGGTGCACAGTACATGGCAGGGTGCAGAAAAGGTGCATAGCAATACTGTGTACATGGGTGCAGTGGTATCAAGGGGAAGGAGCATCACCTAGTCACAGCACATACATCATACACATGTATACCATTGCTAGCATGGATTGAGTATAGCTGAACTGCATGCTGTTCTGTACCATATGTTCTGCATGTTGGCAGATGGGTAATAGGAGGACTGTGCGTACAATCATTGTGCAACCTCACCTGTATGTTTGTGTGTGTGTGTGTGTGTGTGTGTGTGTGTGTGTGTGTGTGTGTGTGTGTGTGTGTGTGTGCATCCTGGTGGTTAGTAAGTTTGCCTGCAGGGTCACTCTGGTGAAATGGTGGGAGGTAGATGCCTGTATTATGCGTGTGTGCATGGGTGTTTGTGTGTGTGGCCATGTATGCACATGTGTGATTGTGGGTTGCTCATATGGCTGTACCCCCCTTTGAGACCATGCAGTACATGGACATGGAGTGCCACATTGCATGCCAGGAATACCTGTCATGTACTCACAGGACAGCAAATAGTATAATATGGCCTGTAGCATGGAAAAAGCATCCAGAGGAAAGGTAGACTCCAGGTACACACTTAATATTGCAGTCAGCAGAGAGGTTACCTACAACCCACGTATGCAGCTCTACAGATACATTGGGAAGTAATAGTAACATCAGGGAGTGTATCTAGATATTACAGCTGACACATGATTGGCTGACAGAGCAGCATATCTGGCATGTACTGAGTATTACATACACATGACACAACAGTGGGGAGCTATTATGGGTACAACATAGTAGCCCACACATATAGGGGCCATGCACATCATTCCGGACATACAGAGGGTGCATACCGAATGACATCATTGAGGCCATGTAACTCCACTACACACAGGTCAGGCAGGTAATGTAGCAACAGGCCTTGTGTTGTGCCCGCTTGTGTGGGCATTTATAGGACTGTGATGTTAATGAGTGGTATCAATGTGTGTATGTTAACAAGTGTGATGCACGATGGGGTAACACATGGACACATATATGGGACTGTCTGTAAAGCCATGGACAGGTACGTATTACAGAGGTGTGTGTGTGTGTGAGAGAGTGTTTGTGTGTGTAGTGTTAAGCAATGCTGTACAAGTGCAGTTATTCCTTTCCCCCACAGATGGTGAGGTGGGTCAGGGTCCCTCCTGCATCCAATCTGATGTAGGTGTCCATACAGACACCGATGATGATGATGATGATGATGTTGAGGCACAGGTGGGGTTGTCAGGGGCCGACACTGCACCAACGTTTGACATTCTCCTTTTAGCCACCCCACCCCCGCACACAGTTACACTGCCTATACACACCTCATCACCAGTGGCCATAGCAGAGGGACAGCTGGCGTTCAGTGGCAGTGCACAGGAAAGTGTTGTAACCATGCCTACTGTGTCCGGTCACAGCAGGCACAGCCAGTTGTCTGGCAGGCTGCCACATAGGTGGATGTCCCAGGGTGCTCGTGGTAGGGCCACTGGACATCATGCCCCTGGCATAGGCAACATAGCTGCAACCAGCAAAAGCATGTTCCAGGCTGTAATGGCAGCATAGGCGCATATTGAGTGTTACACCAGACAGGGCCTTAGGCTGTAGAGAGCTGCTCTTGCATCCGTAAATGACAACCTTCGTGAACTGTCAGGTGCCATCCGTGCTTTTACTGAGCAAGCAGATAGATGGCATGATGAGATGATGGCCCTCATTAGCCGTGGTGTGTCCGTGCTTCAACATGTGGTGGGTATGCGGCAATGCCCGCATAGATGTGGGCCAGCAACACCAACAGTTGGCAGTCAACGTGGGCGTGCTAGGACACCAAGGGGCTCCCATAGTGGCAGTAGCAGCTCCAGCAGTGCGGGGGGTGTGCTGTCTGCACCACACCACAGCAGGCCACGTGCACGTGGTCCTGGCCAGTCCCAGGAGGGATGTGGTACCAGCAGACAAATGTCATCATCAGGTGAGAGTAGCACTTCAATGCCTGTACCTGCATGTGCCCGCGGAATCCCTGGCAGACACAGTCCATGTGTCCATGGCCAGAAGTATTGAACTGCACACCCTGCCAGGTATGGTCTGCAGCTGTCCATAAACACCAGTGTAGGGCAGCCACAATGCAGAGCTGTGGGCATGCATACCTGCACACTATGCAAACACACCTAGGGCAACCTCATATCTACACACACCACATCACCTCAACCAGCTCCCCAGAGTACACCCCTCACCTACACTCATGGTGTCAAATGTATGGCCCACCCTCGGCCTCTGACAGACCAACACCACAACCTGTGCATATGATGATACCTGTGCCCCATTCCTGTCATCCATACCATCGATGCAGGGACAAACTGATATGGTCCTGATGCACATGGCAACTGTACACCAGTGTACCACAGTTCCTCAGTATAACATGTTGTAGGGAATGGAGTGTGAGGCATATTTGGCAGGTAGTGTAGCCGTCCAGCAATGATGCCTTCTAGCTGTTAGTAACACTGCTTGGTTGTGTTCTCTAAAATGATATGCAATTGTGTACATGTGTCAGCACGAGGATGGTCTGCAGTCATATTGCACGACGGGGTATGTCACTGTGCTGGCACCATGGCAGTGGCATATCTGGGGTACAGTCGAACACATTTCACAGGTTACTATACTGGGTATTGCCTGTGCCACATGGACAGGTGGCTTGCTGAGGTGTGTATACCCTGCAACCTGATGTAGACCCATCTACATACATTCACACTGTTACTTGCCAACACTGGGACTAGACCCCTACCTAGTAATGCCTTGATACTGATGTGTGTGGCTTACATTGCACAAACACTGCCTTAACCACTCTGTATCCAATGTACCTTGTTCTGCCCAGCAATAAAATGAACAGCCCTTGCAGATCTTGAACTCAGGACCCTTTACACTGAAGTCACAACCCTTAACCACTATGGTGACAGATGTTGTTTTACCAATATAGCTGTCATTACACATATTGAGTAGTATTGAACAATTGCCTTTACTTCCTAGATTGCATAGTCCTTGTCATTAATATGATTGTTGCATCACATATGTTGTTTTATCATAATGTACACATAGCAGATACATACGGTGGGATACATGTGGGAGGGTATACACAGCTGTGATGTTTACTCATGACAGGTATATGGTTGTATACATATCATAGATGTATAGATGTCTACATGTACATACACAGATATGCACATACATATGTCTGTATACAGATCTATATAGTGCTACATATATATGGCCATGTGTGCATCTCTTCGTATGTACATATGTTTACATATCTATACATATATGTATCTATACATATATGTATATATAGGTATACGTATATGTACATATAGATATATGTGTATATAGCTATATATGTAGGCATATCCTATGTGTACAGATATGCCTAGTTATGTTGGTATATATATATATATATATATATATATATATATATATATATATATATATAAAACTATATGTGCATACATATCTATTCCGATATATCTACTACTGTCGATATAGCTGCAGATATCCATACATATATGTGCATATGTATCACTATCTGTATATGTGTATACATATATTACTCTGTATATGTATATATCTGGGTGTGTATATGTATAGCTATGCAGATATACATACCCTTCTATATATGTCGATATGTATATGTGTAATCATATATATAGATATCTGGATGATTATATATACAGATATTTTCATCATATGTCCTGGACATGGAGTGTATCCCTACCCCAGCCCCTATAGTCCCAATTTCATAGTGCAAGTGGATGTCAGGTATGTGTAGCAGGTATATTAGTAGACTATTGCAACTGTAACTTGGATTGTCTTCACAGACATGGTGTGTGTGGGAGGTCACATTTGCTTTCTACATGTGTGTCATTGGCTACTGACAGACATCCTAAGGACATCATAGTAAAGTACCACTACTAGCATGTAATGCCCCTGTGGACTGCAGCACAGATATTGGCCAATATATGTGGACATTCTGAAACACTCTTTACAGTCCAGAGGTATACACAGATCCCCTTAGTGCAAAACATGTGTACCATGCATGACAATATGGATGTTAACAGCCATGTAGATTGGTATAACACGTAATGACTGGTATACATATGCCACCATAGGTTATGCATTCACACACCCCTGTCTGGCCTGACACATAATAACCACTGGTACAGGGGTACCATGGCCACATACTACCCACTAGTTATTGACATACATCTGTACAGCATCCCACTGCTCTGTCTGACATACATGACTGTTAAGGGTGACCCAGCAGCAGTACATCTGGCAAGTATCTGCACATGACATCTCACTGAGTAAGTACACTAAGCTGCTAGGCATGTAACAATGCACTGTGCAGGCTACAGGCAGACTGGCTCAACACTGGTCTACACTGGCCTACATCTCCTATGGGGAAATGCACATGTACCTACATATATAGCAGGCTCTGCAGGCATGTCACAGCATAGGGTAAGATACACCTGTGTGAAAGTGCATAACAACAACCAATGTGAACACAGCCACAGCCACATATGGTAAGCTAGCATAAAATTACAGTATATGGACTATCTGTTCAACACCATCCTCATATGTGCCACTCACAGACTAACCCTGCATATACTGGGCTGCTACACGGTTTGGTCTGCTGGCTGTCTGTGGTATGGGCATGTGTGTGTTTATGGCCATATAAACATGTAAACCAATGTGGTAACATACAGTGGAGCAGCATGTCACATCACATAGGATGGGACCTATAACAATGACATCTATCACAGTCTGTACACAGGCTAAATAACATTAACAATACACACACTGTCGACATTCACCATAGGTACACATACCTCAGTAATGTACAAATGACCACAGAATGTCCAGGTTATGTCATCAAATATAACCCTTAATGTACATAACATGTGTAGCATTCTGATATCTCACTGGCTTGCTATCAGATATGATGACATTAATGATGGTGTACAGCACATATGCACCTCTTAATGCACGACATATGTACAAAGGTTGACAGAGTTGTGGCTGGAAGCACATACACAGGGCCAGTATTGACATATTGCTGTGATAACCTCATACATTTACTGTTGTAACAGGGTTTTTTGCAACATATGTCCTATGAGGAATATGAGGTCTGTAACTGTCACGGCTTTCACCATCTACTGACTGCAATCCTCACGCTACCTTCTGCAGTTCACAGATACATGCTCTGTGGGTAACACATGAAACCAAGGGCACAACACACTGCCCAGTATGCAGATGACCCTGCAGATGTGGATTCCTCATAAACATAGAACTGACATGGCAGGTATTAAAACATGTAGGACAGCCATATCCACACACACACACACACACACACACACACACACACACACACACACACACACACACACACACACACACTGTTAAACCAACATTACTCCACATGCAGTATAGCAGCACTTACAGTCTGTAGTCAGGTCAGACACATCCCCCTCCTGTCTATTGCCCTGTTTCTGCAGTGTATGTTGTTAGAGGTAAATCCCCAATCCATCTGTGATGCTGTTTGCCAAATAACAGATCTAGTTCCTGCTCACAGTGAATGAAGACGGCCAACACCAACATGATGTTCCTAGATATTGGAGTGTGTTTCCATGCAATTGGCTATGGGAATGTTACCACAGCTGTTTCACATGCAATCAGCTAGGGGAGAAATGCAATTCATGCAGAGGCCATCAGCTGATCATGTACATCACTGAAAATACACATGCTGTTGCCTAAGCAAAGCAGGTGTAGGTCTCCACATCCACCAGAGAGAGAGAGTGAGAGAAACAGACAGAGGCAAAGACACATCAGGAAGGGGAGGAGTGTAAAACCTAAGCATGTTTGTGTCACACACCTACCAGCACAGGGTATCAAACCCCTGCAGACTGTGTCATGCTATCCCATTTCTATGCAGTTATCGGATGCGCCACATAGGATACATGTTGTGGAGCCCTCAGAACATATATGTGCTGGTGAGTGACATCTGCAACAGGGATATTGTAGCTATACGGTAGGTGTAGTACACATGCCTGTCAGCGACAACACAGCCAAATTCCCACAGGGACACACATGCAGTGACACACTTGGAAGAGCCAAGAATACAACCCATCACTAGTGAGACTGCCACAACACAATACTGTGTAGGAATCACATGCACCACATGGGTCATACAGAGATGATATGGGCAATTGGTATGGGAAGGTGTCTGACATCAGACATCATGCTTCAGTATGCCAATGGGGGTTGTATTGAGTGTGGATGTGATCATACGCATCATACAACACACACAAACACACAAGGTGCCAGTACTGACATGCATGGGTGCATTTCTGCATGGGTGTGTGGTGTCAACTGTGCTAGATGGCTATACAAGGCTAGGTGATGGGTATACCTTGGCATCAGGCCAAATGACAATGGTCAGCATTGTGGCTCAGGGCTGTGGTTTCTGCATTTGCCCACACAGGTGGGTATTGTATCCCCCATCCAGTTACCTGGGTGACTATTGTGTGTGTGGCCAATGCTTTGCATCACTTGCCACGTATGTGTTCTTTAGTCCATGATATGGATGGTATCTGGGATGTGCACACCTCCCACATGCATATACAGTGACATGTGGAACCGTACCTGGGGTGTCTGGCCCATGTTGTGTACACAGATTATCAGCAGAAGTGCCAGCCTTGGCCACCTGTGGTGGGAACTGGTAATGGATGTCAGGTTTACCTTGCACCTACATTGATAGCATGCTAACAGCATTTCCTGGTGTCAGTGGCATCTGTCCATACAGGGCATGTTTTCAGGCATGGTATGTCCTTTGTGGGTCACATGTGATGGCACCACAGGTGTTGCAGGTGTCCAGTGGGGAACATGGGGAAGGTGCACTGTCTGCATGTACATGCCTATTGGACAGATGGACAGGGTGCCATGCCCTCTGTAGCCCACTGCAATCACTCCATAGTTACTATCAGTGGCCAATATGCAGTGTACTACCCACATATTGTCTGTTGCCTAGGCATGTGTGTGTATGTATGGGATATGGGTTGAGAGTGTGCTCTGGGTGATACTGGGGTTGCTAACTGTGATTGCCTAGACTTTTTGTCATGTATCGGTATGGATTTGCACCCCAGCCTCTCGGCTGTTTCACATCTGTTATCCTTGTATGTTGGACATTGTGATATATACTAGGGCCACCATATAAGAAATATTCAAAACCCACTCCACATTGGGCCCAGGTATTACTCACTCACACCCACCTCCACACAGGATACAAGTTACATACCTGTCACTTCTGGGAGTAGAACCCCTACCTAACTAGTTTATTACACTACAATACTACACAGATATAGCACATGCCATGGAGATTACTGGAGTACCTTTTCCCCAAAGGTGTATATCACATTAAATGACATCAACAGGTTTGACAAAGTAGGACATCCGACTTGTAGTGAGTGTGGCTAGGCTAAAATGCATTGATCCCTACACAGACAGTGACACACACACAAAACATCCACAACCATGTGTGGGTATAGAACCCCTAATAGAGGTCTATATCACACTACACCTTGGAGCTGTTGTAAGACGCACCACATGGATTGCTGGAGAACTTTTTCCCCAAAGGTGCATTTCACAATGAATGACATCAGCAGGATTGCCAATGTAGGGCACTTGAAATGTACTGAGTGTGACTAGCCTAAAATGCATTGCTCCCTGCACAGACTTTGGAACACACACAAAACATCCAGAATTGCCATGGGTGGATATGGAACCCTACCAGAGGTTCATATCACACTACAGCAGTATGCAGTCATAGGATGCACTACGGAGATTATAGGGCAATGTGCTTCCCAGAGGTGTATTTCTAGGTGGATGACATCAGCAGCCTTGCCAAAAATGAGCAGTTGAATTGTAGGGAGTGTGACTACCCTACAATGCAATGTTTTCTACCCAGACATATATATGCACAAACTTGCCATGTCTAAGCTTAGAACAGCTACCTAACTAATCTATCACACTACAGCAGTATACAGTTACAGGACACACTACAGAGATCACTGGGCTACATCTTTCCCAGGGGTGTATTTCTAGGTGGATGACATCACCAGCCTTGCCAAAGATGAGCATTTGAATTGTAGGGAGTGTGACTACCATAAAAGCATTGCTCTCTACACAGACACACACTTGCCATGTCTGGGATTAGAATAGCTACCTAACTAATTTATTACACTACAGCAGTATGCAGTTATAGGACATGCTACAGAGATTACTGGGCTGTATGCTTCCCAGAGGTGTATTTCTAGGTGGATGACATCAGCAGCCTTGCCAAAGATGAGCATTTGAATTATAGGGAGTGTGACTACTAAAATGCATTGCTTTCTACACAGACAGACATACAAACTTACCATGTCTGAGATTAGAACAGCTATCTAACTAATTTATCACACTACAGCAGTATGCAATTACAGGATGTGCTACTGAGATTACTGGGCTATATGTTTCCCAGAGGTGTATTTCTAGGTGGATGACATCAGCAGCTTTGCCAAAGATAAGCATTTGAATTGCTGGGAGTGTGACTACCCTAAAATGCACTGATCTCTGCACAGACAGAGTCAAACAGACACACAGACAAACTTACCATGTTGGGGATAAGAACAGCTACCTAATTCATTTATCACACTACAGCAGTATGCAGTTACAGGACACGCTACAGAGATTACTGAGCTATGTTCTTCCCAGGGGTGTATTTCTAGGTGGATGACATCAGCAGCCTTGCAAAAGATGATCATTTGAATTGTAGGGAGTGTGACTACCCTAAAAAGCATTGTTTTCTACACAGACAGACAGACACACAAACACACTTGTCATGTCTGGGATTAGAACAGCTACCTACCTAATTTATCACACCACAGCAATATGTAGTTATAGGATGTGCTATGGAGATTACGGGGCAACATATTTCCCAGGGGTGTATTTCTAGGTGGAAGCCATCAGCAACCTTGCCAAAGATGAGCATTTGAATTGTAGGGAGTGTGACTACCCTAAAAAGTATTGCTCTCTACACAGACAGACACACTTGCCATGTGTGGGATTAGAACAGCTACCTAACTAATTTATCACACTACAGCAGTATGCAGTTACATGACACACTACAGAAATTACTGGGCTATTTATTTCCCAGGGGTGCATTTCTAGGTTGGTGACATCAGCAGCCTTGCCAAAGATGATCGTTTGAATTGTATGGAGTGTGACTACCTTACAAAGCATTGTTTTCTACACAGACAGACACACACTTAAGATGTCTGGGATTAGAACAGCTATCTAATGAATTTATTACACTAAAGCAGTATGAAGTTACAGGACATGCTAACAGAGACTAATGGGCTAGATGTTTCCTAGAGGTGCATTTCTAGGTGGATGACATCAGCAGCCTTGCCAAAGATGAGCATTTGAATTGTAGGGAGTGTGACTACGCTTCAATGTATTGCTCTCTACACAGACAGACACACACACAAACTTACCCTGTCTGGGATTATGACAGCTACCTAACTAATTTATCACACCACAGCAATATGCAGTTACAAGACGTGCTACTGAGATTATGTGGCTACATACTTGCCAGAGGTGTATTTCTAGGATGAAGCCATCAGCAACCTTGCCAAAGATGAGCATTTAAATTGTAGGGAGTGTGACTACCCTAAAAAGCATTGCTCTCTACACAGAGATATACACACTTGCCATGTGTGTGATTAGAACAGCTACCTAACTAATTTATCACACTACAGCAGTATGCATTTACAAGACACGCTACAGAGATTACTGGGCTTCATACTTCCCAGGGGTGTATTTCTTGGTTGATAACATCAGCAGCCTTGCCAAAGATGAGCATTAGAATTGTAGGGAATGTGACTACCCTAAAAAATTGCTCTCTACACAGGCATACACACAAACACCATGTCTGGAAATAGCACTCCTACCTAACTATTTTATCACACTACAGCAATACAAAGTCATGGTACACGCCGCAAAGATTGCTAAGCTACAACTTTCCCAAGGGTGTATTTCACAATGGATGACCTTAGCAGGCTTGTCATAGTAGGGCTATGGAGATGGCAGTGTGTGTGCATGGGCCATAACCCATTCATCTAGAGGTTGACATGCCACATGCAGGCACACACAGAGTCATAATTCACAGGTACATGTATACAGCTGCTAGATGACTACTTCCTTGTACAGTCAAGTTTCACAGCTGGCACGTGCACCAATAGTCTGTAATGCTGACAGATACTGGTGGCTAGTATCTGCAGTGAGTGAGATCTGAACCTCATGTGTTTGGGGCCCTTTGGCTGTGTGCTGGGTGTGACAGGCCTGGATGGCTCTTTGTCACAGCCACCCTCTTCCACGCATCTATGTACATCTACTTTTGGCTTATTATAGTGTTTTGTCCTTACATATATGTCTGTATTCCTATCCACTGTGTGTGCAAGGCATGAGTGATGCATACTGAGTGTCTGCACTAACAACTGCAACTGCCAGATGTGTCTGGTCCACTGGTGTTTGCAGACATGGCCTTCATGTGTTCAAGAGTGTGAGCATGCCCAGTATGACCTTTCAGAATGTTGTTGACTGACATTGCTTTCATTTCTCTAAGTGTGTGAGCATGCCCAGTGTGGCCTTCTGTATTTAATGTGTGGATCAAGTCCAGGTAGTTTGTACTTCAGTGCTGACCTTGGTGTTCACCGACAGGTGGCATGCTGTTTCTGCAGGGTATCCGTCAAGCATTTGGCATTGACTGTTCCTACATTTCTGCATAGGATGGGGGGGCTCAGCCGACTATTTCTACATTTCTACACATGATGGGGGGACCACACCTGACTGCTATTACATTACTACATAGGGAGGATCACACTGGTCTATTTCTACATGTCTACACAGGGTTGTGGGGGCACACCTGACTGTTATTACATTACTATGTAGGATGTGGGGGGCACACGTGACACTTATACACATTTGCTATGACTGTACTGGTATGTCAGGTACTCCATTTCATTCTATATTGTTAACTATCATGCTAACTAGAGGCATACCAGTGCACTACATATTGTGGCTTTGGTTGCCCTACATATTATTGTCTGACTTCCTACCCTTCAGAACTAACATCCCACTGCCTGCCCTGCTGTAGTCTGTCTGTGTAGGCCTGGGGGGAGGTGAACCATAGCCATCATTCAGGGGCCATGGCACAGACTTTGGGTTTGTCTACACCTGCCTTACTGGCTGAGACTGTTGTTGGGTATGTGAACCGCCCTGACTGGCATGTGTGGGTCATATGGACACACATGTTGCTCAGCATATTTCCTGCAGTGGGTTTTGTCACCCTGTGTAATACTGGCTAGTATGGTGACCCCAATATGTGTTACAGATGTCATGGTGCCACTATGGGTGTCTACTGTCTGCTGCCATAACATTCAGCCACCCAATTCCCATGCATGCTCACATCCATACCATAGACACAGGTAACGACACATTTTACTTCATTCAGCAATTGGTAGGTTGATTGACTTACCTTGAGGGTGTGCCAAACGTGCGGATGCTCCTGGAGGGTTGCCTATGTTGGATGCACATAGTACACTCCCTATACATGGTTGAGCACAGGTAGTGTCATGTTTGGCATTCCTTTTACTGTATGTGCGAGTCAGAGAGAGGTGTCATTCCCTGGGTCCCTACTGTGTCAGTGTACGGGCTATGCATTGTCTCTTTGCCGCAGCCTCGGCATACTGGGCAAGCCTCCATCTGCCTACTGGGGGAGGCACAGGTTGTTCCTCCTCCAAGTCACTTTGTGTCTGTGCAGGCCTTGGCATTGTTGGGGGACTGTTTAGCCCTGCCCCCTGCTGTTCCTTCTGCAGCTGTTTCCGCAGGATCATATTGTGTAGCATAGCACATACCATAACAATTTGGGTACATGTAGCTGGTGAGTACTGCAAGGTTCCACTGGATGTGTCCAGACACTGGAACCATGACCTGAACATCCCAAACACACGTTCTATTATACGTCTGGTCTGTGCGTGTGCCTCATTATGGCATTCTTGTTCAGGTGTGTGTGTATTTCTGATGGGTGTCATCATCCACGGCTCCTGTGTGTTAACCAGAATCCCCCACTGGGTGACTGTAGGGGATGTCCCCACTGGCAAATCTCTCGTACAGCTGCATCTGATGCCTTATTTGGGAATTGTCATAGCTTCCAGGGCAGCCAGCACACACATTCATTATAATGCCCTGAGCATCACATACAACCTGGCAGTTAATGGAGGGATGCCTCTGCGGTTGATGTAGGCCCTACCCTGATCACAGGGTGGTGCTTTGATGAATATGTGCATGCAGTCTATAGCACCCACTACCTCAGGGTAATCTTCTATTTGGTGGAAAAGACGCATATTTCTGGTCAACACCTCACGGGTGTTAAGGAAATATATGTGCTCACTGGCATGTGCTGACATGGCATGCAGGAACTGGTGGGATACTCTGGATGCTGATGCCTGTGAGATCCCCATGATA
>NC_056741.1:678604659-678622159 GCF_019279795.1 Protopterus annectens | reverse complement strand
TAATCTATTCAGCATGTAAATTAAATAAGTAGGGTGTCAGTTTAGAGCCTTATACCCCTTTCTCAGTCTGAATCTGTTGGTTTTTGTTCTGCATACGGATACTTCATGGTCTGTGTAAAGTAACCCAGTAACGTCATTTCTCTAAGAAGCTGCCACAATACATCACATGATGGGCCATGCAAGTACAGTAGTACATAAATCAGATCTTTTGTCTGGAAATTCCTTGCTTTATTTATTTATTATGCAGTATATATAGACAGGTTTATTCCTGGTGCATCTGCCCTTTCATAAATTTCTTCCTACCTTCTAGTTTTGTCAAAGGAATGAAGAAAGTTCTGTGTGTTAGGGAATCATCTAATAGGAAAGGCTATCATAGAAGGCCAGTAATATAGTCAGGAGAAAGATAAAAACAAAGAAGACTGCAGGAGGCAATAGCTTTTGTACACTGTTTATAAGACAAATGGCAGCTAAGAAAATTTCTTCTTCAGCCATTAATGTCTGAATGAAAAAGCAAATAAATATTGTGGTGAAACTGATGCAGAGACTGAGAGCTCATATTACTGTACTGTTTGAAATGTACATTATTACTTATGAACTGCACAAATTAAAAAATGAATATTTAAGACTAGGCAAAAGAACATTAAAGCAATGGCAATTGCCAACAAAAAAGTATTTAACAGATAAATTGGCAAAACTTGAGATCAGATAAGATAAATAGTAATATCCTTTTCCACAGAAGTTGTTGTCCATTTCATAGAGATGTTTATATACACATTCATATCATTGATAAACTTTGGGCCTTCTTTGGAAATTTAATTGACTTCTTTTACATGTATGTGTGTGTGGTTTTAACAGAGAGTTGAACTATGTACTTCACAAACAAGCTTTACACTAGACAAGTCAAACATACTCTGTCCCAATTTAAAGCATCCACAAATTTGGCCAATTAACAAACTGCTTTAAGAAATTGAAGAGAAAAATATCCAAAACCTCTAACACATTATTCCAGCAGTTTTTAATTGTATTAATTTTGAATGAGCTCATCATGGTCAAATAAAGACATAACATCTTTCTTAAACGCAAGACATCTTTCTGAGTGCATCACCCAGAACCGGAACTCAGTGATTAAATGCTTAAAGCAAATATGAAAACTAGGAGGTGATGCGTATCCCACTTTAAGAGCAGTATGTCTCAAGGTGTAATCAGACAGACCTACACATATTTGGCCAGATATAATTTCATGCCTCATGACAGTATCCATAATAATTCTGGAGATTTTGTCATTATCATGTGAACTCAAAAATGATCACAAAAATGATAAAATCACAAGAAAGCTCTTAAGATTAGATTACTCATGAAAGGATGACGGCATTTTCATGACTCACAGCATATATATGTGTATTTCATTTGTCCTCACATCTTCTACAAGTAATTCCATGTTTTTTTTATTTGTTCCACTCTGTGAAACAACTCCCATAAATTAAATTCAGCTGTACCTCAGAATTAACTGTTGCCTGTTGTGCCCATATGCAGACTGCCTACAAGTAATAATTTTGTTATCCTAGTAATATTTATATGCAGGTAGTACCTCATGCAATGATACACATTCATGGATCTGTTAGATTTTCTGAAGTTCAAAGGATGACAGCTCTATGTATTGAAATAAGTGAAACTTTCACCCCAGGATTCAGCAAGCAGCCGCTCAGGAATAGTTATTTCTACTTGGCAGAGACCGTTCCAGTACAGCATGGCAGTGCACCTTGCATATTCAAGAAGGCGTGCTGCCTTTGCTGTTAAATGGACACAGAGCTGTGTATGAGTGCAGGGGGCCTGTCTGAGAGCAGAGCTCTCACAATACACACCCCCCTTCATTCCAGAATTGCCTTTCGGCAATTAAAAATGAGCAAGGATGCTCGTAACACCCCCAACCCATCAGGAAAACAAAAATCAGTGGTCAAAGGCATAAGGGACAATCATCCCTACCTAGCATACCTCTCAGCTGTACAGATTTTCACAGAACGCCCAGATGTTTGCCTCATATTTTTGGTGTGTTCCCCCTAAAATGTGTACCTGTCTGGCAAATAGCTGAGAATTGAAGTCATTAAATAATGACAAAACATTTAAGTTTAAGACTCCACACATCCATCAGAAAATTTATGCCAATGTAAAAGCTATTATTCTATCAACTTTTTAAGTTTGTAAGAGCAGTATTTAAAATCTGCCCATATTTGTCCCTCCATCATTGTAGGCTTTGTCCAGATATTTTGCTCTAGGAGGATGAAAGGTATGCTACCAAGCCAAAAGTTATTAGCATAGCACAGGCAGCATAAGCACATAGCGCACACTTCCCAACACATCAGCGTACGTAATGTGGACAAAGCCAAAAAGAACAATTGTCCCACAAAGCAGAAAGCTGATAAAATAACAGGTTTAGCATTAGCAGGGATATTCTGAGGGGTATAGATAAAATAACACAACAAAACATTTTTTTAAATAAGTGCGATAAAGTTTAAGAGTAGCTGCGCAAGTGTGCCCGTTGCTCAGCTATGCTTTGTCCAGCTTAAACAGCACAAGATGTTAAATAGCAAGAGACATCCAACATAAACAGTATTGCAATAGTGCAGTGGCTAGAGTGTGCACTTTGCGAGCAGCCATTCCCAGTTCAATTCCCCACTGTAACCAATTCACACTTTACATGTGAAAGCAGTATATAAACATTTTTTTTTAGTATTACCTACTAAATAACATATTTGTTAACTGGAGTACTGCATTAGGTTCAGATGTGAGGTGTCAAGTTAATAAAGTTGTGAAATCCCATTATAAACATAAGTGCCCCATACAGTATAGTCACACATCAATAAATGTAATGAAAGCACATTGGGGGATGTCAGGTACAATAAACAAATTTATAATATCTAATGAATGATGAATCAATGCCATACAGCAGATACTCTATAAAATGAAAAATAAGCAATGCTAAGCATTGCACAGCTCTGCTTACCAAGTGTAAGCATTGTGTAAATATATAGCCTGCTACAGACCACCCTCCCAAACCCAGGAACCCCACTCGGCCTTCCTGAGAACACTGGAAAATATGAAGGTCTCTCCGAACACCATTATATTGGGCAACTTCAACTACCCAAACATAGACTGGGAGCATTACTCTAGCTCCAACACCCTAGCCCAAAGGTTCCTAGAATTTATAAACTCAAATGCTATGGAACAACTTGTTACCACTCCCACAAGAGGGAAAAACATACTGGACCTGATCATCACCAACATGGGGACTCTATGCTCCAGACCAGAAGTGTATCCCTCACTGGTAAGTTCAGACCATAAACTAATCTCACTGGATATTCACATCCCGACCCCACCCCCTGCCCTGAAAACCACAGTGAAAAACTTTTCTAAAGCAAATTTCACACTCCTCAAAACCGAGGTGGAATCCTTCAAAGCCCCCGGGACTGTGGAAAATACGGCCCAGACCGCAGAATCCTTTATAAACGCATTCTATGAACACCTTCAGGAATGCATGGATCATGCAATCCCAAATAAAACCAAGACCCAATCCTCCAAAGGCAGACATCCTGTCTGGTGGACCCCAGCCATAAACAAACTATACAATAGAAGGAGGAAGCTACTACATGATAGAGCAAAATCCCAAAAAGGGAAGGCATCTCTGATCAGTATTAGCAAAAAACTACAGGCATTCATAAAATCGTCTAAGGCCAGCTTCGAGAGAAAAATTGCACAGGACACTAAGGATAATCACAAGGCTTTCTTTAGTTATGTTAGGAACCTGGGTGGGAATTCCCAGATATGCTCAGAATTAGTCCAAAATATCAAAAAATACACCAAACCCACAGACATTGCCAACATCCTAGCTGACAGGTTCAGCGCAAACTCCCACCCCCTCTCCACCAAAAGGGCAAATATCTATCCCATCAGAGTGCTGCCCCCTGACATCTCAAATGCTTGGGTAAGAGCCGCCCTTTCCAAAGCAAAAAACACAGCATCAATGGGACCAGATGGTGTCCCGGGCTGCGTCCTACATGAACTCCAAGAAGAGCTAAACCCAAACATAAAACTACTGTTCAATCTCAGCCTTACTACAGGATATGTACTCAAAGAGTGGTGTACAGCACAGTGGTCCCTCTCCACAAAGGTGGTGCCTCAACGGATCCTGGAAACTATCACCCCATAAGCCTGACTAGCTTGGTCTGCAAAGCTATGGAAAGGATCATCATGGACCTCATAAATAAAGATATTGGGGACCTACAGACACTGGATCCTACTCAGTTCGGCTTTGTTAAGGGCAGATCCTGCCTCTTAAACCTGGTTGATTTCTTTGAAACAGTCACCAAGGCCATTGACGAGGGGAAGGTGGTCCACACAGCCTACCTGGACCTCACAAAAGCCTTCGATACAATACCCCACTCTGGCATTATAGATAAGCTCACCAGCTTAAATATAAACCCCTATGTCACTAGATGGGTTGCAAACTGGCTCAAGGACAGAACCCACATGGTTAGAATTGCTGGAGCCATGTCAGACTCCAAACCAGTTACAAGTGGCATCCCACAAGGCTCAGGTCTGGGACCTCTCTTGTTCAGTATATATTTCTTGGAGGTACAGGCAAACATGGAAGGACTGTGGCTGACCAAGTTCGCAGATGACTGCAAACTGGGCACCATAATTGACTCTCCAGCCGACACAAGCATCCTCCAAAAGGGCCTCATAGAAACAGACAACTGGTGCCAGAGCCATGGCCTCAAGCTAAACGCCAAAAAGTGTATAGTCATCCCCTTTGGCAAAAACAAAGTGCCCACAAATTACCACATAGGTGGTAATCCATTAAGTACAGAAGAAGTAATTAGGGACCTGGGGAACCAAGTTGATAGCAATTTCTCATTTGACAACCATGTGGCCAAAGTGCTTAGAAAAACATTTTATATAGCCCACCTAATCATGAAGGGATTCACATCTAGATCAGGGGAGGTCATAGTGCCTCTTTACTCATCCCTCATCAGGCCCATAATTGAGTACAATGCCCCTTTTGGGATGTACCTTACCAGACACCTGCAGCAACTGGAAGGACCCCAAAAGTACCTCACCAAGAGGATCAAAGGGCTCAAACAGATGCCATATGCTGCCCGGTTAAAGAAACTCCAGCTCTACTCAGTGGCATACCGCCTGCTCAGAGGTGATCTGTGCCTGATGTATAAAACCATGTCCAACCCGGAATTAATGGACATGCTGCACCACAGAAAATCCAAATCCCATCGAGCTACGAGCTCGAGAGACTTGAACCTCAGCACTGAAATAAATAGGACATGCTAGAGGGACAGATTCATAACCCAGAGGCTCCCTTCACTCTTGAATAAAATCCCAGTCCAGGTTAGGTAGAGTCCCTCATTGGCTGTCTTCAAGAGGAATCTTGATGATTGGATGGGAGATCGTAGGTTTACCCCGGGTATCACTTCTGTATCACTGTTAGACAGAGGCACAGTATACTAACCTCGAAAAAGGGCATAGCAAAATTAATTTAAAATGTGTGGTGAAAGCCAAACACACTCTGGCTAGGCTTATAAATGCCCTAGGGCAGATAGCCTAGTATGAACCTATGAACCTAAGCAATGAGTAGTTCAGCTAAGTAGATTTGCCCATTGGTAAGCAGTGCTGAATCTGTCCCTTTAAACAATGCCAACCTTAGCTAAGCAGGTTTGCCCATAGCTTAGCTTAGCTCAGCATATTCAAAATCATCCAATCATGGCAAAGAGTGGGAAATCTGCCATATTTGAACCCCACAGGTGGGAATACAGCTCATAACTGGTTGCAACTTCCCACTGTAGGCAGGATGGCTGGAGTTGGAGAGGGATTGGGCTTCCAGGTGGTGTAAGGGGTCATACAATAGTCCAAGGTCATGGTAGAAAACCATGATGAGAGACTGCTGCAGGGCTAGTACCAGGGCTCTCAATATAAAGTGGAACCCTGGGACTGTCTCACCCATGATCTCACCAGTGCCACTGGTCTCCCTCGGACTGGTGAGCAGGTCAGGCACCACTACGTCGACTTGAAGTGGAGAAAGAGGGAGGTCTTGGATGAGTGGGTCCAAGAAGCAAGGCAGAGGGGTGATGTCCCTGTAGTGTGCAAGTAGTCATACCATTACTGTTTACTAAAGTCCAGTGTGTGCATGTGATGGATAGGTATACCTAAATATGCCTCTATTTCCTTTACAGCTGCAGCTGAGCAGGCTGTGAACCAGGAAGCTCATGCAAGTAGGCTGCAAAGGCTGCTTCACGAGGCTGGTGAGTAACAATCCTGCTTGTAGTCATCATCATCTTCTTTTGGCTGTTCTCATTAGGGGTCGCCACAGCAGATAATCTTTTTCCATTTCTTCCTGTCCTCTGCATCATGCTCTTTCACACCAACCACCTGCATGTCCTCTCTCACCACATCCATAAACCTTATCTTAGGCCTTCCTCTTTCCCTCTTACCTGGCAGCTCCATCCTTAGCATCCTTTTCCCAATATACCCAGCATCCCTCCTTAGCACATGTCCAAACCTCCGCAATCTCACCTCTCTTGCTTTGTCTCCAAACTGTCCAACCTGAGCTGACCCTCTAATATACCGATTCCTAATCCTGTCCATCCTAGGCATGCCCAGTGCAAATCTTAACATCTTTAACTCTGCCACATCCAGCTCTGACTCCTGCCTTTTCGTCAATGCTACCATCTCCAACCCATATAACGTAGCTGGTCTCACTACCCTCTTGTAGACCTTCCCTTTCACTCTTACTGGTACCTGTCTGTCACAAATCACTCCTGACACTCTTCTCCATCCATTCCACCCTGCCTTTACTCTCTTCTTCACCTCTCTTCCAAACTCACCATTACTCTGAACTGTTGATCCCAAGTACTTAAACTCATCCACCTTTACCAACTCTACTCCCTGCATCCTCACCATTCCTCTACCCTCCCTCTCATTTATACACATACAAGCCAGTAGGGATGCACAAGCCAGTGTATTTCTTTGTGCCGGTCCCAAGCCTGGATAAATGGGGTTGCATCAGGAAGGGCATCTGGCGTAAAACCTCTGCCAAATTACTGATGTGGAGAACATTTCAACAATCCTGCTTGTAGTAGTCATACCAAATAAATATAAAGTAGTGGAAAGTCATCTAGCAGTATAAAACTATTGTATGGGTTGTACTGAATAAACCAGACAATATGACAATAATAATCCCATATAGGTCATATTTAAATAAAACTGTAACTGCCTGGCCATAAAATCCTGGACTGGTTGTGTTTACTCTGGTATTGTCTGGCATTTATTGTTGCATTCTATGAATAATAATGTTGTATTAACCACGGTTACCCACACTATGCTACATAAAAAAAATGTCTAGGAATGTCTGTATAAGACTGTTGTAAGTACAAGATCAGATTGTACAACCAAGAGAGACTTAGACAGAGAACACTGAAAGAGACAAGCAGCAATATCTAAATAGCACTCTCTACTGTGACTTAAATTGCTGTATTTTTAGCAGACACAGCCATGGTTCGAATCCTGGGAGTGGTAGTAAGCTGTATACATAATCATACCTCTCAACTGTACAGATTTTTCAGAATGTCCAGATAATTGGCTCATATTTTCTTCCTGTTCCTCTGACACCCCTGGCAAATCAGTGGGATGATCTCAGAATTGTAGTCATGAAATAATGACATACATTTGATTTTCAAACCTCAAAACCTTCAGAAAATGTATATGAAAACCTTCCACTCATGCAACTCTCTAAGTTTATGACAGCAATATTCAAAACATCTCCCTATTTGTACCCTCCTGTTGTCAAGCTTTGTCCAGAGTGTGTGCATTAAGAGATTGAGAGGTATGTGCATAATATTAACTGGAATCTGGGAATATGTGTAGAAACAGTCAGGTAGTGTTAACGAACATTCCCTCCACACATCTGTTAGATAAGAAAACTGTGCCTGCCAATAAATATGTAAATCTTGAACTGGTAGTGTTTACTCTGGTATAATATGGCCTGATATGTAGCATTCATTAACATCTGATATCAGAATAGTTTTGTTCTGTCAGCCACTGTTTCTCACAGAGCTACATAAAAATATGTGTAGGAATGTCTATGCAAGACTGTTGCAATTACAAGGTCAGATTGCACAACCAAGAGAGACTTAAGACAGAAAACACCGAAAAAATAAACAGCAATATCCAAGTAGCACACTCTACTATGACTTAAATTGTCACACTTTTAGCAGACACAGCCATGGTTCGAATCCTGGGAGTGGTAGTAAGCTGTATGCATAATCATACCTCTCAACTGTACAGATTATTCAGAATGTCCAGATAATCGGCTCATATTTTCTGCCTGTTCCTCTGTCCCCCTGGCAAATCAGTGGGATGATCTCAGAACTGTAGTCATGAAATAATGACATACATTTGATTTTCAGACTTCAAAACCTTCAGAGAATGTATATTAAAACAAATCCTGTCACTCATGCAATTCTCCAAGTTTATGACAGCAATATTCAAAACATCCCCCTATTTGTACCATGTTGTCAAGCTTTGTCCAGAGTGTGTGCATTAAGAGATTGAGAGCTATGTGCATAATATTAACTTTGAATGTGGGAATATGTGTAAAAACAGTCAGGTAGTGTTAACAAACATTCCCTCCACAGGTCTACCAGGTAAGAGATGTAAGGATTTAGCTATAAGATTGTTGAAGTATACACTGTGTACAAACATACCACTGCCCAAACCAAAGTCATAGGGTATTGTAATAATACCTGTACCATAATTATTAGAGCAATGATCACTAAAGTTGTGAGTACTACAAGGATATAGAAGTTGTTAATTGACATCAACCCCACCATATCTGCGACAATAATCTAAATACACAAATCAATGGGTATGTTTACACCAAACCTACTGTTGGGACATATGTCCTATTGTTCAATAAATAATGAAATGCATTTCTATTAATGTTCCATGTTGAAATACTGTCATTGGTGGCCTGTTGCTATCAATGTAACCTGCATGTCATTGTAATGGCCACTGTGGTTCCATATATGTATGAGTTCTATTTGTTATGCAACTGTTCCAAGTCTGGTGTTTTGGGTTAATGAGAATATCTATGCATGCTGTTATAACTAATTCTGGATTGTGTTGACTATTGCTAACTCACATATGTTTTAAAACTGCAACACCATAGCATGTATGGGAAGGCCAGTCCCAGTGGACCCACCTCTCCCACCTCATCTGGTCATGGCACCAGGATGCAGCATGCCTGGGACCCACCCCGGGACCTCCTCATCTGTTGTCCTGCACCACCTTTGGGTGGGACCGCCTCAGGGGATGGGGCTTGTTCTCTCCCTGGGAGCGGGGGCAGACAGGATCCTGTCACCAGAAGTCAGGTCCAGGGATTAGTGCGTAGCAAACTCCCAAGGGAGTTTGGAGATCTGCTATGCCAGCTTGAGGGCCATGTGACACATTTAGAGGGTCAGCCTTCCCCTCCTGCTCAGCCCCCAGCACAGCCACCTTCAGGGCCATGAAGGTGCAGTAGTGACTGCCCATGGGTGGGGACCTCAGCCCCACTGTTTCCATTTGGGGGCTCATAGGCTTCCGACTTCCAAACAACCCTCCCCATCCAAGGTGTTTACCCTGCACATATGTCATATCCTGCCCCTGTATGCTGTCTTCTCTGTCTTCCTACCAAACCTACCTCCCCAAATATACCTACTATCCTTCCCCAACATCCCATTCTCACCTTAATAAAAAAGGGCAATTTGTTCCCACCACAAATTTCACAACTATCTTGTGCATCACTACAGAACCCTCTTTGGGTGTACGGCCCATGATCTACAGGAGAGGACTGCCCTGTGGAACGAGGTCATCCACAGGGTAAACGATGTTGGCCTGCATAACTGCAGTTATGAGCAGGTGCGACATTGTTGCACTGACCTCATCCACCATGCCCATCAGTGTGCTGCTGCAGTTAGGAGAGAGCAGGGGTGGGGGTCATGCCATCCAGCCCCCACTGACACATGCTGAGAAGCTCCTCACCAGCCTTGGGGCACCTGCCTGCCAGCCAAGCCAAGAACCTGATGATAGCATTGTGGAGGTGGGTGCTACCCACACAATTCACAAAGAGCATGCATTTAAGGCCCCAGGGCACATTAGAAGACCACTGTTGCTTATCCATCTTTATCTTTAAAGTATCTTCATGCATATGTTAGATAACATAGTCTGTTGCTGCAGTGTAGTAATGAACATATATGCATAATTTCTAGTATTGTGGGTTTGTACTGTTGATATACTGAAATGCTGCTCCCACCCTGTACCAATGCCACAGGTGTGGCCCCTCTGATATACCTCTGGGGCAGCAGCCTGTAGCTGGTGAGTATGTAGTTTTTTTGTTCAGGTTTGCCAATACAGTGGCCATGATATGACCATGGTATTTGCCATGCACACATTTAACACACCTACTCATAATGCATGTTGTACATGTTCACTTATTGTTGCTGTTAACTGCACTGCATTACAGCGGTCACCATGGTGACATTTCTGAATGGGTATGTAAGAGTCCTGCAGTATAACTAACAACCTGTCAGTGCAAGATGTGTGGACAGAGATGAACATAATGGTGGGACAAATGGCCTACAGTGGGGACATGTCTGAAACATTATAGGTTCATAGATTAGTACTAAGCTAACTGCCCTTGTGAGCCAATTTAAGCCTAGCCAATTATCCGTTGTGAGACTCAAACCCTGTACCTTGTGTTTGTAAGGCAAACACATTAACCATTAGGCCACCCTCCCAACCCAATTACTCTTATATAGTGGCTACAACAGTGTATATACCACTATTACAATGGCAAATGTTACAGATCTACACAACAGCATATCACAATACCACATTCCACAACTTTTACAACCTGTAATGTGATCCTAACACGAGCAATGAATGTGTAATAGGGAATCCTATGTTAGGACAACAAATATGGGGAATACATACCTTAACAAACAATGGAAACATATGTGTGCACACACTCCAAATAACATATTGTGGAAACAGCTTTTAAGATACTGACAGCATTCACTCTTCTTGAGTACACACCTTCCATCAAGTACAGGTCCTCATTGGAACACCAAGTAATGGTCTGCTGTCCAAGAAGTATGTCCATGACATTTTCCCACTCACCAGAAACAGAGACAGTCATGGCTTGCACACATCTTACAAACCATGGAATGGATCCCATATTCAAAAAGTAGCACTCAGGAGTGGGAGACGTAGCCTTACTTCACCACTGCATATACCATTGCAAACAGTGCAGACAGTCATGTATGCGATGATGAAGTATGGGACAACATTAATGCAGAAAATAAACAGATGACTATCCAAGACAGATGACAACACATGTTGTAAACTGGCCCAGAAACATGCAGCAACACTGAGTGACTTGCAGAATGTCTAGCAAGTACTGCCTGTGCAGTACCTGTGTCGACAATTGCCTGGACTCTGCATAAGTGTGACCTATGGGTTAGAGTAATCAGATGGAAGAGTTGTTCCACAGGAAATATTTATTTATTTATTTATTTATTTTATTTTATTTTTATTTTACATTTGTTAACCGGGCTAGTCTAGCTGGATACATGTCCATTTTCAGTAGAGGCCTGGGGAGAAAAGCTCCAGGAAAAGACATAAAATAGACATATCAAACTCATAATACATCCAATTAAAAATACAAAAGGTGATAACGGGACAAATTAGAAGATACAAATGTTAAAAAAACAAAAAAAATATATATATATATATATATATATATATATATTTTTCGTTCTCTATCTAAATATCATCTAGGGCTCTCTGCAGTTACCATATGCATAACATCAAGTCTCCCAAAGGCATGTGTTGCAATGTGTAATGGTGTACCGAGTCCAAGGCTGAAACCTACAGACAGCATTAAAAAAGATACATGTGGTGCACAAGCAACACCTCACTCCACCTTAGGCCCACCATTCCCATCTGTACCTTGTTTGTGCCCTTGTACACCTTTAGGTTTGCTGTTCATTAGCAGGAACTAGGCCAGTAGACAAGGTGTTCTGAATTTGGGACACTGCAAAATGGCACTCATGTGTGGCCCATAGTTGTCAAGCATCTGCAAAAAGGCTGAGGATGGGGAGGGGTGTTATCCTGAAACACAACAGTGAACTGAAGCATACATCCAAACCTCACTAAGAATGGCTGTGTCTGAGCACAGCCAAGGTCATGAACTGTGCCAGACATAACCCTGACTCCACAGCAATAGTGAAGTAACTGTGTGACCTCCAATGGCTGTGCACATGAGCTGACCTTGCAATATGGTAGAGTTGGGGATATTTGTAGGGTGGAGTGATCAAATAATGGCAAGTGAATATGGGCCATGCTAGTATACCCCTTCCAGGAATAGTGACTGCTGTAGTTCACTTAACAGGTGCTGCAACAAACCATCGTGTTAAGGGAGTGCACAGTTATGCAACCCACATATTGTATGCATCTCAATCAGCATCTGCACAGCTAGCACATTTGTTTGATACTGCATTTGATTGCACAGGTCATATGTCACATATCAGGTGTGTGTAATGTTAACATATGCAGTATTGTGGCCCCATGGCATATCAGGGAAGAGGGTGGCATGTCAATAAGGGTGTGTACACTCCTCATAGCCACAGTAAGCTTTGTAGGTTGTCAGTGTAATTGGATTTTATTGCTTATACATGCATTGCTGCTGATGAGATCTATAAATCAGATGTCAGGCATTCACTATTGACATCTGTCCTCATATCATCCCAGGTGTCAGACAAACACATAGGGGCTGTTAGCAATAGAGCAAACATAATTACCATACATATACACATTCAGCAATGGTGTGTACACTTGTGAGGTATGGTCCACAGGGGTTCCTATCAGTTCATCAAAACCTCAGCAGTTCGAACACCATAAGTTCGAACTGTGAAGTTCGAAAACTGATTATCGCGAAGCCGCAGAACACCAAATTCTTTCCCAGGGAAAGAATTCAGTGGGCCATTTCTGTGGCTTTGTGATTTTCAGCACTGCGGTGGAAAGTTACGGGTCGGCTTCAGGTAAGTGTGCAATTGTGTGGACATTAGGGTTAGGGCATGGGTTAGGTGAGTTAGGGATAGGGCACTGGTGAGGTGGGTGTGCGATAGTGACAGATGTTAGGGTTAGGGCAGGATAGGTGAGTTGGGGTTAGGGCACAGGTCAGGTGAGTGTGCGATAGTGATGGACCTTAGGGTTAAGGTAAGTGGATAGATAATAGTGTATGTACAGTTTAGTATAGGGTTAGATGTAGGATTTTAAGTGTATGTTTGTGGATTGCTGTTTTTTTTTTTTTGGTGTGCTTGTGTTGTGTGTGTGTTTCTTGGAACAGCGATTTATTTTCCCCTGGGAAAAAAATCACTCCTCTAAGCCTTCGACGGTTTTGCACTTTGAGGTTAGAAGTTCGAACATATGGTGTTCGAATGTCTGCCGTTTTGATGAAGTGATATAGACCTGGTGCACAGTACATGCCAGGGTGCTGACCAGTTGCACAACAATATGGTCTATATGGGTGCAGTGTGTACCAGGGGAAGGGACATCACCTACTAACACAACTAATGCATCACAGAGATGTATAATTATGGTAACAGGGATTGAGTATAGCTGCAGTGCATGCTGATGAGTCCCATATGTCATGCATGTTGACAGTTGGGTAATGACAGGTTTGTGTAATATCTTTGTGCCACCTCACCTGTAACTGTGTGTGTGTGTGTGTGTGTGTGTGTGTGTGTGTGTGTGTGTGTGTGTGTGTGTGTGTGTGTGTGTAGAGGTAAGCAATGATGTACAGGTCTTCAAGTACATTTTTTTCCCCTCACAGGTGGCTAGGTGGTCAGGGTCCCTCCTGCAGGCAAACTGATGTTAGCATCCATACAGACTCTGGCAATGATGATAGGTGTGGTGAGGCACATGCAGGGTTATCAGGGGCTGAAGCTGTGCCATTGGTTAACATCCCACTGTTATCCACCCCATCCCCGCACACAGTCACATTGCCTATACATACCCCATCACCAGTGGCAATAGATGAGGGACAGATTGCGGGTGGTGACATGGGACAAGACAGTGTGGTGACTATTGCAAGTGTGTCTGTACACAGCAGGCATAGCCAGATGACCGGTGAGGTACCACACAGGCAGATATACAGGGGTGCTCATAGGAGGGCTGCTGGCCATCATGCCCCTGGCAGAAGTGCCACAGATGGTGTCACAAGACACATGTTTCGGGCCATCATGGAAGCACAGGCATGTATGGAACGTTATACCAGACAGAGTCTGAGGCTCCATAGGGCTACTCATTCTGCTGTAATTGACAACATCTGTGATCTTGCAGGTGCCCACCATTATTTTGCAGAGGTCCTGGTTAAATGGTTGGATGAGAAGGTGGGAATCCTCGACCGTGCTATGTCTGGGTTAGAGCATATGGTGGGAGTAGAGCAACAGTCACGTGGACGTAAGTCAGCAACACCAACAGGTGGATGTCTATGTGGATATGCAACAGGTCGCAGCCACTCCCGTGGTGGCAGTACCAGCACTAGCACTGCAGGGGGTGCTGTCCACACCACAACACAGCAGGCCATGTGCACGTGGCCCTGGCCGGTCCCAACAGGGACCCGGATCCAACAGACATTTGTCATCATCAGGGGAGAGTACCATATCTGGGCTTGTACCTGGTAGTGCCCATGGAACCCCTGGCAGGCACAGTTCTCATGCCCATGGCTGGAGACAGTGAACTGCACACCCTGCCATGTATGGTCTGCAGCTGTCCAACAAACTGTGTGCATACATACACACACACATCACCAACACAGCTAGGGCACCTCCATACCTACACACACCACATCTGCACAGCTGAATTACTAAGGAATCCCCCCAACACACACACATGATGTCAACCAAATGGCTCAGCCTAGGTCTCTGGCAAACCCACAATACACCCTGTGCATATGATGATACATGTGCCACATCGCTGTCATCCATAGCATTGATGCAGGGACAGGCTAATATGTTTGTGATGCACAGTGTGAATGTACTAAGGTGTAACAGCGTAATGCTGTGTAACATGTTTTCAGCAGGAAAGTTTAATGCTTACATGTCAGGATGTGTAGCTGTCTAGCCATGATGCATTATACCTATTATTAACACTGACTCATTGTGATCTCCATAATGTATTCCATTTGTGTTGTAGGCATCTATGTGTCAGCAGGATGTTGGTCTGCTGTTGTTTCCTACAAGGGGTATGGCACTGTGGTGACACATTGACTGTGTCATATCCTGCATACAGCTGAACACAAGTAACAGGTCTGTATAACAGTTACTGCATATGCCACATGGCTGATAGGTCTGAGGGGTGTATACAGGTGAGTGCATGGTGGCTGATGTCAGCAGCCCTTCTACAGTGGATAATGGTAAGTGAACTGCGTGGCACACACCACATGATTGTGTATAACACACACACATAGAGGCTTTGGTGATGATGCAACTCACAGAGAATACTGTACACATGGATGTACTTAATTTTGTAGTGAACCCATTTTAGCCAATGTAATTCCACCAAGGCAAAATAGGCAAAACATCACATCAGTAAATAATCACTTTGCTAGTTTAATGTAATTGACAATGGTACTGGCGGGATATATGTCCCCTTCCCCAATGTAGTACAATCCTGGAGTTGTTAAACATAGGTGTGCTGTTGTGGGTGGCACAGCCCTCCACTTTGGAGGGTATGGGGTGGTGTAGAACCACATATAGTGTGATTGACCACTTTGGAGGGTGTGGAGTAGTGTAGAACCACACATAGTGTGACTGACACCTACTTAACCTGTTAACATAAACTGTACAGTATTACAACAGACTAAGTAGGGGGCTACACACAACAATAATCACAAAGAGGGTGGCTGTATCCACAACACCCACACCCAACTATATATACCAAACTCCAGTATCGCTGTACAGCTATACAGTGGGGAAGAGGGCATTTATACATCTACTTCTAGTTTTGATGGAATGAATTTCCACAAGATTATGCCTTTGAAATGTTAGCATTTGCCAGTCAGTTCTCGGACAGATGACCATCTGGGACATGTATTTTCTGAAAACTGAAGTAGATCCCTTCACACACACACACACACACACACACACACACACACACACACACACACACACACACACACACACACACACACACATACTTATTGCTACTAATGTGTTTGGCCTTAATTGCACAAACCACACAGCTTTTAGGATGAGGTGTATCCCGAGTTTCTTGTTAAGTGAAGAACATCACCAGGCCTTGTACAGTATTGTAATGGGGGGTGTACTGGGTGTTAATGAACAATACATAGTATGACATACTATCATATACACATTAACAAACACATAACAGTCATAGACACATCTGGGAGACCTGGGTTTATCAGTGTTAACTACCTTGTCAGTGAGTCCATTCTGTTATAGATAATTTGTACACAGCATATGCATCATTAGGCTGGATAGTGTAATCAGTTACCTGTATGGTTGATGTTGACAGTGGTCCTCATACAGTGGACCTTGGGACATATACTGGGTGTACCATGGTGTAAAGACAGTATACCCAGCACCCACACCCCACATTGGATATTTTACTCACTGAAAGCCATGATAATACTCTCACATACCTACAATCACACATTGACCAGGACTGCAATACAACCCTTATCTATCTCATCAGTGCTACTACAGGGATATGCATTTATTGCACATGCCACAGGGATAGTAGGGTGATGGTTTGTTATGGCTCTCCTATTGTCAGCAACATCACTATCCCTTATACTGTATGGTAAGGTGTATTGTATTTGGAGAATGTGGCCTAAGAATGCTGTCTCCTACAAATATACACACTTGCACACATATACACACTTGCCAGGACTCAGAGGGTAACCCATGCCTATCTACCCATTTGTACAACAGTGTTGTGCTGGTACTGCAAGCTCCAGATAGCCCATCGGTTGAAGAGTGTAACAAGGTACATTTACTGTCCATTACAGCAGCAGCCATTTCTAACTATGGCAATGGGGTGTGTAGTGGGTGAGAAGGCCCTCAGGATATTATCAACTACAAGTTTACAAACACACAGTCACTGTTATTCTCAGTAATGCACACTGACACATTTGTCAGCACTGAGGTCCGTAGGTGCAGGTGTTCTTAGGTGTGTACCAGGATATTGTCCATGGAGAGATGAGAAGAGTAGGGGATGTGGGTACAGTGGTATCTTGCCACCTGACATTTGTCAGCAGGCTATCTATCAACTGATGCCACGTGAGTGAACCTCAGGGTGAGAGTTAAATGCAACATCCAGTTATCTGGTTGCCTCTGCAGAGGGCCAGTGATGTGCTCCAATTGACATGTAT
>NC_056741.1:678592159-678602159 GCF_019279795.1 Protopterus annectens | reverse complement strand
TGTACACACTACAACAGTATGTCCAGGTTTTGTCCTGAAATATAAGGCCTACTATACATAACATGTCTAGCAGTCTGATATCTCACTGGCTTATCAGGTGTGACATCAGTAAATAATGATGTACTGTACATATGCACCACTTACTGCATGACATATGGACAAAGGGTGACAGACTTGGGGGACGGAGGCACAAACATAGGGCCAATATTGGCATATTGCTGTGATAAACTGAGAAATTTCCTGGTGAAACAGGGTTTGCTGTGACATATCTCTTCTGAGGGATATGAAGTCAGTAACTCACATGGATGTCACCATGTACTGACTGCAATCATCAGAGTATGCTACTGCATTTCTAAAGATAGGAAATGTGTGAGTAACACAACACATGTAAAACTTCAAACTCTGGCCAGTCTGCAGATAGCCCTACAGGTGAGAGTTTCTTCAACCACATAACACTGTCATGCCCGACTTTAAATCATGTAGAACAGCCATATCCACACAAACCCTGTTAAATCAACATTACTTCAAATGTAGAACAGCAATACTTACATTCTGTCCCCATGTCTGGAACACCCCCCTCCTGTTTGTTGGCTTGTCTCCACAGTGTATGTTGTAACAGGTATTTCCAACTACCCTCTGTGATGCTGCTTGTCAAACATCCATATGAAGTCCTGCTCACAGTGAAGGAAAAGGGCCAACACCCACCTGAAGTGCTTAGTTATAAGAGTGTGTTTCCATGCAATTGGCTATAGGAATGATACCACAGCTGTTCTACATGCAATTAGCAAGTGGGGGACTGCAATTCATGCACAGGCCATCAGCTGATCATGAGGATTACTTACAAAACTCAAGTTGCTGCCTATGCAAAACAGATGTACTTTACCACATCCACCAGAGAGAGAGAGAGAGAGAGAGAGAGAGAGAGACAAAGTAAGAAAGGAAGGGAGTAAGAGAGTTAAGAGACAAGCATGTTTGTGTATGATCCGTGGGTGGAGAGTGGTATCTGGGTATTATAACGGTTGCCTATATTGTTTACTAATCCATACTGTCACATAGTAATTGCACATGACTGTACACATTTATGGCTGAGGTTTGTCTACAACAACCTCTACAGTGTTTGAAAACTGTTGGCCTTGTAATGTGGACAATGGGACATATAGGTCCTCAATATAATGATGTAGCAAAACCCACACTGCAATGGATCCTGTCATTACACAATCTCCCCAACACAATACTGATGACACACACACTTCAGACCCCTACCTGACTATGTATTGTTATGACAGTGCTATATAGTTATTGCATGCGCCACAGAGCTTACATTTTAGAAAGCTGTCCAAAGGTATCTTTGAAGGTGAGTGACATCAGCAACAGTGCTAAAGGAGGGATAAGGGAAGTGTAGTACGTGTGAATGTCCATAAAAGCAGATGTTAATGAAGACACACACACACACACACACACACACACACACACACACACACACACACACACACTCTCTCTCAGAGAAACACAGACATTATCACAGTTGGCAGGATTCGGATTAGAACTCCTACCCAATTAGTTTGCTACACTACAGTATTAGGCAGTTATCACAAGTGCCAAAGAGATTACATGGCTGATACCTGGCAAAGGGTTTTTTACAAATGAACCCACATATGCTCTCATTATCAAGTTTGGGATTAGCCATCAAAGTAATTCACCAAGTTTGGACACTACTAGGGAAATTGAACCATTTAAGGTTAATAACATGGTTATGCATTATACAGTAGAAGCTAGATGTTTTGAAAAAATTATTTCTAACAACTGGAATTTATTACAAGCTGCTAGTGACATTTGTCACTTATTTAGTTCCAGACCGACCTTTACTTATAAAAATAGAAGTAATTTTATGGCTTTACTGGAACATACTAGGTGAACATATGGAGTCCCCACTACAAGAAAATGTGAACATTGTACATACTGTACGTATATTAATGTTAATAAAGATGGTGAGGTGCTTAATAAGATCAAAACATGGAATGTGGGTACATTTGTAAACTACAGCACAAAAAGAATTATTTATTTAGCTATCTGTTGCTCATGCAATGCATTTTATATTGGTAAAACCAATAATTCCCTTAAACAAAGGATATATCAACATATTTACAGTATTAGAAGAAGGGACAACAAAAGTGCACTTGCTCAACATTCATTATATTGTTTAAATTTTAATAAGTTTGTGTTTTTAATTTTGGAACAGCAGGTTTTGCATGACATTGGTGGAGATTGGGAAAATTAATTACTTAGGAAGGAAATGAAATGGCAGCTTAAATTTGATGCTGCATACCCACCAGGGTTAAATGATAACATTTTTATTTCTAGTGAATTAAAGAGAAGGGCTTTGGAAATGTAAGCGTATTTAACTACTTTTAACTATTTTGTACTATTTTAAACTATTTAAATTCTTTACATGTATTAATTGTAAGCATGTTTCTTTAAATGCATTGGTTGTTTTGGAGGGGCATGTTTCTTTGAATGTTTTTAAGCAGAACTTTGAGCTTAATCTGGGTTTTTCTGAAGATGTCTGACTTGACAGATGAAAGCGCTTAAACATTCTCTGTTTTATTTTTATTTGGATCATTAAAACGCTGCTTTGTGGTTTCCTTTTAGACTGACTTGGTTTTCTTTGGATTTTGTTTGGTGTATACCTGGTCAAGTACTGGTGGAATTATTTTAGTATGTAACACTATAGCATTACACAATTATCACATGTGGCATGGAGCGTATAGGGTTATCCTTTATCCAAAGGGGTATTTCAAGGTGACTTACACTATATCATTGCAAGATTATCACACACGCCATGGAGCTTATAGGGCTGGCCCTTGTCCAAAGGTGTATTTCAAGGTGACTGACATCAGCAGACTTGATAAAGTAGGGCAATGGGAGGTGTAGTCACTGTGAATGGCCTCAAAATCATTAATCTCTGCACACACACACACACACACACACACACACACACACACACACACAGAGCTTCTCAGTTGCCATGTCTGGGATTAGAACTCCTATCTAACTAGTATGTTACACTATAGTATTACACAGTTATCACCACACAACATGTCTGTTCAAGGTGGGTTTGCTAAAGTAGGGCAACGGGAGGTGTAGTGACTGTGAATGGCTTCAAAATCATTAATCTTTACACACACATAGTTTCACAGTTGCCATGTCTGGGATTAGAACTCCTACCTAAGTAGTATGTTACATTACAGCATTACACAGTTATCACATGCACCACAGAGCTTATAGGGCCGGCCTTTGTCCAAATGGGTATTTCAAGGTGACTGACTTCAACAGGCTTGCTAAAGTAGGGCAATGGAAAGTGTAGTGACTGTGAATGGCCTTAAAATCATTAATTTCTACACACACGCACACACACACAGACACATGTGCAATGTGTAGGATTAGAACTCTTATCAAACTAGTATGTTACACTATAGCGTTACACAATTATCGCAAGCACTACAGAGATTATGGGGCTGAGAATTGGCCAGAGGGTTATTTCAAGGTGGCTGACATCAGCATGAGTGCTAACATGGGCTATGGGAAGTGCAGTGTGTGTGAATGGGCCATAAACTATTCCTCTGGAAGCACACACGCAACTTTACATTTGGCAGGACTGGGTATACAAATGCCAGATTAATACTGATTTGTATTCTCATGTTACACAGTTATCACAAGCACCACAGACACTATAGGGCTGAGGGCTACCAAAAGCAAATGTCTACAGTGATTGACATTGGCACATCATGTGATATTGGCCAATTGGATATGTGGTGGGTGGGACAGGCCTCATGATAACAATGTTTTTGTCAATGTCTTCCTCTCTTTTTTCACATCTCTCTGTGTGTATGTTTGACCCATTATAGTGTGTTGGCCTTGGATATGTGTGAGTATTCCTATCCAATGTGTGTGCAAAGAACAAATGGTGTGCAATGTGGTGTGTGTGCACAGACATCTGTGACTGACATACATGTATAGTCCACTGTTGTTGTCAGATATGGGCTTCATTTTTCTTGTTGTCAGATATGGGCTTCATTGTTCTAAGTGTAGGAGCATGCCCAGTATGATCTTCTGCATTGAGTGTTTGAATCCATTCCAGGTAGGTTGTTCTCCAGTGCAGGATTTTGTCTTCTACACCTACAGCTAGCAGCCTGTTTCTCCAGGATATCTGTAGATAGGTTGACAATATGGAGTCACAATGGGCGAAAGATAGTGGGATACTGTAACTATTGTGTCTGTGCTGCTTGTGTTACATGGCTGGTGTTCGCAGAGATATTCAGACATATGTACTGTTTTACACTGTGATGTATTATGTCATCAGCTACTGGCAGATATACTTATTTGCTCACAGTTATTTCCTGGGAAATACAAGATGAATGAAGCTGTGTCCAGTATTGTTGTCTGCGGCCTACATATTCTTGCACACTCATGCCATTCTGCAGGAGTAGCTGCAGACACTTGCTGATGGGTCTGTGTAAATGGTCCAGCACCTTGGTACTGTGGTGGCTGAGGATCCCCTGCTTGTACATCTATCGACATAACAGAATAGCCATATCCTGCTGTGGCAATACCTCTCAGCTGAACAGATTCACCCAGGTAACCCAGAGCCAGGGCTCATATCTGATCAGTTCTCCTTCACATTGTGGTTTATGAGTGGGTTTGTAGCCACCCATTACTGGGTTTGCAGGAAGGGGTAGTATGGACACACATCAGAGTTTCAGACTTCACACACTCCATGAAGTCCATGCCTCTTCACCCCCCACTCTGTTATTCTATCCTCTTCCTAACATTATGCGAGTGATATCTGAGAGGTATCCCTATAGTTGTCCCTTCATCCCAGTGGTATTTAGGGGTTGGTCCACAGTTAATGCAGTAGGACATGGTGGGCATGCTACTGGGATTTGTCGACATGGCCTTGCATTTTTGTTCTGTGGACTGTGCTATGTTGTTAGTTGGGACCCCATGAGATAACATACATTGGAAGTATGGTTGAGGTACTGGCCTTTGACAGAGGACAGTAAGGCATTTGGTAGTGATGCAGGCCATCTGTAGCAGGCCAGTACATTCTGTCACTCCTACAGTCCCAGGCTGTGAACCACTGGATTCCCCTGGGGTGACAGGGTAAGTGTGTGAGGTATTAATGGCAATAGTTCCTGTCCATATTAATCCATTGATCTGGATGCTGGCAGGGTGCTGCTTACAGCTAGGGACACACCTGCATGGGAATCTCTTCAGCATGCTGCCTTCTGTGGGTATTTCCATACAGAAGTGAGGGTCATACTGTGCTCATTCTCAACATCAGGGATAGGACCTGTGAAAAACCTGCGGCTGATGGTGGGGTAAGCTGAGTGCATGTGTGATATAGAAGCTTCTTGCAGCCGATTCACAGATATACCTGGGACATTCCCCTTATGCTGCCTTGTGCAGAACATAGGCAGTCTCTAATTACTTCATAACTGTGGCTTTTGTGGTCTGCCAGTGATTGGCCAGACTATGTCAGTAATCCATACTACACAGACAACTAATGTGTTGCTAACTTGTACGTACAATACCAAAGGTGTGTGCAGTTGACAGTTGCATTTTATGTACTCTTTCTAGAGTACTTACACCTGTGTACTGTGTGTATGTCTGGGCCCACATTCATGGCATGGCCATCTTTCAGATGGTGACAGATATTGACATCTGAACACTGAATATGGGTGACTGCTGAATTGGTTACTTGGATGAATTGTGATTGCCACTGCAGTTGTCAGAATATGGCCCAGTCATCGACAATACTGGCCATAGGCCACTGGGACACAACCCTTCATGCCTACATGCTGACCACTTCCACACAATATACAACACACAAAACCTAGCACACAGAGCCCTGCATATTGCACACATGCAACAATCTATCCTGTAAATTGGACCAGCTCAGGTAATCTGTGTTCCACTGTTATTAAACCCACACATACACGTTACTGCATTTCTACATAGGATTGTGGAGGGGGCACACCTGACAACTGTAAACATTTGCTATGACTGTACTGGTATTTCAGGTACTCTGTTGGCTTCCATTTCATTTTGTATTCTGACCTCTCATGCAGACTTGAGGCATATCAGTAGAGTACAGATCTTAGGTTTTATTGACCTACATTTCAGTTTCACGCTTCTTACCCTTCAGAACTAACATACAACTGCCTGACCTGTTGTAGTCTGTCTGTGTAGGTCTGGAGGGGGGCTGTTCTCCATTGCCATTAATTGGAGGCCTTAGCACAGCCTTTCATTATGGTCATCTACACCTGTCCTGCTGGCTGAGGCTGTTGTTGGGTACGTGAGTCTCACTGACATGCATGTGTGTGTCCTATGGACACACATTTGGGCCACCATATGTACTGCAGTGGGATTTGTCACCTTGTCTAGTACTGCCTAATTTGTCATGCTGCCCATATAGGTGTCTACTGTCTGCTGCCATTCCATTCAGCCAACCGATTATCTTGCATGCTCACATCCATACCATAGATACAACTAGCAGAATATACTACTCCATTCAACAATTAATAGGAAGAGTGACTTACCTTGTGGCTGTGCCAGTATTGAGGATGGTACTGGAGGGCTGACTATGTCAGATGCACGTAGTACACTCCCTATACATGGTAAAACACAGGTAGTGTCATGTTTGGCATCCCTTTTACTGTATGTATGAGTCAGAGAGAGGTGTCATTCCCTGGGTTCCTACCGTGTCAGTGTATGTGCTATGCGTTGCCTCTTTGCCAAAGCCTGGGCATACTGGGCATGCCTTCTTCTGCCTATATGGGCAGGTTCAGGTTTTTCCTCCTCCAAGTCACTCTGTGCCTGTGCTGGCCTTTGCAATGGTGGGGGCTGTGCGGCCTTGCCCCATACTGTTCCTGCTGCAGCTGTTTCCCCAGGATCATATTGTGTAACATGGCACATGTGAAGGTTGGAGGAAGATGGTTGATGGCTGCCATCCTAGTCAAATAGAATTTGATACATAATTCTATCAATTGTATAAATAAATGTAAAATAGAGGCTTCTGTTTTAAATGAAAGAAAATACTGTAAAATGTGAACTTCAAGATTGTTGCAACATTGCCATCTGCTGTAAGGAAAACCAAGCCAAGCATTTCAAATGTGTCTTTTGAAGTTGAAAAGATCTTATGAATCTCTTTGATGTTTTACAAGTCGGCTCCCGTGAGTCTGGATGAAGGTTTCATGCCCATTGTTTTAAAGTTAAAGTTTAGGGCTAGAATTTACATGTGGAAGGTGCTTTATTGCTCTGGTTTCTGCTAGAGTGTATATGTGAAATGCCTTTTATTGTTGTAGTCACCTGAGCAGGTGTTAGCTTGATAAATAATGCAGTTTGTGCCCTGGGAACTCCAGACCAAGTGTCAACATGATGTAATTTGGGAGGGCCTTAAAGAGCTGTTGACTAGTGTTTAAAAACTATTGTTGAGGGAGAGACTAAAAAGCATTTTGATCTTGGACATCTAACCTAGCACTGCTTATGCTTTATGTATGTAAGTAGGATTATAGCACTGTGATTTCTCTTAGGAATAGTTAAGCTTAGAAGAAAGTTAGACTAAGTATTTTTCTTTGAAATCAGAACTTTCCTACGATATTATTTAAAGTATCTGTGTGATCTCTGAACTTGAGTAGCAGTGTACTGTAGTAGTTTTGTCTTGTGTTTTAATTATTTATTATTAAATATTTTAAAACCTTTACCTGTGGCTGGTTTATGTTGAGATAATTTAACCTCTAAAGTACATTATATATTTACAGATTTTACTGTCTAAGTCATTCCAAATTAAGCCTTGACTGTTTAATCATACTATCAGTGGATTATAATATTGCACAGTAATAACTGGACACCCTTTTAAGGGCCTTTTAGTAGCTGATAATTATTAGCTGGGTGGTGGCAGGAATTACTACCGTATGGTCTGGGTAATAGGGGCACAGCTGGAGAACCCGTGCCAGCCTTTTCACAGGAAGGTCTGTGTGGTTGTATAACCTCTTCTCAAAGTGTGTGTGTGTGTGTTGTGTCAGCTACTTGGGCAGGGAAATGAAGCACTGGTTGGACAGAGAGGGTACAGGAGGTTTTAGCTTGCCAACTAGGCTGAGACCTGGACCCTATAGCTATGCCAGTGGGGAGTCTTATTGGGGACCTGGTGAGCAACCAGCCCCAGACTGACTGTGATCTCTGTGTGCACTTAAGGGAAATTGTACTTTACTGCATGTATTAGTTATCCTTTCCTCTTCTAGGACTCGCCATCTCTGGTGTCAGTGGTGAGGATTGAAGTTCTTTGATTGCTGGGCCAGGGCACGGGCGTCACAGCACATGCAATGAAAATTTGTGTACATGTGGCTGTTGAGTACTGCAGGGCTCCCCCAGGTATAACCAGGCACTGGAACTGTGACTTGAGTATCCCAGACACACACTCTATTATGATTCTGGTTTGTGCGTGTGCTTCATTATGGAGTTCTTGTTCGGGTGTGTGTGCATTTCTGATGGGTGTCATCAGCCTTGGCTCTAGTGCTCTAGTGCATAATCAGCATCCTCCACTAGGTTGCCATATGGGATGTCCCCACTGGCAAATCTCTGGTACAGCTGTCATATGCCAGATGTGGGAGTCGTAATAGCTTCTAGGGCTACCAGCACACACATTCATTATAATGCCCTGGGCATCGCACATGACCTGGCAGTTGATGGAGGGGAAGCCCTTGTGGTTTATATAGACCCTACTCTGCTTACAGGGTGGTGCTTTGATGTATATGTGCTTGCAGTCTATAGCACCTACTACCTCAGGGTATTCTGCTATTTGGTGGAAGAGATGCATATTGCTGCTCAACGCCTCACAGATGTTGAGGAAATATATGTGCTCACCAGCATGTGCTGAAATGGCATCCTGGAAATGGTAAAGTACCCTGGATGCTGATGCCTGCGAGATCCCCATAATATCCCAGTTGGCCTTTGGAAAGTACCTGTGGCTAGTATTCTAAAGCCTACACATACCTTGGTATCCACTGGGATGGGTTCCCCTCTGTTGGGTCTGTGTGTGAGGTGTGGCCGGCACAGCTCAACAATTTGCTGTAGGATGTCCCTGTCCACCCTATTGTGCTCCACTATCTCCAGCTCATGCAGACCCTGGTAGGTTACCCTAGGTCTGTACACTCTTCTCTTTCTCATCCCTGTAGGTTGGTCATCAGCATTCTCTTCCTCACCACCCTCAGCCTCTTCCACATATTGATGTATGAGAGTGACAGCAGCCCCTATCATTTTGTTAGTTTTGTCAGGCAAAATTTCCCTGTCTGTGTACACCAGTGGTGTAGATTTTGTTGGAAAAACCAGAGTGAAAGGTGTTTGCATAGTTTATAGTAGTGTGCTGGGCTGGGCTGCTACCTGTGTAATTGGTTGATTATGATACATTTTACCTGCCAGCTATACTAGTTCTCTTTGATTGCCTTCCTACTGCTGTTTTCCCTTCCCATTGCCTTTGCGTATAAGCCCTGAGGCACGTCGTGCATACCCAGTGCTCAGATGTGAACAGAGCTGCTATTTCCTGTTTTTTTTTTTTTTTTTTAAACCCATTTTGGCAATGTAAACACTGCTAGGCAGCCTCAGGACCCCCTCCCCCTTCCTTAGCTGTGCTTAGCTAAGGGCAAACATGGGCCACAGAGCTTCAATAAGCTTACAGCATGCATGACACTCCCCCTTATGAGGTCATCTAGCTCTTATGCTTATACGATGGTGTTGTTGCACCTACACGGTTGGGTGCAAACTAGCAGTGAGGAGAAATCTGTGATTCAGTATCAATCCCCTCATTTGCATAAAACTGACTGCTAATGAATGGTTACAAAACTGACACTCAGCCTTCCCCCTTAGCAACCATTATTCCATGGTATTGTTGTCTTATGCATGCCATTGACTATTATGGCAGAATGCTGATTTTGTTTTTAAAGCT
>NC_056741.1:678423409-678580909 GCF_019279795.1 Protopterus annectens | reverse complement strand
GCCATAAATGCTGTGATGAATGCAGCATTTGCCTATGAATGTTAAGAGACAAAATAGAGATTTCAGATAACATCAAGAAAATATAGTAAAATACATTAATTTCTCAGCTGTTATCTGTGGAATTGCTGATGTCATTATTCTGAATTTTAGTTAAAAAAATATGGCAATCCTTGAATTACAACAGCTTACCATTGTATATTGTGACCATGTTGACACTGCTGAAATATATTCCCAGGCAACATAATGGCAGCAAAATTGAACCTGTTTTCATCAGCACATGGTTAAAGTTTATCAACAGCTTATCTATTTTATTTTGTTTTTCTGTGCCAATGACTTCAGAGGCAAACAAAGACATATCAAATATTTCTGAAAAAATCATGTTAGGGAGTAGAGGTCATTTCCGGGTGTGGGGGGGGGGGGACATTCTACAGCCTGAGCAGAGGAATTATCCTTCAAATTTACAGTTTGAATTAACGTGTCTGTCCTACTGGTAGCATTTCAGCTTAGCACAGCAAACCATCACTAGGAAGGAAATTATCAACAAGCAGCTGGTAGAATCTGTTAATGGAGTGGAGTATATTTCCTGTCATGCACTGCACCATGTTTGATGCTCAAACTTCCATAGTAATCAGCCTGTTTTTGCGTGCTCAACAGTGTTTTCAACCCAAAACCAGTTGGAATAACCATCTTTTTTGTGTAATGAGCAAGTTACTGTCTCAGCAGCTTATAAGACCATGCTTAATTTGCGGACTGAGAGAGAGGGGCACTGTTTTCGTTTACTTCTCTTGCTGTTTGCTAATGAATATAATTGCAAGAGATAACTATGGAATAGTCAGTCTCGGATGGTATTCGACAATATTATTAAATCCTAAAAAAGAAATAAAAAGATACTGTGATATGAGGTTGTGACACCCCACCACTGGCCCAGTAATCAAGGACCCTTAATCCTCACCATTGGCAACAGTGGGGGATGTACATAATGGTAGGATGACAAGTATATGCAGAGTAAAGTGCAATTTCCCTTAAGAGCACACAGAGACCATAGTTTGCCTAGGCTGGTTTGATTCCCTATAAGACTAACCACTGGCACAGCTATAGAGTTGAGATCTCAGCTGAGTGGCCAAGCTGAGACCTCCAGCACCCCCTCTGTCCAACCCATGCTTTGTGTCCATGCCCAAGTAGCTGACACACACACACACACACACACTCTCTTTGAGATTTTATTTATACACAAACACACACACACACACACACACACACACACACACACACACACACAGCTGGGAAAGGCTGGCACAGCTATGCCCCCTTTTGCCCATACTATAAGGTAGTTATTACTGCCACCAGTCAACTCTTTATCAGCTACTTTAAGGCTCTTAACAAAGGATGTCCAATCTTACTGTGTAATGTTACTATTAATCTAAATGGTAGTTTGACCAAGAGCAAGGCTATTAGGAGTGGCCCACACAATATCACCAAAAAATATGCAAGTACTCCCAGAACTTAAATATGTCTCACAAATATCAGTCACAATGCAAGGTTTAAATATATTTAATAGTAAATAATAAAAGAACAAAAAATACTCAGTAAATAATCACAGTTACATCAGAGTTCAAAATCACAGGAAATACTTAAAACACCATAGAACAGTCTCAGATAAGTAAAGAAAAGATCTAAGTTATTCTTCACTATATTCCTGTCTGAATCTAAGAGAAATTGTTGTGCCATAGATAACTTACTTATAGAGCCAGGCAAGACAGATGTGGTGAGTGGGTCTTCCAGGTGATGCCATCAGGTCAAAGACAAAATAAAAATGCCCTGCCTCTGTCTCTTAAAGACTTCTTAAAATTAATATTCCAAATACTATTGCTGGGCTAGCTTGAAGGATGACATCAATTTTTGTCAACTAGCTTTAGTTCCCAAGCTAAACCCCATTGCTAGAAACTGCTAGCATTTAGCATATCCCTGTGAAAATACATAGCCCTCAGATGTTTGCAGCTGCTGGAAGACATAAAACAATAAAACACTTACAAGACAATGCAGAAGGCTCCCTAGTTTTAAACATCCTGTCTTGTTGCTGCATTGAAACCATCGTTTATGGCGCAGTTATAAAATAATTTAATTTCAACTATTTTTCTGAAGTTTTGCAAGTTAACCATCTATGTTCCAGTTTCCACTGTTAAAGTACATATTTACACAGTTACAATAGTGCATATACATTTCTGTTCTTTTCTAGTAGGCTACACTGTGGAAACATCTTTAAGGCTCTGTACTTTACAAAGCCTTTTGACACACACTTCTATACCAGCAGTTTGATATACAGACAACATACAGCTCTAATACATTTGTAACACAAGCATATAAATCATGTTGATATTCACAAATGACGTATAATTATTTACAAAATTCCAGATAGCTGGGCTGGCAGTATCTCCTTTCTTGACAGAGGTAATGTCTAATCACTAAGATTTGTGACAGAATGTTACCTGTTCAGCATTATAGCAAAGAAATGCCAGAAAGGAGCAAAATATTCCCAGAGAAGTGAAACTGGAGACATGGGTGTGGGCTGAGTGGTGAGAAGCAGAACTGAATAGAAAACTGAGTCACTTGACTGAAAGTGAGATAACAGCAAATGTCCTGCAGGGGTATCACACTTTCAGAGTCACATACAAAACAGATGGCTAGCAAAAACTTTAAAGCTAAAAAATGGTTGGACTGGACTGTGGAGTTTTGGGTGGTAATATATTATAGCAAACTGAACACATTGTGTGGGTTTTGCATGTTGAGTTTCTTAACATCATTCTGATGTAGCTTCACCTAAGTATGATGCTGGCAGGCTGGCTTATCTAAATTATCCCTAGATGTAATCCTTACCATTGTCTTTATGGCTTGGGATGTGGCAAGGAAAGATCTACAGATAGTCCACTTACCCATTATAACAAATAATTTAATAAATAAAAATAAACTTTCAGAAATAGTCATAGGTAGGATGGTGTGTGAACAATGCTGATTCAGAGGAAAGGCCTGCGATTATTATTTTTACTGTTGTGGCACATTTCGAGGTAATCCAACAGTTTTATGTGGTTTTATGAAAACACAACAGCTATAACAAGGATGGAGAATTAACTGGCTAATGAAGTGCAACCATTCAGAAGTACAAGTGATGATTAGAAGCCCACAAAAGAAGAAAAGGATAATATGAGATGAGACTGAAAAATGGAGGTTAGATATTTTTATGCCCTTTTGGTCCCCTATTCCTCCCACAGCCATTAAGTGCATGCCCACTGATTAATCTGTCCTGTATTTTCTGGCATCTGTACACATTTATCATGGGAAATGAACACTAGGAAATGTGGGGATTCAGAAGATTTTGTCAGGTTTCTTGTTTCAAAATTACCTTGCTTCTTAGTCTCATGATCTGCTTTGTGCCCTTCTAAAGACAGACGCTGGAATATGTGGAGTACTTAACTAATGTTTGTTTTTATTTAATAAGTTAAAGCTCGTTAATGAAGCTAGAGCACTGTTCCACTTAGGCTTGACCTCGATATTGCAGGAGCTCTGCCAGAAGACCCTACATGTACAAGCTTATTGAGAATTTTGTCATTGTTTAATAGTCTGTAGTCACTACATCTGACCTTGATATTGCAAGAACTCTTCCACAAGGCCCTACACCTAGAAGCTCAACCCAAAAAGACTGAACTATTACTTTTTCTCCAAATCCTTCTCTCATGAAAAAACAAAACTGAAAGTCCTCTCTCTCTTGATAATGCAACCATTGAAGTCACTTCTCATAGCAAACTATTAGGGGGTGATAATAGATGATAATCTAACATTTGATCTGCATATATAAAACTGCATAAGAAAAACTCAACAAAAACTAGGGGTGTATTGATGTATAAAGCAGAGATGCCTTGGATTCACTTGTGAATGTTTTTGTGTGAATTATAGCTGATAAACTCTTCATTTGCAAGCTCTTGTCATGAAGACCAGCTTGAAGCAGCTTAATTAGAATCATGAGCACTATTGTGATGTTGCAAGAGTTCTTTTTTTTCCAAAATGTTTTTATTCATTTCATAACACAATAAATTATCAGTATAGCAACAAGAAAAAACAAACTATATACAATGTCCGTAACAATTAAAAAAGCAATGTACATAGGAAAACCCTTAATATTTCTCTTAACAGATTAGACAATTATGTCCAAGCAATTAAATGATGAGTTACGTTGCTAGTCCTTGCTTTTATAGTAGCACTCTCATTCTTACAAATGGATTTCACAAGATGAATAAACTCAACTTTAAAGACAGTGGTAGATTGGGATTTCCAATTTTTAGTAACAATTTTCCTTGCTAAAGAGAGGATAGATCATAGTAAAAATGTTTCATTTTTAGGAATGACTTCAGGAATAGGAACACTGAAAAGGATAAGGCACTCATTCCATAGAGCTTTACAAAGATATTTAAAGTCTAACCAAAATGGGGAAATTATTTTGCAATTAATAACCATATGTATCCAGTCAGCACCAGGGTGTCCACATCTCCAGCATTTCATTTCATCTTTCTTGTCCATCATTGCTAGTCTATGTGGAGTGAAAAAACATCTATGTAAAAATGTCCATGTGTATACACGCCAGAACAGGGAAGATGTGGATTCCTTCACCGACTGTAAACAGAGTTTTTTAATCTTTTTCTGAGAATACTTGCTTATTAACTTCACTTGAATAATTCCAAAAAGAAACATCCATGTTAGTAAAATCATTTCTGAGAATTTTATAAATAACGGAGATATGTATGAAGTATTCTTGGGTGAGCTATTAATAATTGATAAAATTCAAGATTTTAAGTTATTCTTATTATATACCTCTAATGAGTGTATGAGCTTAGTATGCATAAAATCCTTATATGTTTGGATGTCCAGCCAGTTGCAATTTTGCAAACTATATCTGCTGATCAAATAGTCTGCAGAACTTATTTTATTAGCTGAGAGAAATTAATTCCAATATAAAAGGTCACCCTTCTTAAATTCTAACATTTTCTGAGTATTAAAAGATAGCAAGCATTCATTTGTGTAGGCAATAGGAAACATTATTAATAAATTCTTAATTAATTGATTAGAAAACATAAGCTTTTTAAATAACAGCACTATTTCGTTTACAAAAGGTTTAAGAACAAGTTTTGACCTTTCACTTTGAATGTATATTTTTAAATTCCATATAAAGATGTTTGTATGTATTTAAATATATGGCTCAAGGAATTCACTTTATAATCTCCAAATACTGAAATATTGAATTTCAGTATCTCAAGACTATAAAGCCGAAAAATCAAAATACTGAAACCCTAAAAGCACGAAATTCAAAATCGCTACTTTTAAACACACCCTACACCACACAAACTCACATACACCTTCCTCCCCACACTACAACAAACAAACAAAACACACACAAACACAACAACACAAATATATGAACCTACTCTACATATAAGTAGGAGGCAAGCCCCCCTGCACCCTCCCCCCGTGTGGGAGGGCTGTGCCCCCCACACCCCTTCTACTTATATGTACTAACTCTGAGGTTGCACTAAAAAGACAAAGACATGAAACCCACCACTACACAATCTACATTCCCCTTGCACAAACACACATCACATACATACAAACACCACCATTCTCAACACTTACACACTCACACTCTTACCTACATACTGTAAACTACACCTACAACTTCCCAACACACTAACATACACTAAAATCCCTACCCAAAGCCCTTAAAATATAAACACTTACCTGAATCTCCAGCTATCCATTAACACAGCGCACCACCATAACCACTGATTTGATATTTCCGGATTTGGTTATGTGGTCTTTCGTGGAACTGGGCTTTCGCTATTTTAGTCTTGAAATACTGAAATTTGATATTTCAGTATTTTGAGATTATAAAGTGAACCTAGTTCAAACAATGTTCTATTACTATGTAGAAGTAAAGTTTCATGTATTGATTTCCAATATGATGTATAAGAAGTATTATTCCAAAGCAAGACTATATTATGAAATGCGGAATTTAAATAAAAATCAATATTTGGAAACCCTATACTTCCTTCATCCCAATTTGTGATGTGCCAGAGAAGAGAAATGCTTGTTTTTTTAGGATACAAAGGAAGTTGAGTAATAAGTTATTAATTTTCTGTTTAATTTTGACAGGAGGGGGAATTATTAAAGCTCAGCCAATGGATATGATTTTAGGTAACAGTATCATTTTGATTAAAGTTAGTCTGTCTTCAAATGTGAAGAAGAGTCTGTTCCAACTGTCAATTAAACTTGTAATTGAGTTTATAAGTTGGTAGTAATTAGATGTGAGTGATTTTTTTATAATTAGATTCAATAATGATATCTAGATATTTAATATGTGTGCCCTCCCAGTTTATGTCTCTTTTTGATCTAAGTTTCATAGTAACATTTTTATTCACCAGAAGTAACTGAGTTTTGTTGTAACTGAATTTTAGACCAGAGATGTTTGCAAAGAAGTCTAGATTATCTAATAGGTGATCTACTGAATTTTCAATAGCATTAGAAGTTATTAGTAGGTCATCAGCAAACAGTTGTAGCTTGGGGGATACTTTGTCTGACACTTTATATCCTTTTACACTGTCATATGCTGCAAGAGTTCTAAAATTCAAAGAACTATCCAGGTTACTTCTTCTTGCCTAATAAACAAACATAATATTTTGAATCATATGCTAAGATGTCAATGAATACAAGTTACATAATAAACAAAAGACAGCGAATTGTTTTCTAAACCACTGTCAGTTATTAAATAGTTCTGAATGCTTGCAATATACCAAAAGGATAGATTATATAATAGCGTACAGAAAGGCACATCTGTTAAAAAAATGTAGGGTTGTGTTTCTCTGTTATCTCTTTTGAATGAATGGAAGTTAATATCTCAGAACAATTTATTATGGAAAGTTTGAGTCTTAAAAGGGAAGATTTTACAGATGTTTGTTCAGATAATAGTAGACATAACATTTAAGGAAAATATGACTGATTCTAACAGTAGTACTAGATTAAAGAGTATCAAATATATAAGGGTAAATATAAATGTTTTCTTATATGGCAGTCTACACTTGGATTAAAATCTAGGAATATAGTAATAGTACAAGACATAGTAGACAGAAATAGAAAGAGATCAGAGCTAGTAAATATGCATATTTAAAGAATATAAATATCTCTGTAGGGGTTGGCATTGAAATTAAGGTGTTCATCTTATAGGCACAAAGTGCAGGATTTGATTCTCACATGGGATAATTAGCTGGGTTTGGAATGGCCTGCAAGGGGAGTTAACTTAGAACTAATTTATGATTCTATGAACAACTTTATACATAGTAAATAAAATAGAAAAAATGTAAAATCATCTGACCTATAAATTAATAAATATGAAAATAGCAACTGACTTCCTCCATATAGTAGACTAGGAAGATAATGTGAGGTACAAGGGAAAGATGATTATAGAGTTATTCAGTTTGGTCAATTTATAATAAAGATTCTGAACACCTGTTTAATTCTTCTTATTTATAATAACTCACTGACGGGCTTGTTAAGATGATGCATACTAAAAATATGAGACACATTAATTAATATAGGCTTTTTTAAAATGATGCACACTAAATATATGTGACAAATTAATATGAATCAGAAGCATGAGCTATGCTTTGTTAATCTAATGGAGAGTTTGAGAGGTAGTTTGTCTTATTCAACCAACTAGGAATACATTATTCCATGGTAGATTGTTTTAGGGTTTTATCATTAGGTACTTTTTTATTTGATTCCAAAGTTTAATCCATAGCTGAAGATTTTGTATTGTTATATATAATGTATATAATTTGTTTTGTACATGAATGCAATTTCATTATACTTGTGTTTTTTTTTCTCGCTCTCTCTTATATAAATGTCTGATTTTAAATGCATATCTAGTAGTACTAATGGATTGCATAATCCAGTAAAGAGGGATAGTCTGTTCAAATACTTGCAGTTGCATAAAGCTCAATAGTATTTCTACATGAAACACATTTACTTAATAAAAATGTTCATTAAAGAATTATTTGGGTTTAGCAGGTTCTAGCTTTCAAGATAAAAGAAGAAGCTTCCTCATTTTATGGAAGAACTCACCAGTAATTCCTAAAGTAAAAGATACCTATGTTGATAAAAATGGTATGGTAAAAATTGTTATAATTGAGTGGAACAGAAGACTATATACATTGGTGAATTACTGGATTCCAGGGTTTGAGCTAAAGATGCAAATAAATACTTAGGCACTATAGCTTATTACATGAAATGTAAAGTCATAATGGCTGATGATTTTAATTGTATAAAGACAAAGATTTCACTGTAGATAAAAAGCTGAGAATCACATCTTCAGCCAAACACTTCATGCATTTTTTTTTAATCTAATGAAATTAAAGGATATATATGAGCTGAGGAAAACAAACTCAGTTCAATTTACCCATTATTCATATAGATATGGAAAACAAATAAATATTGATAATATTTTTGTCTCAAACAATCTGTTACCACATATCAGAGAGGTTTCAATAGTTTCATGTTCATTATCAGACCATAATGGTATAATTTTTAATATTTTATCAATGACAATCTAATACATTACAGGAGATTACCAGCATACATTATTAAAATAAAAGGATTCAAGGATTGGTAGATTAAAGAGATCAACATTTCCAAGAAATAAACATGAGTGGTGAAGTAACAGACATCATCCTGAGGGATTCACTAAAGGCTAACATGAATGAAAGAGTTACACAAGCTGGTAACTTAGTAAAGCAAGACAATGGGACAAAGAAATGGTTATACTACAGGCCAAAACAGACAACACTAAAGTTAAATCTAAAAGCAAATGACATTATCGGTCAGTATGAACATAAAAGCTTAAATGCAAAATATGTTGAAATTCTAAATCATAAAGTTTCAATACACCTGGAAAAAACTTAAACTTTAGGTATATTCTGTAAACCGTTTAAGCTTGCATAACGTTGCTCTTAGATCAAAGAAAACGAATAAAGTAAATCATATCAAAGAAATTATAACACATATAAATAATAAAAAGCAAGTAGAACAGATATTAAGGATATTCTTGGAGGCTTTAAAATATTTTATGAAAATACAAATAATAATTCAAATAACCTACATAATGATGTAGCTGAAACTTTTCTAAGGGAAAATATAAATAATAAACAAGTGAACAAATAAAAAAAATGACAGACCATTCACTTTTGACAGATATAAAAGATCAAATAAAAAAGTTAAAAAATAATAAGGCACCAGGCTTAGATGGTCTTATGTCAAAACTATATAACATACTACCGGACGGTGCAGTTATTAGATACGGCCTACAGAGAAATAAAAAACAACTGCTGAAGTCTCCCCAGAGATTTTTTTTTTTGAGAGGTTATTGTATGGTCTGTATGGTCTTTATTGCAGTGTTTTGTGCACACCAGTCCCTGTAATAGGTGTGTGTAGTTGAGTAGTTCTTCAAAACAAGCACTGTTTTTCACATCTGGCAACTGCACAGGTGTCAGTCAAATGTCAATTTTAAGAAAGAAAAATTGTAAACAAGTGTCAAAAAATATATTATGCCACAGGTAAACTTTTTGCCCAGAATGGTTTGTCGAAGTGCCTTCCTCTGCATTCATTCTCATGTTGCTGGTGATTTTGCATGCCTCTCATGATGATAATCCCTCACAATATGTCTGTCTATTTCTTTTTCATTTTGATTAGATGGAGTAGCTACCTTAAGAAGGTTTGCTTTCTTGGTATCAGTGCTCACACTCTCCTGTGTTATCCCTCTGCACTGTCATTCATTTTAGGGAGTGCCTTCAGGTGTAGCATCCCTAAAATAATTGGCGGATCAGTTGGCACTATACCTATCTTTTTTTCACTGCCTCTAATCACCTCATGTTGCCTTTCCAAGAATCTACCTCCTTCCAAACCAGTTAATTATTGGACTCAGCAACTCAGGCACAGTGTGTCTACCTGCATAAGGCTGAGATTTCCTAAAGAAGTACAGAGTTCCAAGTTGTTTTACCTTGATTTGGGTATCTGTGAATTGGCTATTCAATTTGATAAGGCCTTGACTATACACTTGATTCAGCACAGTTTGGATTAAATGAAACTAACACCCTTTGTTATTACTGTCTGTAAAGATATCCTACATCCTACTGATGGCTGCAAGTTCAAAATTAGACATGATGTACTCAGGTCTTAAATCAGAGTTATTCTTTTCAATGAGCTATAGGAAGGTACCAACACAGTAGCATAGAATGCCTCCCCATTCTTACCTGCCTAAGGAGTATCTTGGCAGGCGGTAACACCTGCCTTGCCTCACCTGATTTGCCTGCAGTAGCAGCTTGAATTTTCTCCCTTTTTTATTTCCTCCAAATCTTTTGGGTTTATAATACCATGACATGACCGGACTCCATTCCTAAGTCAAAGTATGATTAAAATTCATGAAATTAGTATTGTTTCAGTTTTTGATGCCAGCCAGAAGTGCTCTTCACAGCACCCACAATGTGCCCAGTAATGATTCCTTCTGCAATTCGTACAAAGTTACATATATCGGTAACATATCTAAATAGGATTGTAAATTCTTTTTTGTAAGACCTGTTGCACCTACTATTCTTGGAACTGTCTGGGCATCTTTCTTCCACATTGCTCTAGTCTTTTCCTGCATATCCTGATGTTTTATGACTTTGTGGGTCTCTGCATGCAAGACACTGTAGTCACTGGGTGTAGCAATTTCAATGATCAATGTTACTTTTGTCTTCTTTTCATGGTCCACTATATCTGGTTTTCTTGCATCTATCTTTTGAACTGTTGGTAATGGGTGATTCCATGTGAGTAAACTTCATCATTTTCTCTGATGCTTTGTGGCTCATGTTTCCAGTGTTTTTCAGCTACTTCAATATTATAATGTTTGCACAATCTCCAGTACAACAGTCTTGCCACATTATTATGCCTTTCAGCATACAGTCCTTCTGCCATTAGTATATCATAACCAGCAACGAGGTGTGTGACTGTTTCCAATTCTGTTTTACAAAACCTACATTTGTCTATTTCTCCCACATGTTCAATGGACTTTGTGAACCAAAGTGTATGTAGCCCATTGTCTTCAGCAGCCAATATTAATCTTTCATATTTTGTTTTTTTTTTAATTCTCTTTATCGTTTTTTCCATAATAACACTGATACAAGTAAAAAAGATCAAACTATAACAATATGTACAACACACAGAAGTAAAAAACATCAAAAACTATGTACATTTATACATTGCCCACCTATAAATAAAGAGAAAGAAAACAAAATAGCAATTGGTATTACCTAAAAGAACATGTAATCATATTAAAATAAGTTCAAAAAGTATTCTCCAAAATTCTTTGAGATTCATGTTGTGAAGTAAATATTTATGTGCTTTGAGATGCTTAATAGCTAGAGTCTTAAACCCTTCCCACGATAGTATATGCCTATTTTTCCAATTCAAAGAAATATAATATTTAATTAGCATAAAAATAGAGATCAGTAATCTATAATTCTGCTCGGATAAACCTGGAAGTGGGATATGTAGAATAGTAAATTCCCAAGAAAGAGTAGACTTTTCATATCCAATTTTCTCCATTAAAACTCTCAAAGCACACCATAACTTATATGTACATTTGCAACTCCAGAAAACATGTAATAAATCATGAGTTTGATTAGGGCAAAATTGACATTGAGGGGGGTAGTTGGGATATATTTTATTAAGTATGTCAGGAGTAAGATACACATTATTCATTATCATGAGCGGAGTATATTTAAGTTTTTTTAAGGGTATGAGTCTGGAATTAATTCTTATGGCCTTAGAGATCCGATTATGGGTAATAGAGGGATTAAGTTTTAGCCAAAAATTGGAAAAAATTAGCTCATTATGCGTTTTAAGTGCCATAATAGCTTTGTAAGTATTTGAGATCATTTTTTACTAAGAAACAGGTTCCACAATGTTTTACATATTGAGATATCCTTATCAGAAACCAAGGAATTTTCCAAGTAAATATGTACTAATTCTCTGATTTGTCTTAATATGATTGTATATATTTTTAGGTAAATTCAAATTAGTTCTTAAATCCGAAAGAGACTGTTGTTTGAAAGGAAAGAGATCGGAAATAGAAGTGTTCTTGAGAAGGGGGTATTGTTCCAGATTCAACATGTGCCCGTTCAATCTTAGATTATGGTTGAGTGTAGTGGTTGCAGAGTATTAAAGAAATGAAGCATATTCAGGGAACTGAAGAGGTTTTGAAGTGGCCTTATATTAAATTTAATGCTTTTAGTAGTTTAAGATTGCCCAAATTTTCTTTGTTCAAGAAGGGGAGCACCGCAGGGTTTATGTTTAAAGATTTGACATAGTTATTATACAGGATGACCCAAGCAGGGGCCCAAGGAGAGTGATCCTTATTGTTGGAAGCAATATTTAATATTCTACTTCCATTGATTATCTCATAATATGTTTTAAAGTCAGGTAAACCCAGGCCTCCTTGTTCCTTAGGGAAAGTAAGTTTCAAATAACTAATTCTGACAGATTTGGGGGCCCAGATAAATTTTGAAAGAAGAGATATAATATTTTTAAAGAATTTATTATGTAGAATACTCATTGATGCATTAAATATATATAAAAATCTAGAAAGAATATTCATTTTAATGATTGCCGTTCTGGTCAAAAAAGGAAGCTTAAGTTTGGCCCATCTGCTTAGGTCACCCTGGACATTCGACCATTTAGCCATATTATCCTGATATTGAGTGGAGTTCCCCTGAGAGAAGGATATCCCAAGATAGTAAAGTTGTTGTTTAATGTTTATACCTGTATTAGAGAATATATTAGGGGATGGGGGAATAAATATTTATCGGAAAAATTAATGATTTATCTCTATTGAGTTTGTAGTTTGTACTTTTGGTTTGAATTCACCTCTCCTCAACTATTCCTGCATTTGATCCTGATCAACATGAGTTTTTTTCAGGAGTTTTCTATACTTGCAACTACTTTTATGCATTTTCCACATTTCTTGCCTTCTCATATGATCCTTCACCTTATATTCTTTCTTTTGTTTTTTTGGCACATTCATTTGCTGCCTGATTTTTATCAACTTCAGGTTTTATTTCCATTCTGGCTTGACACCAATATGCTTCTGCTAGACTAAGAAGGGAAGTCATCTTAGATTTGTTTTCCTCATGTTTCAAAACTTTCACCATATTTGGGTCTTGTGAGGTCAGCAGATATGTATGCAGTCCCATAATTGCAAATCTGTACATGTAATCAGTTTCAAGTAGGACCATACCTCCTTCAGAACGGAGAATATATAATCTTGATATGCACTGACTTTTATAAATCATTTGACAAATCCTTCTTGTTTTCCTGTATAATCTATCTAACACCTTTTGGGGCCAATCAATCACTCCATAACTGTAAGTTAGGACAAGAACAGCAAATTGGTTTATAGCTTGAATTTTGTTCCTAGATATCAAAGCTGTTTTCAGGATTAAAGTCTTCATAAAATATTCCTTACTGAGTTTTATTTGCATTTGCTCATGTTTTACTGTTAATCCTTCATCAGTTCCCAAATATTTATACATGCCCTCTTCTCAAGTTCTTTTTTTATCACACTCCTGTCCCAAACTGATATTTTCTTGGTGCTGCAGCTTTCCCCCTTTAAAGGTTGTGTTTGCACATTTATCAAGACCAACTGACGTTCTTATATCATCTGAAAAAGTTTTGACTACTTGCAATTGTGCTTTCAGTTCCTTATCTGATGAACTATACAGTTTTAAATTATTGACAAAGAAAATATGAGAAGTCTTTATACTTTGTTGCTTTCTGGGAGATAAACTGTAGCCATGACCTAGTCTGTTAAGCAAACAGCTTCATGGGTTAAGGGCAAGGCTAAAGAGCAACAGAGACAGAGTGTCACCCTGGAGTATCAGCATTTGGATTTTTATCCCTGGAATAATAATTTGTCCTTTATCATGGCTTAACTGCAGAGTGGTTTGTCACTGTTTCATGGTCTCTGTGATGCGGTTTATCAGTGTAGTGTGAACATTTTAAGCACTCTTTTATCCATGAATGTAGGATACTGTCAAATGCTTTTTGCAGTCAGTCCATGTCATACTTAGATTCTTCCCCTTTTTTATATTCTCTACTATGAATTTAATTAATAACAAATTATCCTTTGTTCCATATGACTTTCTTTTATTGCCTTTTTGTTCTATTGCCATTATTGAGTTTTCTTCTAAATGACTATAAACTCTGTTGGCATCAGTTCCAGTGTATAGTTTACACGTCGTTAGAAGGCAAGTTATTGGTCTATAATTTTAGGGTAGCTTGCAGGTTCACTCTTAAGTAGGAGCATTGTTTTTCCTTTTGTTAGCCAGATTGGTGTCTGTTCAGGGTGCACATACAAATAGTTTTTACTAATGGCTAAATCTTCTTTCAAAGATGTTAATACTTTTAACCAGAAGTTGGGTACTGTATCTGGGCCTGGTGTTTTCCAATTAGAAGCTTTTCTTATCTTTATTTCAATCTCTCTGACTGTTACTTCATCCCATTCCATATCCTGTACCTTTCAACCTCTTATTCTTTCTTTTACTTCTTCTATCTATTTAGCATCTCTGTTATGTTTCACAGGATCTTCATAAATACTTCTCCAAAATGTATCTATTTTTTCCTTTTTGGTGGTCTTTCAATTCCTTTTACCTTGTTTCCCAATTCTCTATAAAACATTTTTGGGTCATCAATAAATTGCTTATTTTGTACTTTTCCTTTATATTTATCTGTGTGTCTTTTAAGTTTGTCTGCCTGTGCTGATACTTTTAGTTTATTATTTGCAGTAGTGCATGATAAATCCTGATGCGTTATAATGCTGATCATTGGTTTTATCATGTCTATCTTTCTGAGTATTTTTGTTGATCTGTTCCTGCTTCTATACTCTTCTAACAGTGACACGTCTTGTCTTAATTGCTTTATAGTTTTCTCTAGTCGATACTTCCATGATGATATTCAATTTCTCCCCTTCCTTTCCCTTACTACCCTTTGTTCTTGTGGTAGAATTTATATAAATTTCTCCCCTTCCTTTCCCTTACTACCCTTTGTTCTTGTGGTAGAATTTTATCAGTTATTAATTTAGCTGCACAGTAATACATCCTGTTCACTTTTATTATATCATATGGATCTCTTTGGACAGTCCTAATAACTGTGTGCATTTGGTTTATCAAACTTCTAACTTTTTGGGTTTTATTGACCTTCTGCAGTCTGTTTCTTTCATTGATCTTAATATGTCTATCTATCTCTATTTAATCAAGCAACTCTACTCTTAGCTCATTTTCTTCTAAACTGAGGGCACATTTTTTGTTCTCCATTTTCTGTGGGCATTCTACAGAAAGTTCTATAGCATCTTCCTGTGTCACATTCTCTTCAGTTTCATTCTGTGTCATCCATTGCTCTGTCACATGGGAACTTACTAGCCTATCACTCCTCATCATTCACTGCGTAAGAGTTGTCACAGTTTCCTGTTCCTGCCCTTGCTGTCCAGCTTCAAGTGAATGCTTATACTGGTTTCTTGTGGAAGGCTCCAATATATCTTCATATGGCAACTGACCAGTTGCTTCCTGTTCCAATGGTTTCTCCTTCATTTGTATGTTTATTGCTCTATCCTGCTGTGGTGCTTTTTCAGTTAGATTTTCTACACCGAATCATTCACTTTGTAGGTACTCCATAACTTCAATTTCTATTTCTTTAACTTCTCCATTACTAATCTTCTTTTCTACTTTTCTTCTTTGTCTTCTTATTTTTTTGTATTGTAAAGTTTTGCATGTCTGGATTCCTTTGCCTTTATTTCTCTTCAAATATCTTTGGTGCTGCTCTTTTTGTATTGATTAGTTTTGCTTTTTTTGAATTTTTGAATTTTCTGAGTGAGTGGCTTAATGGTATCCTAGGTCTACTGTTTCATCTTTAGCTGAACTGCCTCCCCCTGCACAACTGTGGAGTAAAGGTCATGGTTGTGAGCTGTACTATGTTTAAGTTCTTTTTGTCTGATTCATACAGCTCTGCATTTACATTTGCTGGCTAGCTTCTAAATGCCTTTACCCATCTATGGCATGATTGTTATAAACAAACAGACTGACACAAATCTGTAGAGCTATAATTGTCTCCCTCACACTACCATTTTACTTCTTTGTCGTAGATTTTACTTGCTGAATGGCCTGCTACCATTTTTATCTATCCACCAGTATCTCATCATGTTTGTACCCTTGCAAAAAGCTACTGGGGGGATTCAATAAGCCTTATATGGTCATTTTTTACCATGTGCCCATCACAGCACAATGCACACACAGTAGCAGTGAAATTTAGATTCAGTAAGTGCCATGCAGATGTGAGCACCCCTGCTCAAACAAGGTAAACACCATGACATGCTACTTACAGCATATGTAGCTGAATTGCCTGCTAATCAGCCAATCCAACATGGTGGAGCTATTCAACAAGTCTATAAAGCATCTGTGTAGGCCCTGTACTGGTTTTCCCTGGAATTCCAAAAACTTTTGGAATACAGTCATGGAAAGGAGTGTACTCGGACAGAATGGTAGAGGCTGCTGCTACATCAATTCATTTGTATATGCTAAAAGCTAATGCCAATGCTGCTGCTACTGCTAATAGGCCTAAGCTGAGAAGGAGAAGAGAGTTTTCAGGCCCTGTTTAACTTTTCACAATATACATGATGTGGAAATTGTAGAGCTCTACAGGGTGGACATGGACACACTACAGAAACTCTGCCACCTCTGCTATCCTCAGCTCAAAACAGAGCCAACAAAGGGGAATCCATCCCAGTGCAGACTGTATGAATGTGTAGCCCTCAGAACCTTAGCTACAGGTACCTTTCAGAGACCAACAGAGGACATACTGGGGGTGCACAGGCATCACTATCCAGAATCCTCCACCAATTCCTGAATGCTGTGCTCCAACATGCCAGTGACCACATATATTGTGTGAATAGTTCTGAGGAGAAGCTAGAAATATGCAGGAGTTGTTCCATGTAGCACACTACCCTGAAGTACTGGGTGCCATAAGTTGCACACATATAGAAATTAAGGCACCACCCGGGAACAGGGCAGGCTCTACATAAACAGAAAGGGCTACCACTCTATCAACTGCCAAGTTGTGCATAGTGCCAAGGGCATAATCTTGAACATGTGTGCTGGCAACCCTGTCAGTTGCCATGACTCACATATCTGGCACACCTCCCAACTGTACCAGATGTTTGCTGGGGGCTATGCTACAGGGTAATTTATTGAGAGATGCATGCTGTGTACCGGAATCATGGTGGATGACACCCATCAGAAATGCACCCACACACCTATGGAAGAATGCCATAATGAGGCACATGCTAAAACCAGAAATATTATAGAGTGTCTGTTTGGGCTGCTGAAGTTAGGATTCTAGTGTCTAAATACATCTGGGGGAGCTCTGCAGTACAATCCATGGACATGTACAGAAATATTCACAGTATGTGCCATGCTACACAACATAATCCTGAGGAAACAGCTTCAGCAGGATCATCAAGGGGAAGGGTCCTACATCCCAACATGGTCACCACAGCCACAAGCAGATGAGAAATCAGAGGGGGAACAACCAGCTGCTGTGGATGTAGGCAGACATAGGTGTGCTCAGTAAGCCCTTGCATTGGCTAAGAGACAAAGCATAACACACTTACTCACCACCTAGGGGCCTAAAATCTTCCTCCTACCCACATAAATATAGCAACATTGATGCTAGGTAACTCACATAACCTTTATCTCTCCATTTATTGTCTGTGTATTGCTTGCATCAGACAGAGTCAGCCCTGAACTAAAGCTGTGGCAAATGCTGTATTTACAAGTCAAGTCATGAACCTGGAGTGTATTGGTTAATAACATGAATGTGTTTCATATCCTTGTATTTCATTACTTGGCCAGTAATCAAGTAAAAGGTGGGAGATTTGTACAGAAAGTACCTTAAGATATGACAGCAGAGACTTACTTGACTTATATGTGTCCATTACTAAGTAGTAAGCCTCAGGTATCAAAGATTCACACAGTCATACCTCTCAAAAGTACTGATGATCACTGCAGGCCCTCAGTTTAGTACCATATGTTTGTACTGGAAAATCATTAAAGAGAGAAGTTAGAAAGTAATGATACACATTGCAGTTTCTGACTTCAAAACCCTCATAAGATCGTTCACTATAAAGCTGGGAAATTTTGATGCTATTAACGATCCTTCCAAGGCCTATATATGTCAAAGGTACAATTAACAGTTCAAATCCACAAATGCATAGAAGACAGGGATATGGCACAGTTATCATCACTTGCACAGGGTGTTGTGTGTGTGTGTGTGTGTGTGGGGGGAGCCTAGACTGACACAAAAGGTAGGTGTGTGTGTGTGTGTGTGTGTGTGTGTGTGTGTGTGTGTGTGTGTGTGTGTAAAAAAAGAGAAGCAGGCAGACAGTTAGATACACCAACAAATGGCCAGTGAGGCAAAATGAGTAACTGGTGCATGTGTGTGTCTGTAGGGATTCTCCATGTGAAATTGGTGTGTCAGTGTCTGCATGAACACAGCCAAGCTCTGTGCTGACTCTGTTTCTTGGTATGCCAGACAGGTGTGAGCCATGCATGGTACACATGACAGTTCATTGTTGTCATCCCCGACCACGAGAACTGGCTCTGCCAAGAGATGCACTGTCACGTCCACACCCACAGTCAAATACTGTGCTGCTACCTGAATGTGACTGATGTCTGATGGATAGTCTCCCTTCATGGGGACACCCAGGACCATGACCCCATGGCCTACTATGTCTGGGTGTGAACAGCACACTCACTGATGAAGTAGTGAAAATACTACCACTATCAGAGTGTGATCGGGTATGGTCACATCGGCTGACAGCAGATGTGGCTGACCTACACCCTTGGATGTCATTGCCTTCCCAACAGGCATTCCATCATAGACACCACTCATTCCAACTTGTCATTCATCCAATCCATTGAACTAGCAACATGGTGGAGACAATCACACATGTCAGACTGTGTCACATCTACAACTCTGAGCACTTGTCTGGAGTACCTATGGGACTGTGCCTGTGCCTCCATGATGGCCCTAAACATACATTGCCTGGCATGAGAAGAGACACCTACACCAGGTAGAGGAGGGCCAGCAGGTCCCCTCCAAACATCCTTATCAGTCCTCCTGTGTGGCACCTTACCCACACTTTAGCTATGGCCAGACTCAACAGGCACTGAAGCCACAGTAACCATGCTTCCCTGATCAATGCCCCCCCCTCCTGTAAAATATCTGTGGCTTTACTGGAATTGGTAGGCATAGGCCTACTGGCTCTGTCTGATGGAATTGTATGGGATGACTGTATGTCAACCTCAGTGTCAGAGTCAACCTCTGCACCCCCCAGCTGTGCCGCAGTTTGGCCACCATCATCATTAAAGTCTGCTGATACACTGACATCATGTGGTAGGGGGCCGACAATCCCACTGACATGATCACCTGTTTTAAAAAGCAGAAAACACATGAATAAATTAAAACCTACACTACTATACTGCAATATATGCTAACAAAGTATCAGTGCTGCCACTATTGCAGACAATACAGCAATACACACAACAGGCCTGACATCAACAGAACACACTAAAATATTTCTTTAAATTGCTCAGCAGTGCTGACATAAAATGTTTGGCTACCATCTGCAGAAGAGATTATCCTCTGTAATTCAGATGTCCTGGAAGAAGTTAAGCAGGAGGTAAGAGCAACATCATCACAATTAACAGTAACACAGGGGATCATACTTTTACCCCTTTATTATGTCCATTAACTATATTTTCAACAAGAAAGTGGCTGACAACTCCCCCCACCTCAAAAAAAAAAGATATGACATAGAAGTAAATTCTTGATTTCAATTACTTTACTATGTAACAGTATTTAACTATTCAGATGCCCACATCTACCTGAAGCTCCTCCTGGGACATGCTTGCTGTCTCAGAAACTGATGCTCTGACAACCAGCACATGCTATACTGCACTCTCCTGGGAGCTGTCTGGATTGCCAGAAACTCTTCATTGGGTGCTTGTGGTGTTTGCCTAGCAGGCCCTCCCCTGGTATCCATCTGGTCATGGCCTAATGAAGCTGCTCTTCTCCATGCAGAAGTAATCATGTCAGTGGTCCTGTGGCAGACCTGTTTATATATCCTGCAGCGGCCACCCACGGCATTCTCGTCACCTACTATCTGCTGCCATATTTGCAGCCTACATGCCATATCTCCCCACTCCCTTTCCAGCAGAAAAGCACCATGTTGCCTAAAGGCATCCACAATCAGCTGGTTCTCAGCATCAGTGAAGGGGGGTCTCTGAGGATTGACATGCTTGGGTGGCATAGTCTAGGTGTCCTAAAAGACAACAGAAGGATAATATACATAAGTATCACATAGCTACAAAATAACCATTTACTGAACAAACACAAACAGTAGCCACTCAATATTACCTAGTGGAGAAACATAAAACACTCTACAGACGTGAAATATGAGGCAGGATGCAAAACAAGGAGAGTAACAAGAGCAACATACCCTTGTTTTTGTCATAACATTAACTCATGCCCCCCCTCAAAGAACAATGTACCTTTGTTTGTGCTATATCATTAACTCACCTTTGTTACCTCTCTCAAAAGAACAGGAAAATGACACATTTTGCTAACAAACCATCTTTGAACTTCTATAAATGCTATCAAAGGAACTGTCCCTGAAACCTTTGTACATATTTATCACACAACCTTCCATTTTCATGTGTTGGTAATCATGTACACCTCTGAAATGGCTTGACAAACATGCCCATGCCATCAGTGCACTTCTAACTAATGCATACAGATAAAAGTGTAAAAGCCTTTGCTACAGAATTTTCTTAAATACATTCCAGCATATGCAGTATATAGCTAACAGAATGGAAGCATACCTTCTGAAATTCAGTATTCCTCTGTACAAGATATATACTGAAGAAATAGGATTTGTGCAGTCATCACAACATAAACAAGCCTCTTCGCCATCAGTTTGCTTAGCTACATAGTTGCCTTTCTTTATGGTACAGATTCAAGGTTGTTAGCATGGCGAAGATGCAAATGAGGTGTGAATTCATTAGAATTGCTGAATCCCAAATACTTGGATCTGTGTAGATAGCTTAAACATAGTAAAGGCACACCCTCAGTGTTTGTTGTCAATGGATTTCAGCTGTGAATGATTACTGGTTGGGAGAAGGAAAACACAACAGCTTTCCAAGCTGCCTTACTTCCACTGGGTACGTTAAGTTAGATATACAAAGTGTCAGATGTAAGTTAGGACATATATGAAAGCATCTCACAATTCAAAGGTTGTGTTCCTTAACATCCAACCTGTCCTTCATTTGTTTCCAAATGCACATGATATTATTTCCACTTAATATCCTCATATATCTTAAGACCAATGATATAGGATGGCTTACACACTGCATGGCTCAAATTAATGGTCATATAACTGAAGAGTGACAAAGAAACACAGAAACGTAAGATAGAGCTATATATTTGCAAGCAATAATAATAACAGGTTGTGTAATCACTAGGTGCAGTACATCCAAGAATAATAAATGTACAAATAAGAGTTGCATGGTTTGATATAACAGTAGATGCTGTTACAGTTGGCTGTGGGCACATGGAGTTCAATTCTTTGCTGAAAAGCTGTTTGTATGGCAAAGAGGAATAAGGCGCCCATCCTGTGTTTGAAGGTGCATTGGATTGAGAGTTCAAATCCAGATTTATGTTGATTTTCCTCATTTCAACTACTTGCCCCATTTTTTTTTCCTTTTTTCCTTTTCTGTCTCTGTTTGTCTAATTTATATCACTGGAATGGAGGAAATGAATGCCTGATTCGGCTGCACTCGTCTTGTTTGTGCAAAACATAGCAGTTTGAAAACTGGACAACTGGATCCCCCAGGAAGCAGAAAGGACCCAGACAGCCAAAAACTGAAACTGGATGCATTCTAGTCACACTACTGGGCATCGGGCAAACCCGCTAAGTGGCACTGCACAGCAGTTAACAACAAGACCTTAAGAATCATTAGTAAAATAGGGAATATCATGTAACTAGTCATGTGGCAGCAGGTGTAAGTGTAGGGCTTGAGTAAAGATGATACTGGGTTCTAGTACAATGTGTGCAACCTTTGTTTTACAGTTGTGACATTACAGTTTATAGCAATGAACTGCAACATAGACAAGTGTTTTCTCAACCTTTTTGAGGTAACAGGTATAAGTGTAGTACTTCTCAAAATTCAAATTCCACAAGTGGGCAAGTGCAATGGCCAAAAAATATAAAAATAGCCAGCACAGCAGATGAGAGAATAAATAGTTTAATGAAAAAACATACTGGTTTTGGCTAAATGCCTCCTTCAGTGTGATTATATTCACAATGGTGAAACAACCATTTTAAATATTTAAGTCACCAATCAGGTCATTCAGATTATGAATAATTCAAACCATAGTATTTAAAAAGATATTGTATAAACTAGTCTTAAATTTGTATGGTGGACAGCATATTGACCTTATAAGGACCTGAAAATTCGTACAAACAAATAAATGCAATGCCTTACTAAACATATATATATATTGTATATCTGACTAACACCAACAGGTTAAATTTTTAACCTTATATGAACATATAGGTTCATTCAAACAGATAGATGTAATGCCATATTGAGCATATATAAATTGTATATCTGGGAAAAGCCAACAGGTTTAATTATATTTTGAATACATTTGTGCCATTAATCATCTCTTAGTGTTTCAAAAAATACATTATATAAACACATATTAAATTCTTAAGAGAACATGTTAAACTCATAAGAGCTTATTCATTAATACAAGCCAGTGAATATAGAATCATGTCATGCATATATGAAATATATCTCTGACAGAAAATTTTCTAAAGATGTTCATTTAAGCCAGGTGAAAAAAGGCAACCAAGTTTGATAATCCATGTACTTTCCTTCTTATTAAGACAGTTATGCCAACCAGTTTTGATATTCCTATTCCCCATAATTCTGTCAATGATAGTAAATTTAAAGCTCGCTGTTGGATGTTGTACTGAATGCTTATGCAAAGCATTCAAAATGATTTTATCCCTAATAGGACTCATATGTTCAGAAATATGTAATTTAAGTGAGCGAGAAGTTTGGCCAACATAAAAGGCAGAACAGGTGCAAGTTGCAAGATATATAATCCAATCTGAACTTCAAATAGCCCAAATATTAATGTGAAAAATCTTAGCTGTATTCCTACTGGTAAATTCCTTCATTTTATTAATATACTTACAAAATTTGCAATGGCCACAAAGGGAGCAACCTAAGATTATCCTACCATCTAAAGTGCCTTGTTTTGATCTATCTGTTCTATGACCATATTTGTTTTGGTTCAACATGCCCCCTAATGAGATACTTCTCCTGAAGGAAAAGTGACACCTGTCCCCCAACATATTTGACAGGCATTCATCTGCCAAAAGAATATTCCAATGTTTATGTATCAAACTGATAAATTTATTCGTATTGCAAACATATGTAGTAACAAATCTAACAACTTCATTATTACTATTGTGCTGTTGATAATATAATAATTTACTCCGATCAAGAGTGTATGCTAATGTACTGACATGGATTACTTGATTCCAGTTATATCCTCTGTTGCAAAATCTATCGATGAGGTCAAGCCTCTGATTTTCAAAATTAGTCATATTCGAACAGATGCGACATATTCTAAAAAAACTGGGATTTTGGAATGTTCCATATAACATGTTTGGGGTAATAGCTCAAAGCAAGTAATAAGTTGTTGGAACTAATATCCTTCCTATGTACATCAGTGGACAAGGTACCATCGTCCAACCAAGTTATTTGAACATCAAGAAAATAAATATTTGTACTATGAAAGTGAACTGTAAATTCTATACCCCACTTACTTTGGTTGAGATATTCAACAAATTCACAAAGGTAAATAGAGTCTGCTCTCCAAATGAGCCAACAATTATCAAGATATCACCTCCAAATGTCCATGTAATCCAAAAATATATTGTGATCATGATCATAAATAATTTGTTGTTCCAAATAACCCATAAATAGATTGGCATAAATGGGGGCAAAATATGCCCCCATTACTGTACCACTTAGTTGTAAACAGCATTTTTCATTGAAATAAAACACATTCTTGGTTAGCACATGCGCAGCTAAGCAAATCAAAAAGGTGTTAAATCCGGGACTATATAAAGGGATGTTGTCCAACCAGTATTGTAATGCAGTTAAGCCTGCCCAGTGGGGGATTCTTGTATATAATGATTTAACATCAAGCTTGCACATTAACCAACCTGGTTCCAGTTGAGAGTCAGAAATAATATTCAAAGTTGAGTGCTGTCTTGAATCCTAGCTCTAACCCCTGAAAGTTGAGGCTTCAAATATATAGTAAGAAAGGCAGATAGTGGTTTAGTGAGGTTCATAGGTTAGTACTAAGCTAACTGCCCTTGTGAGCCATTTTAAGCCTAGCCAATTATCCCTTGTGAGACTCAAACCCTGCACCTTGTGCTTGCAAGGCAAACACTTTAACCATTAGGCCACCCTCCCAACCTGATGTGATACTATTGGTCTACCCGGTGGTGCTTGTGAATTTTTATGTACTTTGGGAAGTAAATATAAACGCTGTGGTAAGGGATCCGAAACCACTGAATGACTAAAAAATTGTTTGTTGATTATACCTTCATTTAATGCTAAATTCAAAAACTGGTCTATTTTTTGTTTAAACTTGAAGGTGGGATCCACAACCATATGGGTGTAGAACCTAACATCAGAAAGTTGGTTATCTGCTTCAGCCAAATACATACACCGATCTAGGACCACCAGTGAACCACCCTTGTCTGCAGGAATAATTACTATATTTTTATTCTGATGAAGATTTTGAAGTGCATGTTTTTCTACTAACATAAGATTATGCCAACCCTGTATGGTATATAAATCAGAAGAAATGTGTAAATCCTTAAAAATACATTTTTGAAAGATTCTCTACGTTTGTTGACTGGGGGCATAAATGTGGACTTAATAAATTTTAAACTGACAGTTGAATCATGACCAACTGAAGTCTGATTAGATTTATCAAAAACAGTTTCAAATTGAGACTTCTACAAAAGGACATAACATCTTGGGCAAAATCCTGTCAAGCCACCACAAAATCAGGTACAAAATTCAAACCCTTATTAAGTAATTTCTTCTCAACCTCAGATATTCTGATGGAAGAAATATTATGTATATTACCATCCCCCACTAGCATTGAACCAGGAGATGAAGTAATGACCTTTAGGGTCAGAAGGAGGGGTGGTAGGAAACATCGATCAAGTAGCTTCATTAGAGACACTACTTCATCTCCTGGTTCCACGCTAGTGGGGGATGGTAATATGCATAATATTTCTTTCATCAGACTATCTGAGGTTTAGAAGAAATTACTTAATAAGGGTTTGAATTTTGTACCTGGTTTTGGGTGGCTGAACAGGATTCTGTCCAAGATGTTATGTCCTTTGGTAGAAGTCTCAATTTGAAACATTTTTTTGATAAATCTAATCAACCTTCAGTTGGTCATGATTCAACTGTCGTTTTAAGTCTCATGAGTCCACATTTATGCCTCCAGTCAACAAACATGTGGAGATCTTTCAAAAATGTATTCTTAAGGATTTACATGTTTCTTCTGATGTATATACCATACAGGATTAGCATAATCTCATGTTAGCCGAAAAACCTGCACTTCAAAATCTTCATCAGAATAAAAATACAGCAATTATTCCTGCGGACAAGGGTGGCTCAGTGGTGGTCCTAGATGGTCTATGTATTTGGCTGAAGCAGATAACCAACTTTCCAATCACAGGTTCTACACCAATACAGTCGTAATTCCCAACTTTAAGTTTAAACAAGAAATAGACCAGTTTTTGAATTTAACATTAAATGAAGGTATCATCAAGAAACAAACTTTCAGTCATTTAACGGTTTCAGATCCCTTACCGTAACATTTATATTTATTCTCAAAATACATAAAAATCTACAAACACCACTGAGTAGACCAATAGTATCAGGTCATGGATCCCTCAGCAAATGACTATCTGCATTTCTTACTATATATTTTAAGCCTCTACTTTCAGGGGTAATTGCTAGGATTCAAAGACACCATTTAATTTTTGAATATTATTTCTGACTCTCAACTGGAACCAGGTTGGTTAATGTGCATGCTTGATGTTAAATCACTATATACAAGCATACCCCACTGGGCAGGCTTAACTGCATTACAATACTGGTTGGACAACATCCCTTTATATAGCCCCAGATTTAACAGCTTTTTGGTTTGCTTAGTCGAGCATGTGCTAACCAAGAATGTGTTTTATTTTGATGAAAAATGCTATTTACAACTAAGGGGTACAGTAATGGGGGGGTATCTTTTGTCCCCATTTATGCCAATCTATTTATGGGTTATTTGGAACAACAAATTATTTATGATCATGATCACAATATATTTTTGGATGACATAGACATTTGGAGGTGATATCTTGACAATTGTTGGATCATTTGGAGAGCAGACTCTATTTACCTTTGTGAATTTGTTAAATATCTCAACCAAAATAAGTGGGATATAAAATTTACAGTTCACATTCATAGTACAAATATTTCTTTTCTTAATGTTAAATAACTCAGTTGGATGATAGTGCGGTGTCCACTGATGTACATAGGAAGGATTTTAGTTCCAACAACTTATTACTTGCTTCAGGTTGTCAGCCCAAACATGTCATATGGAACATTCCAAAATCCCAGTTTTTTAGAATATGTTTCATCTGTTCGAATATGACTAATTTTGAAAATCAGAGGCTTGACATCATTGATAGATTTTGCAACAGAGGATATAACTGGAATCAAGTTATCCAGGCCAGTACATTAGCATGCACTCAAGTTCGGAGTAAATTTTTATATTATCAGCAGCACAATAGTAATAATGAAGTCATTAGATTTGTCACAACATATGCTTGCAATACAAATAAATTTATCAGTTTGATACATAAACATTGGAATATTCTTCTGGTGGATGAATGCCTCTCAAATATGTCACTTTTCCTTCAAGAGAGGTATCACATTAGTGGGCATGTTGAACCAATACAAATATGGTCTTAGAACAGATAGATCAAAACAAGGCACTTTAGATGGTAGGGTAGTCTTAGGTTGATCCCCTTGAGGCCATTGTACATTTTGTAAGTATATTAATAAAATAAAGGAATTTACCAGTAGGAATACATCTAAGATTTTTCACATTAATATTTGGGCTAATTGAAGTTCAGATTTGATTATACATCTTGCAACTTGCACCTGTTCGGCCTTTTATATTGGCCAAACTTCTCGCTCACTTAAATTACATATTTCTGAACATGAGTCCTATTAGGAATAAAAACATTTCAAATGCTTTGTATAAGCATTCAGTACAACATCCAACAGCGCACTTTAAATTTAATATCATTGACAGAATTATGGGGAATAGGAATATCAAAACTGGTTGGCATAACATTCTTAATAAGAAGGAAAGTACATGGATTATCAAACTTGGTGGCCTTTTTTCACCTGGCTTAAATGAACAGCTTTAGAAAATGTTCTGTCAGAGATATAGTTCATATATGCATGCCATGGTTCTATATTCACTGGCTTGTATTAATGAATAAGCTCTTATGAGTTTAACATGTTCTCTTAACAATCAAATATGTGTTGGGTGGCCGAATGGTTAAGGTGTTTGCTTTACAAACACAAGGTGCAGGGTTTGAGCCTCACAAGGTATAATTGGCTAGGCTTAAAATGGCTCGCAAGGGCAATTAGTTTAGTACTAATCTATGAACCTAAACACTGTGAGGTGATTAATGGCACAGAAGTATTCAAAATATAATTAAATCTTTTGGTTTTTACCAGATATACAATTTATATATGCACAATATGACATTACATTTATCTGTTTGAATGAACCTATATGTTCATATAAGGTTAAAAATTGAACCTGTTGATGTTAATCAGATATACAAAATATATATATGTTTAGTAAGGCATTGCATTTATTTGTTTGAACAAATTTTCAGGTCCTTATTAGGCCAATATGCTGTCCACCGTACAAATGTAACACTAGTTTATGCAATATCTTTTTAAATACTATGGTTTGAATTATTCATGCTCTGAATGATGTGATTGGTGACTTAAATATTTAAAATGGTTGTTTCACTATTGTGAATGTAATTGCACTGAAGAAAGTGTTTATCCAAAACCGGTATGTTTTTTCATAAAACTGTTTATTCTCTCATCTTCTGTTCTGGCCATTTTTGTATTTTTGTAAGTGTAGAACTGTCATAAACATGGTCCTGGGTTTGAATACAGTATATTCCATACACGTTTATTGATTTTCCACTTCCCATTATAGTCACTCTCACTTATAACACTTGACGTAGTGGAGGTGAGATGTAATATATGTGTGAGGGCTGAGATACTAGTTTTGTGTCATTGATTTATGTACATATCTAAGTATTATCACATTTATTATCATATGTATGACTGTTGGTATACTGTCTATTATATTTCTGCAAGTATATTGCTACCATTTGGACTGGCATGACCTTCACATTTGGTTAACACACTTCCCAACTGCCTGTGTTCAAGTAACCTTTAAATTGCAACTGGAGTTAGGTAATGCTTCACTGCTTGCAACTGTTGTGCTCCACTTATCTCACAAAAGTAGCACTTAGGGCTGCACACTGCCGAGCACAACGTTCATGTGACGGTAAGCAGAGTGCAACAGTTTCAAACAATGTGCGTACTCCCAGTAAATGTGATAACTGGTATTAGCAGGAAGGCATCGGTCTTCATTTCTCTAGATACGTAACAGACATGGCAGGCATTTGGGGCGAAGGTGTTAGGTTTAGGGTACAGAGATGGGGTGTCGAGGAGTCCATGCTTTTATTTGACTCCTAGTTAAGAACCACAGTACCAGACTTCTGCAGGAGGACTATTCTGGCTCTCAGTATAAGTCAGAAGCTTGGGATAGCTTAGCCCACGCTGTAACCAGTGTCACTGGTATCCTGCACACTCATGATCAATGTAGGCATCATTATAATGACCTATGGAGAAGGAAGAGGGCTACCCTTGACTGTTGGATTGGGAAAATTAGGACTGAAAACATGACACTTGTGTAAGTATCAACTACAGAAAACTCTTGTAAGAATTAAAAGCTGAATATAGGCAAGATTGGTATTCATAATGGTATTCTGTTCGATTCTGTTTTTTCCACACTTGCCCATGATCACGAGGTCAATGTCCAAACCCAATGGGCTAGATTGGCGAGGATGAGGGAAGCATGTGATATGTATGTAGCAGAAGAGTAGTGACGTAGCATTAAAAGTTAAAGATAGCTTTTTTTGGTATTTTATAGAGTTGTATCAAACTGACCATGCATATCTCAACTGTAAAAATATGTATGCATGCATTAGTCTGTATCACAAACTAAGAGTACAATATTTGACTTTAGTCAGAGGTTGTGGGTTCAAATGCCGCATTTCACAACTATACAATACTGTTAATTCTTCAATAATATTTAAATGTAAATTAAAACCTCTATATCAGTGGCATAAATGCCCTGCTGTAAACTGTAATCTGTATAACTGGAATTGGCATATGTGCAATATATGCACACATGAAGGGTTGCTTGCTACACTCTGCCGTACAGTGTATATCTGTTAGCAGGTGGTAGTCTTAAATGTAAAAGTTAAGATAATAGAGTCAAACAAATGTATTAATGCATTGTATGTCACATATGAAGTTACTAATCTTATCTCTTTTTTCTCTCACCCTAACCCTTATCGCTCTTTTTTCTTTCTATGTTATTTTATTTCCTATTATTTATAATAAAATAATTTTTGTGTCATCATTTTTACTTTATTTTATGAATTTTTTAAATTTTATTTTTATTTTATTTATATTTTATTTTTAATTTTTTAATTTTACTATGTGTCATCAAAATGTTTCCATGTCATCCATGTGTACCACATCACTAAATGCTCCACAGCACAGGGAGGTAGGCCTGCCAAACAGGATCTGCCTTCCCCCTCCACCGGCTCCAGCATAATTGTCCAGCAGATCTGGCAGCCAAACTGGCAGCACCTCCTCTGCTTCCCCGGCACTGCCTGACCCTCAGTTAGTTCTGCCCTGGAGGCTGGTCCAGTGCTTGCCTCCGGGTGCAGTGGCAGAGGTGGGATGATGCATAGGGTTGTACACTGTACTGTTGGTGCATGCCTACACCAGCTGGAGATGCTGCAGTCCCTCATTTTATGTAGTACCAGAAGGAGGAGAAGATGATGTCAAGCACTCCAGCCAATGGCGGAGTGATGTGACAATGATGACAGCACAGTAGGTGAGGACTCGATTCTCACTGTCACCCAGCTTGATGACCATGGGTTCATGATGTCCCCACCCTCACCCCAATCATGGTGTCCCTCAACCTTTTGTGTCCATCAATGTCTATGTCTCTTGTCTTGTTTGTCTTGTCTGTCTGCAATTGCTTCCTCATCTTCCCAACTTATCTGACCCAGACATTCCTACTTCCCTTCCGCACAATTCCTCTCTCTCTTTCTCAAAAAAAAAAAAAATGGGCACCTGTCCCACAAAAAAGAAGGCATCCCATACATAGTTCATCATTTTGCACACGTGTCTTCTTGACAACACTTGATTCAGTCCAATTGGCTATACAACATGATTGTGTTGTGGTGGTCACACCTCTCTCTGGATGTGACAGTACGAATTCAGTTAATAATTTCCATATATGTTCACTTTACACTGATAAAGAAATGGATAGCTATGGTTCTTTCTTATCTCCCTCCTGTACATTCCTACACTGCTTTCCCTTTGTTCTTCCCCCTGCTTGATCCCCGTTTCAGCACTGTCCTATCTACCCATTTCCCTCTTTAATCCATTTTTACATGAAGGTGTGCATCGCACATTAATGCACAGCAATGGGAAACAGCAGCAATGTATGTACATGTATTTCAAAGTATTAGATACACCTGTATTTCAACTGAGTACCAACTGGCCCTAACAAGGAATGTATCATAGTATTAACACATGCTGGCACAGAATCAGTTAAGTAGCAGGTGTGTTTCATAGACTCAAGTACAAACTGTCAGACTTTAGCAGTGTGGCTAGCATTTGCACACAGCTTACCTGTGTGCAGACATGGGTATGCACTTTGGTAAACATCACTCAAACCCTCTGCTTGCTGCTCTCTGGAAATGTACATATCATGCTGTATTACTGCTGTTTGCTGTCCATTCCCTATGTATGACATAAAATTACATGTGCAGACATTACAAACTGAGAACCCTATCTAACAATATGTCAGATATTTACAATACATCCATCTGTTGCCACCCCTAAAGCACTGCAACCGTGTTGTCTCAGTACTTTTTCCACACATACATCAACCACAGTACAAAATGTAATATGAAATGTGTGCTATGCAATGCACATCAGTCTGGTAACATGCAAAACTACAACTACTGACCCATATGCCTAAAAAGCACTTATCTGCAAGGCTAGGGAAGGAATATTCATGGACCATATCCACAGGGCATAGGTGACCTTCAACACATTTGACCCTACCCATTTTGTTTTTGTCAAGGGTAGATCTTGCTTATTGAATTTTGTGAACTTCTTGGATACTAACCCCACAGACCTGGATGGGGGATAACAGGACATATTACCAATGTTGACTTATCCATGACCTTTGACACTATCCCCCATTCATGTGTCATAGGGAAGATATCTTATGTAGGAATTAAGCTAAACAATAGACAGGGATAGGCAACTGGATCACTGACATAACACACATTCTCATAGTTAGGGATGCACCTCCACCAGCAGCCAATTACCATTAGAATACCACATAGATCTTTGCTGGGCCCTCAACTGTCTGAAAACTACTCCCCTGAAGTGCAAGCAATGGTAGATGGCCTGCGGTTTACCAAATTTCCAGATGACTGGTAACTGGACGCACTAATATAGAGTCCCCCAATTATGGTATCTTATTACAGAAGGGGTTGCCACACAGAAACAATTGGTACCAAACTTGTTGACTGAACCTTAAAGCATACAATGGCTCATTGTCCCCTTTGGCAGTGAAGTACCCCTGATAATTATGATATAAATAGCACCCCCTCTAAGCTCAAACACAGTGTTGTTATACTCTGGAAGACATATTGATAGGACTTTACACTTCCATCACTACGTGTCCATAGTGGTGACAGACACATTCTGCATTGTACACAGTTATTTATTTATTTATTTATTGACATTTGGTAACCAGGAAAGTCAGACTGAATCAGAAACCCATTTTAGCAGAGGCCCAGAGAGAAAAGCTACAACAGAGATCAGAAAAATTTGACAACAGCAGTAAACAATATAACATCAAATTAAAAATAGCATTGGATAGAAGCATGGGGTACAATAGGAGGTAGAGAAAGACAGAAAAACTGCAAGCAGTGATACTGAAGGGAAACCTTTTCATTTTGTGTCATAACAGAAACATGTAGCAATAACAAGATGGGGATGGATGCGGTAGTGCTCCTGTGAATAAACTATTCAGGAATGAGGGAAAACAGAGAGATTAGAATGAAGCAGCAATCATCATTAAAAAGGGCATGAAATGTGAAATCACAGATAAGGAAGAATATCAGACCAGGAATGGGACAAGAGTGCAGCCAAGGTGAGAAGTTATAGTAAGAGCCCTGGCAGTTAAGATCTGGGTACTGGTAGACTGAAACAGTGTATAATCCCCTCAGATACAACAACAAAGGAGAATCAAAGACTGGAGAAAAGCAACAAATGAGGAAGAAGAAGGGAAGAGAAGGGAAGAAAGGGGTTAATACTAAAAAAGGATCTGAATCTTGCAGAACCTGACTGAAGGTTCAGGAATCCAGAGAGGGAGAATTGACTTAGGCGGCCTTGGACCATGACAGGGTCAGCCATCTTGTTCAGATCTCCAGAAGAAGGGCAGAAATCTGAATGTCATCCTAACTAGTTCACAAAATGTCATAGATGTCCAGATTAATGTTGTATTAACTGAAAGTAATAATGCCAGTGTGTGGATCAGACTATATGGGAAGGGTAACGATAAAAAAACAAAGTGATAATGTGAAATTTTAGAGAAGCAAATCATGCTGTGCATGGGAGGTGACAAATGATAGTCAGAAGAATGTAAGGAATTCAAAAGAGTAACATGAAACAAAGAGGAATGAGTCAGGGATGAAGTACTCATAGCAATGGGAAGGGTGTAAGGAAGAGGCAAAAAAAGGCATAAAGAGATGAAGGCCAATGTGTCTGCAAAAGAATGTCAGGATCTCAATTAGTGGAAAAGCTAGGGCCTACAAATGGCAGAAGAGAGGGTTTAGGAAGTAGAAAGAGGCATTGTTCAAGACAGCTAGCAAGAAAAACAGCAAAGCTGCTAAAGGCAGCAATGTCTAGTAATAAAAGGTAGTCATGGTTAAATACAAAGAAATACAAGGTACTGCATTAAGGCCACTATGACTGAGGTGTGAAGCATATCTCTCAACTGTCCAACTTTTCACAAATTGTCCAGATTTTTGCCTAATATTTTTACATTGTTCCTCATAAAGTCTGCAGATTTCATCTAAATGATTGATTATTTAAGTCACTAAATAATGACAGATATTTAAGTTTCAGATGCCATTTCCTTGAAAAATTTTCATTTTAATGCAAAACCAGTTATTCTAGCAACTTTCTAAGTTTATAAGAGCAGGTTTTAAAATATGCCCCTGTTTTGAGGTCTTTGCCCCCCCCCCCAATTATTTTTGGCTTTGTCCAGATTTCTTGCACTAAGATGTTGAGAGGTTTGGTATGAAATATCAGATGTGGAAACAGTGATAGTAGAGCAGATCAGGGTTTTCAGAGTGTTGACCAAACATGGATTGGACAACTCTGATCAGAGTGAATGGGCAGTAATATCAGCAAACAGAATGGTTATGTCCTAAGGAGGATAGATTCCAGACACAAAGAGTTAATGCTGGCACTCTTCTAGGCCTTGACTAGACCAGACCTTGACTACTACATGAGGTCCTGGAGGCCACACAAGAAAAAAATATCAGGCTGCTGGAAGACATCCAGATGAATGAAAGATCCATGGAATGGGGGCAAGGAATATGACCAAAGGATAAAGGATCTAGATTTTTTCTCACTTAAAGCAATAAGTGACAAGAGTGCAGCATGATAATGTAGTAGAATATCATGTCAGAAATATAAAATAGGCATTATGTTCAATAAGGACAGAAAAGGAAGAAGGCATGCACACATAGCAGACTACAGGGAAAATGTATTTCCTGTATCTTTGAAAATATTATTTCACAGAGACGGTTGTAGACACATGGAATAGGATACTGAATGGATTAAACGGTGGACAGGAAACAAAAGAGGCATTCAAGAGGGCAGATGGAAAATGGTTAAGGGAAATGCATGGATGGAAGGGAAGTGAAATGCTAAATGCACTTAAAATGAAAGACTTGACAGGCTTATTATGTCCTTTTGCCACCAATCAAATGCAATGTATGTGTTTAATTCACATGCTATATTTTTATATATCTAATTTATGTATTCTGTACATTTTGATTTTATTATTAGAGGTTTAGAAATAGTAACCTTTCTCTTAATATTAATACATTGTTGACTCAGAGGGTTTTGTAAGGCATCTAATCATTATCATGTTTACAACTAGACATTTCTAGACTTAGAGAAAACAGTGGTTTACAACCATAGTAAAATAATATCAAAGCAAAGTTCCCAACAACAGTGGGACTCACTTTCTAAACCCTCAGTATATCTAAATATGGTCTTTCTCTAAAGTACCATTAAATATTGTACCTCCATGACAACAAAAATTAACAAATTCTCTGTATGTATGTATTGCAAATGCTACTTGTACAGATTTTTACTGTTGTAGCACAACAAAAAGTCTTGGTGATATAATTCACATTTAATACTTGTCTGAATTGTTGATTCACATTGAATATTCCAGTGGACTTGTACTTTGTTTGGCTCACATTGAATACTTGTCTGAATTGCTGATTTGTGTATATGTCAGTGTATATGCCAATGAATACTTGTCTGAATTGTTGATTTGTGTATATGCCATTATATTACTTGGAGCTTTTCTCCCCGGGCCTCCACTGAAAATGGGCACATGCCCAGCTGTACCTTCCCGGTAAACAAATGTAAAATAAAATAAATAAAATAAAATAAACAGTGACCTGTGTGGGGGTGGAAGTGTGGGCGTGGGTGGAGTAGTACAGGAGCATATTATATAAAAATAAAATTTTTGGCTATGCACCTGCATTCTTTTATAAGTGACTGTGCTAGGGCTATGCCACATAAAACCTTATTCTACTAAACCAATCTTTTTGAAACTTTTCTTATTTGCTGTCCTTAACTCATTACAGCTGAGTGCACCTTGAGGTGTTTCTGCAGTTAACTTCTAATGATGCCTCTAGGTGTCAAATATTGGTTGTTGCTATTTGCATTAATAATTCGAAATCATGCTACATACAAGGTATCAGAAAATTTCATCTTAAAGCAGACATGATGACAAACACAATTGTATTGATATTTGGCCTCTGTTTAATGCAGCTAAAGAAATATTGAATATTATTTGTATGCTGTTTATTGGTATTATAATAATTTTCATATTTCTCCAAATATCTGAACTGCATAGTCTCATATGAAAGCTCCCAACTCTATGAAGAAAATCCTGATGGCAGTATATGTCTTGCTTGAATAGTTACTGAGATATCATAAGCTGTTTACACATTACAAAATTAATATTCACTGCCTTTTTTTGGCTTATAAAATCTAGTTTAAAGCACTGAACTGAATAAATGCCACCATTGTAACAATTAATTTATCCTGAAAAATTTGCCATTTACAGTTTTCTAGTAACACTTACGATTCCAGAGATATGAATATTTGTTTGAACTATAAGGTGCTAACTTCATTTTTAAAATACTCAAGCCACACCCACTGGGAGTTAAAGATGCAATCTCAAAAGAGCTGTACTAGAGGGAATGAGTTAACAGTAATTTCCTTAAACAAAGGTGAAGCTTCAATGTACCTGGATAATTCTAGACTTATAATACTGACCAGTCTCATCTGTAATGCTATGGAAATAATCATTGGACGATAGGATCATAGGAAGTTACTAGGCTAATGGCCCTAGGGCCCTTACAAGCCTAGCCAAGTTCTACCCTTATTTCCACAATCAGCACCGATTGCCCCTGTCCAAGAGGGACACAGGCAGAACCCCAGGGCTGAATTTACAGTTACCCATCCAATCGTCCAGATTGCGTTTGAAGAGGGACAATGAGGTGCTCTATTTGACATGAAGATGGAGTCCATTCCAAAGGTGTGGTAACCTCTGGAAGGCAAATCCATCCCTCCAGCAGGTTCAATTAATGCCACATACCAGGTTAAGTCTTTAGAGTGAGTAACCCATGTACCAGTTGACTTGTAGATATGCAGCATTTCCAATAAAGCAGGGTCAGAGATTCCTTATATGCAATGTATAGATAACCTCTGAGTAGTCTGTATGAAACAGAATAAAGTGACAGTGATTTCAGAAGATCCACATAGGACAGATGCTGAAGACCTTCAATTTTCCTTGTGAGGAACCTTTGTAGTCTCTCCAGTTGCTGCAGGTGCTTGCAAAGGTACATACAAAAAGGGGTTGTTGTTGTTTGTCTTTCAGCTTTTTCCTGGTAAGGGGTTGCCATAGCAGAACTCAGGTCCGCTAATGATTGGCAGTAGATTTTTACGAAACGCCGAGGTGCCAGCTCGATGCCCAACCTTCAACGAAGGCCCACCCATGTACGCACGCATGTCTTTCAAATGCTACCCAACCACGGGGAGGACATGCAGACTCCACAAAGAAGGCACTCCCAAGCCACGGTGAGAATCGAACGGGAGAACCTCTTGCTGTGAGGTAACAACGCTACCACCATATCACCACGGCATGGGTGTTGTACTCAATTATTGGCCTGATGAGAGAAGAGTACAGAGAGTTTATAACTTTTTTTTTCTGGATGCAATGCCCTTACGTATGAGATGAGCAATATAGAATGCCCTTCTTACCACAGTGGAGACATGGTGATCAAAGGTAAGGTTGTTCATAACCTGTGTAGCAAGGATTTTCACCACTGAGTTCGTAGTTAGGTGTTGTTATTGATTTGGTAGTTAGCAGGAACATTGCACTTTCCCAAAAGGGATGATAATACATTTTTTGCATTGAGTTCAAAGCCATGACCTTGGCACCAATCATTTGTTTGTGTAAGACTCTCTTGTAGGATCTTAACATCATTTGGAGATTCTGTGACAGCTCCCAGTTTGCAATCATCAGCAAACTTTGTCAGCCACAGACCTTTGGCTTTAGCTTGTACTTTGGAGAAAAAGATTCCAAACAATAAAGGTTCTAGGACTGATCCCTGTGGAACACCATTGGTTACAGGTCTTCTGTTGGAGTTGGATTCCCCATTTTCACTATATGGGTTATATCAGTGAGACAATTAGTGGCCCATCTAATGATATAAGGGTTGATACCTAGCTGGGTGACTTTGTCAATGATTCCTGAGTGGGGATTAATTTATAAGGACATAGTTAATATACAGACTCTTGACCCAATCCAGTTTGGATTCATCAAGGGCATTTTCTGCCATTTTAACTTAGAAGACTTATTCAAAAAATTACTGAAGAAATGAATGAGGGCAAAACAGTGCAGACTACATATGTAGACCTCACAAAGGCACTGAACACCATCCCACATTTGGGTATCATAGATAAACTCTGCCAGCTAAATGTGAAACCCTCTGTAATTTGTTGGATAGTAAACTGGTAAAATTAGTGAAGGCAAATGCTATTTACAAAGACTCAGTGAGAAAAGAACAAACAGTGTTCATCAACAGAACCCAGGAGGTTAGGGTTGATGCCTATACCTGCTCCAAAAGACTTGTTATTAGCCGTGTACCCCAGAGTTCAGTCATTACACCACTCCTCAGCATTTACTTCTCACACATCACAGCTAATATTGAGGGTTTGTGTCTGACCAAGTTTACAGATGACACAAACACACACACACACACACACACACGCGCACACATACACACACACACACACACACACACACACACACACAAACACACACACACACACACACACACACATATAGATATAGATATATATGGTCACTGAGTAACTTGAAGTACTTTGAAGCTGCCTTAGTCTTATAAATGTGGATAGATTTGGAAAGATGCTTTGGAGGTTCCATAAATTATGTGGAAGTAATACACAAAGAACTACAGGAGATAGGTAAAAGACAGGTTCAGTTTGGGAGTGTTCTTTTTCCAAATATGCAGGGAGATGTAAGGAAATCTTAAGAGCCTATGTATGATTTTTAGACATGAGAACATGAGGGATTTTTAGTCCGAAGGGTAGAATTACACAAATTAACAGATAAAGGGAAGATGAAGAGGAGGTGGAGAAAGCAGAAAGTAAGTTAATGGATATAAAGACAAAGTAATATTTGAAATTGAATTTTTGGATCTTAAGAGTGTAAAATGCATAGAAAGCAGCAAGAGATATGACATTTTGAAGAAAACATAACACAAATAATAAAAAGGTATGGATAATTCTAGAGATAAGAAATAAAAATATTTATGATTTAAAAAAAATGTTGAAAAAAACTACTATATATATGAAGGAGATGATTTTGCAGGAAGTGCTAGTGTTAAGGTTGCAGAGATATAGACCAGATAATGAAAAATAAGTTTAACTGCTCAGCCATGGAAAAAGCAATCACTGTGGCAGAAAAAGAGGAAAGTGCCTGAAAGAGATGAATAACTCTATGAGATTTATAAGTTCGTGGTAACAATCGAAAGAATATAGGATGCACAATGGCGCAATTTATTCAAAAATGAAGTGCTTTTGTCTAAGAAACATGTTTGAGGTTTTTTATTTGTTCAGCATTTGTGGGGGTTGTTTTTTCATTGGCTGTGTGTTTTTATATGTTTTTCTTTATTTTACTTTTTTTATTCATATTATACATTTTTTGAGATATACATATTTATATAGGCGTGTTATCGAACTTAAGTTCACCAGGGTTTGTTATGTTTTGTTATGAGTTTTTATTGTTATTTTCTTGGTGAAGATTATTGCTTATAAATGTATGGTAGAAATGAAGTAGCCCTTTTAAATAATCATTGGGTTTAGATAACTGATTTTAATTAGGGAGGGGTTACTGGTTGTCAATGTATTTAAACTTTTTATTTTGTGCTTGGTCTTATTCTGATGAAGTCTAAAGTGTACTACTGATGAAAGCACTTAATTTTTGAATTAATTTCTTTGTTGTGAGTCCTATAGTCTTATTCTTTCTCTTTTTGTTTTTATAAGTTTGTCAGTTGGCGTCCATTTCTTGGTAACAATGACAGAGGAAAATAAAATATCGATTTGTGTTTACTTTTAAAAATATTTTACATATGAAACATGCAATAGAAGATATAAACATGTTACTATAGTTTTGTTGGTAAATAAAGCATATCTAATTATTTAAAAATGGTGACCCATGTCACAATTCAGCAGGGATTTAAGCCAATAAAGAATACTCTAGAAATGTTTTTTTTTCTTTCACCAGTTCATGGATCAGATTTAGACTTCTGTGGTTGCTCTTAAAATATATCCACATTCTCTGGCTATCTTAAAAAATGAAGAAAAGAAGAGAATAACATCTAGAATATGTTCATTTGTTTTTGATAGAGAGAAAATGATTTAAAAGTGTCGATCATTCTTTTAATGGAATAAGCTACAATGAATTTATTCAGATGTCATTTTAATAAAAATTATTAGAAAAATATATACAATAACACAGTAAAAAGTTTTAATACATTTTGTAGAAATTGTTTTCAGCTTGTGAAGGGCAGTTTAAAGGAATGAAACAAATGAATTAAATGCTTATGTCCAAATGTAACAGCTGTTTTTTCACATTTGAATTATTTCACCATGACAAGAAATCATAAAGCCCAATGGCAAAACTGATAAGAATTTACTGTATTAACTGATTGGACTGAGTCTTCTATATCTTAATCTTATATTCACAAGTTAGAACTTTCTGACACTTCAGTTTTACATGACAGCCAGAATAAGTAAACAATATATACAGCAGCTTTAAAGTTTTCTTGCAATCCCAGGGTTTTAGTGTCTGGGCAGACACTTTGTTACACTTTGCAGCAATACCTAATTCAAACATCATATCTTCCTTGACTGATAATTTTAAGCCATTCTTCCTAGATTAACAATTTATTTTCTTGTTGAGCCTCACATACTGTTTACTCTTTCTCATTCTTTATGCAAATCATTCTCCATAAACAAGTAATTTCAATGCATTAGTTTCACAACCTGCAATTCTTTTAATGGACATTTCAATTAATTCATCTTCACATTTTAGAAAAATGATTTTCCTGCAGTTTTTACATACCTGATTTATCACTGGACATTTCTTTTTTATCATGCTTTTTCAGACATACTTTGTGGACAACTTAATAACAAAACATCCACAGACTGATCAGGATTTTTCTTGATTAATTTTACTCAACATTCATTCATGTACAGATTTTTCATCTCAAATACCATCCTATACACAGAAAATTATTCTTTCATTTGTTCTGCATTGATAAGACATTTCATTCCGTATTTAACTCAAATCTCCCAATAAATGCCTCTCACTTGTTGTACCACACATAGTTTTGCCTTAAACTAATGCATCATAGCTCATCAATTTTATAGTCCTTGACTTGATTATTTATCTCAAGAACATAAGCATTAATAGATTCAACAAGACCTCATAGACCTCTTGAAGAATGAAAGTGCTGGACGAATGGTATTTTTTTTCTCAATAACTCTGAAACATTTGTTTTATCAGAAGAACTTTCCCTATTCTTTCTCTCAAGACTCATACGCATTGAGTACCTTCAAGGCTTCTTGCCCTGTACTATAGAAAAATATATCGCATTTTTCAGTTTTCTTTGCTATTCTGCTGCAGTATGGAATAAGTCATTTATGGAGTCATCATTTCTAGTTCTCTGACAAATTGCACTTGAGAGTTTTATTTGTATATGCATTTGCAAAATTGTTTCAAATAAAGATGAGCCAACTTTGATAACTTCTGATGCAGTGTAACATTTTGAATTTGCCTTATATAAAAAGCTGGGAACAAACTGCATGCGGATAACATAATCAGCTTCATCAGTTTTCATAACAGACTGCACATAAGACAGGATTCAAAAATACACTACAGATATTTTAAACCTACATGAAGTCTATATTCATAAAATCTAATAGTCATAAAAATAAGAATATAATGTTTTATTTACTCTGCTTTTTTGAAGAAGAGTCTGGTGAAAAGAATGGAAAATACAAGGAAGTAGGTGTCTTCATAATAACAGATAAGAGATTATAGTTGCACACTGAAACTATTTTGAGTAAAATACAAAGTTTAGTGGATCAAGTAAAAAATGAGTGACAAGATCAGAGTTTAAAAATAAGAAAATAGGAACTATATATGTATGGCACAAATGCACTGTGTGCAAGGCTTATGGATGAACAGTTTCATGTGTAACTGTCACAGGGAAAGTATAGGTTCATAGGTTCATAGGAGGCTACTAGGCTAATGGCCCTAGAGCCTTTACAAGCCTAGCCATGTTATACACATGTTCCCTAACTGACCTTGGTTAGATGGTCATTATTTGCAGTGAGACTGAGTCTATGATCAGCACTGACTGCTCATGTCCATGAGGGACATAGGTGCCAACCCTGTGGTCAATTTATGATCTCCCATCCAGTTGTCTAGGTTGAGCATGCATAGGGTCATTGAAGAGTTCCTCATGTGAACTGGGAGTTTATTCCAGAGGATCAGAAATCTCTGGGAGATATATTTGCCTCTCTAGCATGTTCTGTTAATATCACAGGCTAGGTTGTGATCCCTGGAGTGAGTGACTCTTGTCCCATTTGATTTGCAGATGTGCAACATTTCCATCAGGACAGGGTCAGAGACTGCTCTCTAGGCCAGGCAAAAGTCACATCTCAGCAGCCTGTAGGATAGAGGGTACAGTGATAGGGCTTTCAGTCTTTCCATGTAGGTCATGTTTTGAAGGCCCTGAATTTTCTTGGTGAGAAACCTCTGTGGTCTCTCCAGCTGCTGCAGGTGTCTGGTGAGGTACATGCAAAAGGGAGAGTTGTACTCTATTAGTGGTCTGATGAGGATTGAATACAGAGGAGTTGTAACATCCTTAATCTTGGATTTGATGCCCTTAATTATGAGATGAGCAAAGTAGAAGGCTTTCCTTACCACTGTGGACACATCAACCTGAGTTCCGTAATCTCGCACCACTGGGTTTGAGCTTGTGGGTGTGCTGTCAATATTCTAATTTGCAGAGACTTCCTTTTTGCCAGATGGGATAAAAATACACATTTATCCATTTAATTTTAGTCCATGGCTCTGGCACCAGTCATTTGTCTGTGTTAGCTTCTTTTGTAATATGTTAACATCACTTGGGGACTCAATAATCACACACAGTTTGCAATCATCATAGAACTGGGTAAGCCACAGGCCATCTACTTTCACCTTGACTTTCGAGAAATGAATTCCAAACATTAAAGGACCCAGCACAGATCCCTGTGGTATGTGTTCTGTTGGTGAGCCATTTGGCTATCCATCTAGTGATGTATAGGTTAATCCCCAGCTGGGAGAGTTTCTCAATGATACCTGAGTGGGGGATTGTGACAAAAGCCTTGGCTAAGCTAAGATAGGTAGTATGTACTGTTTTGCCTTCATCCAGGGCTTTGGTGATATTCTAGAAGAAGTTCACCAGGTTCAATAAGCATGATCTACCCTTAATGAAACCAAACTGGGTCAGGTCAAGCATTTGAAGGTTGCTTATGTCCTTGTTAATAAGGTCCATGATGATCCAGTCCATGATTTTGCAGATAAGATTGGTTAGGCTTATGGGTCTATAGTTCTCAGGGTCAGTTGATGGACCTCTTTTGTGCAAGGGGATTACTGTTTTTGTTGTCCACTCTGCAGGAACAAAGCCAATGCTCAGGCTGAGGTTAAACAGACTGGTAAGTGGTTCTACTAGGTCTTGTTTTAGATTGTTTAGTAAGCAGCCTGGGATGTTATCTGGTCCCATAGAGGCCATGATTTTGGCCTTGGAGAATGTAGATAAAACCTGCTCTTTGATGATACTAGGTACAGGACTGGTGTCAGGTATGCTTAAGGGTATGACTAGTAGGGACAGGGAGGTGAAGTTTGCAGCAAATCTGTCAGCTAGCAGGTTAGCAATTTCCTCAGGCTCAGTATGAGATGTACTATCCACTATACGTTCGACACATATTTGGGCATTCCCTTTTAGAGTTTGGATATAGCTAAAGAATGCCTTATGATTATTCTTAAATAGGGATTCTAATTTAGCTTCATAACTAGCTTTAGAAGACTTTACAAGATACTGTACCTGATTTGCTTGTTGAAACTGTGGAGGGTTTTCTTCTTCTGCTGAGTAAGTTCTTTCTTGTGCTTAGACATCAGTTTCTTCCATTTGTTATATAACCTATTTATACTTGAGGTCCATCAGGATGGCTTGTTTCTCACTATGACCTGGTTTTGATCCAGTCAGATATAGTTGAGTCTATACAGTTGTTTAGGTGGTTTTACAGGATATATGTGTACTCCTCTGCATAGGAGTCATTGCTGGCTGTGTTAGCAGCAGGTTTGAACTTTTTATACTATTGACTAGTAGGCTGTAGTTTTCTTTGGAGAAAATATTCAGTTTTTTTGTTCCTGTAAGTGCGTCAGGTCTGAAAATTACTTCAAATGAGTCAGAATTATGGTCTGACCTTATCAGGGTGGTCAACATACAGGGGATAGTGCAGTAACCCCCCCCCCCCCAAGTTGTTGATTACTAAGTCTAGGACATTTGAGCCCCTTGTGAGAGTGCAGACTAGCTGTTCCAGGGCAGTTGTATTGACAAAGTCTAAGACCCTCAGGGCAGGCATGTTTATACTTGTGTATGTCACCCAGTCAAAGAAAGGATAGTTGAAATCTCCCATGCCCAATATTTTGGCTGTATAGTGAGTGACCCTAGTATGTCCAGGTAGGCAGTGTGCTTCTCCTGGTTCATGGTGGGGGACCTGTAGCTAGCAATGATGTGGTAGGGTATTTTACCTATAGTTAGTTGGGTCTGGAGTTGCTCAAGAGAGTCATACTATTTAACCAGTCTCAAGGTGTATTTAGCTCAATTGAGGATGGATACACCTCCACCTTTGATTGTTTAACACTTGTTTTGGGGTCTGAATGTGTGGAAGTCATTATAGCCTTGCATAGCTGAGGTACTGTCTGCAGCCTAGAACCATGTCTCAATGACTGCACAGATGACAGCATTTTCAATGGTGAGGAGTGTTTCCAGGGAATACAGTTTTCTGTTTAGGCTTCTAGCATTAAGCAGCATAACCTTGAGTTTGTCTCAAGTGGAATTTTTTACATCAGAAATGTTGTTGTTTTGACATAGCCTAAAAAGGGCAGTATGAGGAATCACATACCTTTGCCAGTATCTGAAAGCCTAGATGTTGAAGTCAGTCATTTTTTGTCTGTATTGTGGCATCCTCCTGGGTGAAATCAGAATGCTGCCTAGGGCTAGGGACATACCTGCCTGGGGCATATAATCTGAGAGTTCAGTCATGTTTCTTTTCATATAGTCCAGACAGGTACATTTCAAGTCATTCATTCACCCGAACATGTACTATGACAAAGTCATAATGGTAATTGTTGTTGAGTGACTTGAGTGCATGCATGATTTAATGGATCCTGGCACCTGACAGACAGCAGACCATGGCCTTCTATTTGCCCAGCCTGGTTAATGGGACATCTGTGTGTCTCACTATGACCAGGACGTTAGGTTTTGAGATATTTTGTCTAATAAGCTTATTTGATGAAACACTGGTGTGTGTTATGTCTAGTGGATTCTATTTGCTTTGCACTGTGTGCAAGTGGTGTGCACTTGAGAGGTCTCTGATCTTTTGGTAGACTTATATTGATTGCCTCCACATATGCGGGTTTGTGTGTTGTGACCTGGTTTTCTGTGAGAGGTGATATGTGTGTGTACCTGTTTGATGTCCCGTTTGTTGTTACATGAGAGAATCAATTCCAAATTCATAGTGTAATTACATCTCTCATATATTCTAGCTTTTTGTTTTAGGTGTAAGTGGCTGTAAGTATACAAGAGGCAATTACTACAATGTATCAGGCTGCCCATGTAAATCATGCTAGCTGGAGAAATAGTTGGAAACTGACTGTCCATTATGGCAGGTTTTTACCATAAATACTATTGGGGACTGGACTAGTTTGACTAGATTTTGCTGTCGGATTAACAAAGGGGCTAATTCTATTGAAGGCTAGCTGTGAAATCTATGTCAACACTTCTCAGTGGGCAACTGATTTTCCCAAAATGCAGCAGAAAAGCTTGGGAGGGTTCACTAACAGATGTCTAGGAGAAAACTGTCTTTCAAGGTGTTTGCATCTATACAGGGCACTGCTGAACCCTGTTGTGAAGTGCACAGCTACGTGCAAACATGAGGCTTAAATACAGGTGAAAATTAAACACTTTTAAGCTAAACTACAAATATGAAAGCACAGAATGAGCTTTTGTCCAGTAATCTCCAACTCGGATGAGGCTCAGACTACACACTTATGCCACAAGGGTGCAAGCAGAGCCTTCCTAAGGTAAGATGGCTAGAACAGTGTTCAAGTGTAACAACACTGTCTAGATTCAGCAGGTCTGAATCTAGTCTATGCTATGTACTAGGTAATTAAGGCAACAGAACAGCTTTTTTGAAGCACAGAAAAATATGGTAAACTCTGTAAAATGAGGCAGCAAAATGATAAAATGTAGACAGCAAAGTGCAAAGAAGACTGAAAATGTATTTATTTTTTTTCAATTCTAGCAGTGGATGCATTGGATTTCAGCAGAATCTCTCCAGATCTCTGGCAAAAGTTGCCAAACATTGAGCAGCTCCAATTAGATGACTTGTGGTGGTACTGTCCTCTGTACAAACTGGCAGCTTTTTGAGCAGCTGTGAACAGTGGGGGACTATGGAGAGCATTTCCTATAGAAGATTTTCAACTGGAGAGGTTTATTTATATACAAGGCATGGGAAACCGCTTTTGTGTGAGGCTTTTATAGCACCCTCAGGCCAATCAGATAAAAATGCAATAAACTTTAAACTTTTCAACAGCTGTTTCTATCTTTAATGGGTTGACTTCAGCTCTGTTCTCACTAGAGTGCAAAGGAACCCTCTTAATGTAATACCAACTGCTTGTGAGCTAAAGTGTAGCAACAAATGCTTTACAACAACGGAATTCCTGCACTATCAGGAATCCTTGGAAATAAGTTCATTAACCTTGAGAAATGTTCAACAAAATACAGAAAAACACAAAAAAACTTTGCAAAACTTACCAATATTTTGGCAGACTCAGGAGAACTTTGGCAAACTCAGAACACTTTTTGCAGCAATAGACGGGGTTAGAAAACATTAGAATACTGTTAAAATAATCTAAGAGAAGTACAGTAAAAACAGATGTTGGTTCTTTAACAAGTGCAGGCTGAAAAACAGTGATAAATTCAACAAAATCAATAAATGCAGCACAGAACTGTTAAATAGCACTGAGACAGTTAGAGCAAGTGTGAAAATGTATTTATATCAACTTTATAGGTTCAGTAGGATTTAGAAGCAATAAAAGTCTTGTGGTCACAGGTGTCGAAACCAGGCACAGGGAAGCTCTGAATAAATTAGCACAATCTCACAAAAATATAATTTTTTTATATCAGCAGGATGAAAGACTTTTACAAAGTTAATCCCTCAGGCCATTCAGATAAAAACACAATACATTTTAAACTTTCCACCAGCAGTTTCCAACTTGGATGTGTTGAATTGCTCTGCCACAACCAGAGTGCAAAAGAACCTTCTTAATGTAAAACCAACTGGTTTTGAGCTCAAGTGCAATAACAAATGCTTTACAACAACATAATTCCTACACTATCAGGAATCCTTGGAAATAAGTTCACTAACCCCGAGAAATGTAGAATAAAATACAGGGAAAACTATACAATATAAGAGAACAACAGAAAAAGAAGAAAAAAAAAAACTTTGTAAACTTAGAAATATTTTGCAAGGCTCAAGAGAACTTTGGCAAGCTCAGAACAGCTTTTGCAGTACCAGAGAAGTTAGGAAATATTAGAATACTGCTAAAACAACCTAAGAGCAGTACAGTAAAAAAAAAAAAAAAAAACAATCAAACAAAAGAAACAGATGGTGGTTCTTTGGGTCTACCTTAGATAGAAGAAAGTTCAAAATGTTGAATGCTCACATGAGCGGAAAGTCAGTATTGCGATCTTGGAGTTGGAATATATATTTAGCGGGGGCTGTGAGAGGCACAGCACCCCACAATAGTGATTTTGAGTTACTGAATTTCCACTCAAGTGAGCGTTCGATATTTTGAAGTTTCATCTATTTAATATAGACCTGGTTCTTTAATAAGTGCAGGCTGAAAAACAATGATAAATTCAACAAAATCAATAAATGTAGCACAGAACTGTTAAACAGCACAGAGGCAGTTAGTACAAGTGCAAAAAAAACCTTATATCAGCTTTGTAGGTTCAGATGGATTTAGAAGCAATCCAGGTCTTGTAGTCACAGGTTTCTAAGCCAGACACAGGGAAGCTCTGAATAAATGAGCCAAGTATGATAACATAAACTGAATGATTTTCAAAGCTGTAAATAAAAACATGATTACTGACCACATGTAGGATACTATGCAGAGACTGTAATCCTAGTATAACTATAGGCAATAAAAAAGAGCATAGTCAAGTGAGTTTGTGTGAACAAAGGCTAAAAATGTCAAAATGGCTGCCTAAGCCCAAAGCTCTACCTAGGATCTGCAGAAATTTGGATAAAGATAGTGTTTCCAGAAAGAAAAAGCATGAAAGATCAGGAAAGAGGGAAAGATGAGAGAGCAGGAGCAAAAGGAGGAACAGATGGCATGGCTGCCGTTAATGCTGCAAATAGGGTGGAACAACTGCATTTTGTTTTAAAGGGTAATCACAGTAAGCCAAAATGGGAATTCATTGAAACAAACAATTGAAAAGTAACAAACAGAAGTGGAATTTCTACAAGGGAAGATGCAATTAAAGCTGTGCTGCAGGAGCAGAGTCACATAATACTGGAAGCAAAATACATAATGAAGAGACAGGCTAAAATATGGATGGTCTTGAACACTGCTCAGGAAGGAATAATATCAGGCTGATTAGAATATGAGAGAGAAGGAGAGAACAATCATGAACCATGAATTTGTAATGTTGCTGTTACATTAGAAATATGTGATGCCAAGAAATCAAGAAACACCAGTTGAAAGAAACGGAGTCAAGTGGTAGCAGAAAGCAGAGTGAAGCATGTTTTGGCATGTTTCCATTCTTTTGATGTGAAAAATTAAATAATAAAACAAGAAAAAAAATCATAGAGTTATCTGAGTTGCATGGATAGTCATAAAGCTTGTCAAGAATTACTCAGAAATACCTTGTAAGAGAAGAAATGCTATGCATGAGGTATTAAGTGAACTAAGAATGAATGAAACAGTTGCATGGTTAGAATAGCCAACAATTCTTGAAAAAAACAGGAAGGAGAATGTTTCATGCTGCAAAATATGGAAGATGTTCAAAAGTTAAAACAAAGGTATCACATGCAGCTAAACAACCCAGGCAATAAAAATCTGAATTGTCCACCATACATGGAGTGGCAGTGTAACCTTAGTAACAGGAGAGGCAATACAAAGGCACTTTAAGAACATGTGATATCAAATGCTGAAACTCCCATTTGGAAGAAGATCTTATCAGGAAGAACAGAGGGGTCCCAGGCCAGTGAAGGAGAAGAGCAGGAAATAAAAAAGAAAACCACAAGTAGATGCAAAAACTGACAAAAAGCTGTAAGGGAAACAAGTAGAAGAGATCTAGCAAAGGCATAGAATAATGAGAAGCCTCTTACACGGGAGATCTAGACACAAAACAGAAAAGGAATCAGAAGTAGACAGATAAAGGTAAGCTATAAAGAGATGGGAAGATGCTGTGTTAGATGGTTAGGATGTCTCAGAAGTGAACTGTAAACTAAACAAGGGGATAAATAAGCTGGGAAGAAGCATTTATGATAGATAACTGAGTCAAAGGGGTGGAAAGTAGGACTACAGGAAGACTGAAAGTTACCATAAAAGAAAGAAACAATAAATAAGTGAAAAGAATGGATGCTGGAAGGCAGATAACTGTGAGTAGCAGATGAAAACTATATTAAATGAAACAGATTATTATCTTGCAAAATATGCATCAGGACAACACAAAATCAAAACTTTACAATGTGATGAAATTAATTCCTGGGCCAACTATGGGTAATATGGTGATGGGGAATAAAGGAAGATGCCTCCAAGGTGAGCAATGTATTTTCATAACTACTTACCAATGCACAAAAAACTGCAGTAAACATAAGTTTAATGACTAAGTCATAGAAAAAGTAAATAATAATTCCTGATGGCAGAGCCCCTCACTGACTCTCTTCAAGAGAAATCTTGATGAGTGGATGGGAGATCGTAAGTTTACCCCAGGGGTCACATCTGTGTCACTGCTAGACAGGGGCACAGTAAACTAATTCTATTATATAAAGGGACCTTCACTGTGTCACTACTAGACAGAGGCACAGTATTCTAGATTTATTCTGTACATTTTTGTACCATTTCTTGGGGTGGCAAAAGCCACATCACTATGGTTAGGCTTACAAATGCCCCAGGGCAGATAGCCTAGTACTATACTATGAAACTATACTATACTATGAAACTATGAACAGCTAGGAAGCATGAAAAGAAAAATGTGGCCCAGGAACAAATGTCAAATAAAGGAATAGTGGTGAATAAGAAGTATAGTAAACAGCTGTAAAAAAAAAAATAATAAAATGCATACATGCATAAATACGTAAATAATAATGCTGGACTATCACACAAATGAAGCTGGTGCACCAGACTGGTGAGCAACAGTGAGAAGGGGAAACCAGTGATTTGAAATCCTGTATTATAAAAAAATGTAACATCAGTTCAGGTTGGCATACAATGTATTAGTGGGAAGATCGCTAGAAGGGAACAAAGGAATGTCTTAAAGGGCTCATGCTAAAGGCATACCCACACACATGAAAGAGCCAAAAGACAGGGGACCAGAAGCCAGTGATAGGGAAATTGGTCTAAATGTAGGCAGCTGACAAAGAACACAATGTTCATCTGAAAGTGTAGGCTGAGAGAATGGACTATACTGGATGGAAACAAAGAGGGGTTGGTAAAAACTGCAAGGAAAATATGGTTATTACGTGGAACATGGGGGGGGGTCATCAAATCCTATCAAAAGGAGAATGCTGAAAAAGTTAAGGATGAGGGTAGATATTCCTCTATTAAAAGAAACAAGACTGAAATCAGACATTTGAAGAAAATATTGTGTTGTGACTTCCCAAAGGTAGTAATGGACAGCAATGCAGGGGGAGGAAAGAGAGGAGTTACACATTTATTTCAAATTGGGCTTCAGACAACCATAGAGAAAGTGATACAAAGTGTGATAGGCAGATGGATTTAATGGCAGAGAAGGACAGAAGGTTCACACTGGACAATATGAAACATATATGCACAAAACAAAGAGGAGGAAGGATTCTACTAGAACTTTTTTGCTAAGCAGGCACAGACCAGAAGAGATGGAATAGAGATAATATAGTGGGGGACCACAGTGTCACAATGGAACCATAATAATACAAGCTGCATGGACGGAAGGAATATAACAATAATTTGAGACAAGAACTAGCCCAAGGAATGAAAGAGGGATGGAGGCTGGTCAGATGTCAGGAAAGGTATCCAAATGAGAGAGCGTATACCTTTACAAAAAAACAGTTTGGTACTGGTAGGTTTCTTGGACAAGTTTTAAGGAAAGGAAAATCTAATTGAAATAATGGATGAGATCCAAATAAAAGAGAAGCACATATTAGATCATGCAGCAGTGAGATTTAAGGTAAATGTGCAGGAACAGAAAATGAGAAGGTGGTGAAAGTGGGCTATCTATAAATGGAAGGAGACAGGGCAAAGAAATATAGCATAAACAATAAATGAGTCACTACAGTGGAATATGAAAGGCAGGGACAACTGGAAGAACACTGGTGGGATAGGATAAAAGTCACTGTCAGGGGAAAACTGATGAGTGCATAAGAAAAGAAGAAAATGAAAGAAGGAAGGGTAATTAAGGAGTTGGAGGGAAAAGCTGAAAGAAATGATAGCAAAAAAGAAGCATTACAGAGCAGAAAAAAACAATTAGAATGGATTTGGAAAGTAAAATTATTATAGAGCAAGGAACTCAACAATGGTACTGCAATAACTACATGTGGATAGTGGGGAGGCAAAAGAAAAAATAGTGAAGAAATATAAGAAGACTCAAGTAGAGACGGAGGTACAGAGGGTAAGGGGAGGGGATGGAATACATTTAGAAGAGGATGAGCTAATCAGGGAAAGATTCAAGAAATACTACAGGGTGATTTAAACATGGCAGGAAGGAACAAAAATCTCAGAATGGAACTGGATGAAGAAGATGAATTTTATGTATATATTTGTTTACCAATTTAGTGCACTGATCAGTACTGACCAATTTCAGATTAAGCTTAAGTGAAATGCAAAACATTTCACAAACAAAAAATAGAATCATAAGCAACAACAGAGTAGTTCAAACTAACTACATAGAAGAAACTGGGTATATAAATTCTAGTGAGCAAGCACAGTGCAATGTACAATCAGGTACTGTGCAATGTGCAATATATACATTAGTTTTTAAAGTAGGTCAATCTTTAGTGAATCTTGAGAGAGGCAGAGAGCCTCGGAAAGGAGATAGCTTAGGTGATATGTCCTGTATTGAAGTGCTTGGATGAAGAAGTGTTTTTTGAGTTGTATTCTAAATTTGGTACTTGAGATACACTACATGCTAGAGGATGAACAAAGTGAGAAGCTGAATGCATAGAAGACAAGGGATGAGAGAAGGAAAGCTAAGACAGAAAATCTAGAAGGCCATGTGGATTCCATCTACATATTTATAGCTGGAGAGGGCAAAAAATGTAGAAGGTCCTAGAGGAGGAATATAAGTGAATATAGGATTTATGAAGATATGTAAAAGTATGAGGAGTGCCAGTATAATCATGACACCTACAGAAGGATAAGAAAGGAAAGAAGTGGGACATTATAGGGTCTCTCTTTGATTAATGGTGATATCAACATTTTGGCAAAAGTATTAGAAAGAATGCTGGATGAAGCATTACCAAAATAATCCAAACACTATAAAATGGATTTGTGAAGGAAAGGAATGCAGAACTCACTGGTGGGACCTGCTGGAATATATGCAAGAGGAGGACAAGAAGCAGAAAGACTCCTTGACCTGCAGAATGTCTTTGATGTGGTGAGGTGGGAATTCCTATGGAAGACACTGTGACGAAAGCAGGTAGGAGAAAAGTTCGAACATTGGTACAAGCCATATACTAATGACCTGAAATTGAGATACTTATAAATACTCATACATGGAGGAGAATTTAAGAAGACAATAATAGAGAGGGGACCAGACAAGGGTGCCCACTATCCTCAGGCCAGTTCATGCTTGTGATTAAGGAGGTTGCAGTAGAAGTCAAGCACAATTTAGCAATGCTTGAAGAAAAGAGGGATAAATTATCAGTTAGCGTTGTATGTATATGTCTGCATATTAATGTCAGAGAATGTGGCTGCAGCAATGAGAACTATAATAAAAAAAGAGATATTGAGAAGTTTAAGGAAGTGACAGGAAAAAGAGACCAGTAGTAAGAATAGGGAAAGGAAAGGGGAACGGGAGAGAAAGTGAGATAAAAGAGGCAGAGTTCCCCAAGTACCATGGGATGTATGTTAGGAACATTGAGAAATAAGCAATCAAAAACATAAATGAAGCATCACTAAAAGAACTGGCATGCTTCATATGGAGTAAAGGGAGCCTCAAAAAAGTATGGGGAACAGATTGGTTGGGGAGCAAAGACAGGGAAGAAAAAGGAAGAAATCTGAAGGAGAAGTGGAATAGCTTAAGAGAAAGATTTGGAAAGATTTCAAATAACAGATAAGTTGATCCAGAATAGCAGAGAATCAATGCTGTAACTACTTGGTACTCAGGGAAAGTTTGAAAAAGAATACATAGAGGGCAACAAGAAAAAGGAACAGGCAGGAAAGGAGGCCAAAAGGAGAGAGAAGGGCATTCTGGACAAAATGGAAGAGATTAGGGAAGCAAAGGACTAAATAGATCTATGAAGCATTAGGGGACAGAAGGGAAGATCAAAGAAGAAAGAATTAAGGGACAGAGAAAGGATGGAATGGAGTTTCATGCAGAAGGTTAACAGTGGGAGATTAAAGCCAGAAAATACTGTATAGAACGTAGCTTACCCCAATGATATTGTTAATGGAAGCAGAAAGAAAGATAATAGATGTTGGAGATGTCAGAAGAATGAGGCAGGAATGATGAACATGGTTTGGAAATGTAGGTAGGAACAAGCAGTCTGGAAGTAGACAAAGATGATTTGAGGAATTTTGCATATGAAACATAAAAAAGAGGAAAGCATCTGGAAAGAAAGAGAAATGAGTCAGACTGCAACATACTTATGTTAAAACCATCATCACTCAAAATTGGAAGGGGTCAAGCAACATGGAAGCTAGAATTACACAAGGGCTTCCTGAAGATGAGAACAAGTTGGCAGAAGCTAACTAGATATAATAAAGGGGTGGAAAAAATGAAAACTCAATGGAAAAGAGGAAATAAACACTAATAGAGTGAAAACCATACCAGTATGAAGATGTGGGCAGACCCAAATGGAAGCCTTAGGAGTGGGGAGAGTAGGGATAGGGTAGAAAATGAATGATGCACCATGCATTAACAATGAATGTGAATGTAATATCTTGCATGCATCTAATTTAAATTGTCAAATGTAAACACTAGTTTTGGATTGTGTACAGTGGAAAAAATAAGATGGACTGTAATTAAGAAGGTAATAAAATGGGCCAGCCACTTGTGTTGATAAAGTGCATCATAGATGAGGATTGCACTACAGGAACAGACTGCAGAAAATGTATTGCTTGAGTGTGTGCATGTATATTACTGTATTTAGTAATGTTTAGGAATGGTTGGTATAATCTTAACTATGTTTCACACCATTAAACATTTTTATTACAGTTTTCTTTTTGGTAATGGTTGCACATTCTGCATTTGCAAAATATATGGAAACTTCCCGTACATATGGCATCCTTATATTATTTTCTTGTTTTAAATTTTAAAGAAATTCCCTACTAGTCATCAAAAAGTTTCATAATGTCTTTAAAATTCTTATTTTGATACATGAATAAATCTGGAAGTGTGAAATTATATAAGATGAAGACACTATGATAGAAAACTGGCAGTTGTCATATTTTGATACATTAATAAATCTGGAAGTGTCACATTATATAAGATGAAGACACTTATGATAAAAAACTGACAGTTGTCAAATCTTCCATTGTTATTTCACTGAAATGTGGAAAAAAAGCCCTCTACATTAATCACAGAAATATATTTTCATTAATAGTAAAAAGTTACCTGTATCCACCCACTGCAAGTTTTTACCTAAAACCTATACTCATATAAAATACTCATTTTATTGCTCTCACTGAACAAGTCTTACATACTCATGCTTGGTAGCTAGTGAATAAAAAATTGTACCAGTCTAAACTTCCTCTAATAAATAAAATTATCTTTTTTTGTTCTTTGAGCAGTACAACTGAAGTCTGATTAAATGAATATTACCACCACTACTACTGCTACTACTACTGCTTTCATTACCATTACTGCCACTATTACTCCTACCACTACTACTAGTACTAGTGCTACTACTACTACTGCTACTTTTCCTAATAGTGCTACTACTGCTGCTACCACTACTACTACTGCTAATAATACTATAACTACTGCTGCTACAACTACTACCACCAGTACTGCTCCTGCTACAACTACTACTGCTGCTATCACTACCACTAACATTACTAGTACTACTACTAGTACTACTGCTTCCTAATACTAATACCAATACAACTGCTACTGCTACTAATACTACTACCACTGCTACTACTACTACTACTACCACTGCTACTACTACCACCACTACTACTGATAGTACTAGCACTACTAGTACTGTGACTACTGATGCTAATACCACTATAACTACTACTGCTGCTGCTACTATTACTACCGCCAATATTATTACTGATACTACTACTACCACTACCATGACTAATGCTACTACTACTGCTACCACTACTTATACTACAGCTAATACTACTACTACTACTACTACTACTACTGCAGTTAATACTGCTACTGCTACTACTGCTACCACTAATTCTTCTACCACTGCTACTAATAGGACTAGTGCTACTAATACTGCTACTACTACTACTGCTAATACTGCTGCAACTATTACTGCTACTACTACCACCACCACCATTACTAGTAGTACGATTACTACTGGGGTCTATATTAATTAATCAAAGGTTCAATTCACTGAACCTTTCTTCATCGAACCCTAACCATCAAACATGTACTTCAGCGAACATTTTCATTGCAAAAATTTTAAACAGGGAAACTAAGCACTTGGCCAAAACAGCACTGGAACAGACACCACAGTATGCAAAACCCATCAAAGTAGGCGGCTTCACCCTATATATATATATATATATATATATATATATATATATATATATATATATATATATATATATATATATATATATATATATATATATATAGATATAGATATATACCAACTCCAAGTTTGCACTACAGTGGAGAAAAGGGCAGTAGAGAAAAGGGCTCATTTCTGCTGCTGGACAACTGCTTCCTTTCCATACAGAATTTTTTCACGGATATGAATGTTCACTAAAATGAACATCTGATGGTTAGTGTTTGATGTACTAGAGACCCTGCATTTCTGGGGGGAGGGGGCAGTTCAAAGCATGTAAGGAAAATTTGAGTAAACATCAATTGTTTGACCTTTCATGATTTTCTGAAACCAGTGTTTCAATGTATCTTATCTTCACTTGTTACTTTTATTTGTGATATACTTAAAATTAAAAATAAAAAAAGCATTCATACAGCAAAGTTTAATTTATTATGGCATTCAAACATAATTATGGGAACACAAACTATACAAATTAATAGTTCAAGAAATACATATATTTTTTTTAAGTTTCAATAATGTGGTTTGCTAACTGCAGCAAATTCTATTATATGACACATGATTAGAAAAACATGTTTTTAATTTGCTGCTGTTACAGTGGTGTTTCACTTTTTAGTAAATGTTACAGTTTTTTTTTTTTTTTTATGTGCTCTCCCCCCCCAAAACCCATGCAGCTCAGGCTGCCACCCTGTCTTCACTGCTTACACATCTCTGGATCCCCAAGTTGTTTCTACTGATGATACCCTAGATGTAACCCCTTATCAGATAGGCCATCTGAATCTTTGGGAAGTCAACCTCAACCATAAGTAATGACTAGGACTTGAAGTGAGGGATAAGACAAGAAGTAGCATGTGTGGAGAGTAGGACCTGTCTTTCATACACTGACATGTCCTTTACTGTAGATGTAAGTGTAGTTAGTACAAGGCCATCAGAACATCATCATCACTGACACCTAGAAAAATATGAGATGACCTGTAAGTCTCCTAGTCTCCATCAAGGTTTTCACGGCTGTCATGTTTCCTCATAACATCCCTTCAGAATAGGAGGGCAGACTGTTGGCCTCTTTATACTGTTGCCTCATCCAACTTTACAACTCGGGTTCCAAGTGGAAGTGAAGTGTCCTGCCTCTGTGCAATCAGGCTAACTATAATTTTTGACTTTTGTTACCACTAATTTCTATTTTGCAACACCACAGAAATGTAATGCTTTGCACCTTTTTTCTATTTCTAAAATAAAATAAAACACAAAATATATGAAAAACAGATACTGTAATGTCATATTACAAAATATTGTATTATTACGGGAAAGGGTATTAATGTATCCTAGAAGCATTTTTATTTTACTACCATCTGTCATTGCAATCATCACAAGGTAGATTGCCACAAGCATGGGTTCATAGATTTTGTTGTCAAGACTATGATATAGGAACTGTTAAGAGGTGTGCTTGTTAGTTCCCAGCATCAGTCTGTTTTTTCATGGGTTTATATGAGATTACTAGGCTAACAGCTTAAGATCCCTTACAAGCCTAGCCAATATAATTCAATTGTATCTAATATATGACCACTAGGGACAAAAGGATGGCATGGGTTTGTGCCTCTGCCTTGAAATTCTTACTGATTACTCCTGTCCATAAGAGACACACTAGATACCCCAGATGTGAATTTCCAATTCCTCATCATTTGATCCAAATTATGTTTGAGGAGGGCCAGGAAAGGGCTCTGCTTAGCAGGAATAGGAAGCCTGTTTCAGAGAAAGGGCAATCTCTGAGACTGAGACACATATCTGTCTCTCCAGCATGTTTTGTTTGTGTCACTGACTAGGTTTAGATCCTTAGATCGCATGAACATTGTGCTGTTTCATCAGGGCTTGATTTGTAAATGCCTTGTGGGTCAGGCATAGGTCAACCCTTAATATTTGGCAAAAGAAAGAATAAAGGGATAGGGATTTTAGTCTGCCTACATAGGACAGTTTGTTTAGACCCAGTATTTTCTTTGTGAGGAACCTCTGAGGTCACTCCAGCTTCTGTAAGTGCCTAGTCAAGTACATGTCAAATGGTGCACTGTACTCTGTTATTGGTCTAGTAACGGGACTATAATTTCGTTGGATCTGGATGCCATACCTTTATTTATAAGTTGTTCCATATAAAAATACTTCCTCACCTCTGTGGACACATGGTAGACAAAATTCAGGCTATTTATCTGTGTATCTATAGCTCTCAACTCCAGAATCTACTCTTGGGGTGTGCAACTGATGGTGTAATTTGCAAAATTTAGTAATGATAATGATTGCATTATTGCATTATGTATATATTTATTTATATTTATTTATCTCTATTCAGTGTGAAGTATAGTGCTTAATATATTTGTACATTGTATAGAGTATATAGGATAATTGCAATATTTCATTAGTTCATTCGTACTATTTTAATATATTGGTTTGAGATGGTAACTTTTTGACAATATACTGTTGATAAACTGGTTTAATAGCTTAACATATTATGAAGTTAACAGTTGTAACTAGTATTACTTTACTTAATTATCTACGTTACACGTTATATTTATATATTTAATTTTTATCTTAAATGCGTTGGATTTCTTTAAGAGAATTATTTAGTGAATGGTTGACACGCTGCAAGCGGTGATTGGTTTGGATGCATTTATCGTGATTATTTAAATGTGTGTAAAGATGCTCAAAGATTTTTAAACTGTTTTTCTGCGGAAGTTTGCTTAAGGAAGCAAACGAAAAGTGCTTCAATTTATTAAATCTTTGTATTAGTCAGTTGGACTCGTGTTCTTGACTGCCTTCAGTGCCTACCTTTCTTTGGTTTGTAATTTGCAAAGGTATTTGACTTCCCAAAGGGTATGAAAATGCATTTTTTCTCATTTAGTTTTAGGCCATGGTTCTGGCACCAGACACCTGTTTGATCTAAACCCTCATGAAGGATATCTACCTCATTGGAGGATTCAATAATTGGCTCCAGCTTGCAGTTGTTGGCAAACTTTGGCATCCAGAGGCCTTCCGCAATAACCTTGACTTCAGAGAGGTATATTCTGAACAGCACTGGTCCTAACGCTGAACCCTGTGGCACACCATTAGTAACTGGCCTCTTGGTGTAGCTGGATTCACCCACTTTAACCACATGTCCTGCCCATGAGCCAGTTCACTTTCCATATGGTGATATAGGGATTTATGCCCAGTTTTGTGAATTTATTCATAACACATGAATGGGAAATTGTGTAAAATGTCTTGGCCAGGTTGTGGTAGGCATTATGTACTGTTTTACCCTTATCTATGACCTTAGTGACTTTCTCAAAGAAAAACACCATACTGAATGGACACATCCTGCCCTTGACAAAGCCAAATTGGGTTGGATCCAGTGTTTGGAGGCTTCCTATGTCACTATGTATCAGGTTCATGACAATTCTTTCCATGGCCTTTCATACACGACTAGTCAGACTTATGGGTCTGTAATTTCCTAAGTCAATACATGGTCCCCCTTTTTGCAGAGGGATGACTGTTGCTGTCCTCCACTCTTTTAGGACAAAGCCAGTATATTCATCAATGTTGCTCTTGAAAGCTGCAAATGAGCTGTTTAACTTTACTCTAAATGGTAATGTATTCCAAAGTTTTGTAAATTATTGAGTATAAAAATATGCTCTTATTTTTTCTGTAATGTATGAAAAATTTAAGCAGTAGCTCACTCTGTTTGTGTTAGGTCAGCTTGTTATATGTTCCACATGCAAGTTTTCAAATAAAATGTATCTTCTGCTTTTTATACCCAACACCAGTCACCACAAGTTGCCTGTATGATACAGAGAATAAAGCTTGTCCTGATTTTTATCAAGATAGTTCATGTTTTTCAGCATTTTTGATCATTAAGAATATCTGAACTTTCTGAATTTGAGACGTATGGCTTATTTAAAGGCTGTATATTGATTGCTAGGTTGTTTAATTTCCTTTCTGCTTTTAGTGTATCCCTATTCATTTTACAATTAAGTATATTTGCTAGTCTTACTTTAGGCAATGCTGCATTCAGTGGGAAAATGTTTGTGGCTGTGGTTAATGCACCAAGTAGTCATCTTGTTTAACCTATCTTGAAATATTTTGCAACATCTCAGGAGGAAAATATATTGCCATTCTTGCAGTCACCAGTCTATTGCACTAACCATAGTTTACCACTGGTATATAGTACATCACCGAACACTTAAAAAAAGCGAACAATGATTAATCAATACCATGTATACGAAAGCTTACAATGTTGAAAGCTCAGAACAGCGATTTTTTTCCAAGGGAAAAAAAAATGCTGTTCCAAAAAAAATAAATAAAAAAATGTAAAACATTACATAAAGTGCCCCACATACCCCTCCTACTTAAATATTCCCACTCTGAGATCACACTACAGTGCCCAAAACGGCAAAGTAACAGAAGCAGACAAGCAAATTCTTTCCCGGGGAAAGAATTCACTTAAAAGCCGCTTTGTTATTTTGCCTTTTCGTTCTTTTATGTTTGATCAATATGCATTCGAGAGAACGCATCTTTGATCACGTAATAGGAACCTGTTTAATACACATAGTTGCATTCAGTTATATTCAGTTTGTTGACAAACTCAAGAGCTCAAGAGGTTAGATACAAACCCTTAGGTCACCCCGTGGATAGCCAACTGGCTCACAGACAGGACCCAGGAAGTTAGAATTGGGGAGTCCACCTCTACAAAGAGGCCAGTCTCAAGTGGAGTCCCTCAGGGATCAGTCCTTGGACCGCTCCTTTTTGGCATTTACTTCTCTGAAGTCAAGGCCAATGTCAGTGGTCTCTGGCTGACTAAATTTGCAGATAATTGCAAATTAGAAGCTGTCATTGAATCTCACACTGACACAAATGTTCTCCAGGAAGGGCTGACACAGACAAATAACTTGTGTCAGAGCCATGGACTAAAAATAAATGCCAAGAAATGCATAATAGTATCCTTTGGGAAGTCATCTATCCCTGGAAACTATCAGATTGCCATCACACCCCCTAGAGCTGACCCAGTAGTCAGGGACTTAGGAACACACATAGGTAGTAATCTAGCCTTTGATCATTATGTGTCTACAGTGGTGAAGAAATCATTCTATGTTGCACAACTTATAAACAAAGGTATGACATTTAAGACCAAGGAAGTCAGTCTTCCACTGTATTCAGCATTTATCAGATTTATCATTCAGTATAATGCCTCCTTTGGTATGTACATAACCGGGCATATTCAACAATTGGAATGTCCACAGAGGTTCCTCACTAAAAGAATTCAGGGCATAAGTAATATGTCCTATGCAGACCTCCTCAAGGGCCTATCCCTGTATTCTGTCTCCTACAGGCTTTTGAGAGGAAATCTATGCCTGGCATATAGGGCATTGTCAGACCCCACTATGATGGACTTCCTGCATATCCACAAAACAAACAGTACCAGAATTACCCATTCTAAAGACTTAAACTTTGTCTGTGATATAAATAGGATCTGCTGGAGAGATAGGTCTGTATCCTAGAGAGCACCCAGTTTATGGAACAGGCTCCCCATCCATGTGAAGCAGAGTTCCTCCATAACCCAATTCAAGTGCAACTTGGACAATTGGATGGGAAACCAGAAGTTCATCCCTGGTTTGGCACCTATGTCACTAACTGACAGAGGTAACCTGTACATGGTTCATCTCCCAGGCTCATGCTTACACTTATCAAGGGTATCAGAAATTGTCAGAGATTTGTGATGCATGGCTAGCCTTAAAAAGGTCCTTGTGGTTGTCAGCCTAGTAAAGACCAATGACCCTATGACCCTATAAAAGGTAAACCAAATAGGAATGGTCCATGCAATGTGTGTTAATAGACTCCACTGGGTGTCTCAGTAGGATAAACAGCTAATGTGTTGCTGGTGATTTTTTTCTTCATCACTTCAACCAGTTGTGTACCCACTGAACTACACAGATGTTGCTGATGTATTAAATGCATTTATTTGCAGTGACTTTTTGGCTACAGTTCCAAATGTTATGCAAGATCCAAGCATATAGCCTTTTTGCCATTTTAAAGTCTCACTTCTCTTTACTCACAAGTCTTTTTACCTCTTCCCTCCTTTATTCTCTCAGCTACTGTTCCAAAATTGTTTTCTTTCTGATTATTCTAATATTGCATACACAGTGACAGACTTTGATAGGTTGTATATACTTTTCTTAGATAGATGTTTCAAATATATTGTTTCATATGCTTCCATTTTTTAACGTCTATATTAAAAGATCATTTACTACTGTTGACCATGTCCTTAGGTTTACTATAATTTCATTTGACTGCATCTATCTGTTTTTGTTACACCATTTCAATGCAAACACTAAGCTATCCTGAAACATGTCCAACTAGACTAGTGATTTACTCCACCTAACAAATTTAAATTTAATAAAGCAAAATACATAAAAATCTACACAGTATATGCATTCAGCCCTAAATCTAGTGCCAATAATATTTCTTCAAAAAATGTTACCTTGCTAAATAAATGAGATCTTCCAATAATAAAACCATGTTGTCTATATCTATTAATGTGAGGTTACCATTTTTTAAGATACATTAATTACTGATTCTGTAAGATTGTAGAAAAGATACATTCATTACTGGTTCTGTAAGATTGCAGAGAATATATATGAAGTGGATTGGTCTGCAATTTTTAGTGTCTGATGTTGTACCTCCTTTATGTATAGAGATTATTATGGCTTGGTGACAGTCTTTTGGAATGTGTCCACTTGTAATTAATTTAGTAGCAGCTTGTATAATGGCTAAGGTCTTTGCTACCCATGCATAAGATACAAGGTTTATTCCTGACCTCAGGTCAATACCTGTATGGAGTTTACATGTTCTGCCTGTGTCTCTGTGGGTTTCTCTCACCTCCCAAAAACATGCTGAGAGTATCCATCTCAGGCAACCTAAAAATGCAGTTGTGGACTGCAGCACAGACTCCAGATGGTGACCTATAGGGGGAAGAGTTGTGAAGACCAATGGCTTTGGGCATCTTTTGGTGGTGTGCAGTATCCTCAAGATGGGAGAACACAGATCCGAGACTGCACACTGTGGTTGGTCCAGCCACTCAGCACTGTGTAATATATGGCTCTAGGTGATTTGGTCATGTTGAATAATGTTGCCAAATGGTCATGGATTATTGCTAGTGATAAGTGTATTGAGTATCTGGCTTACTCTGACCTAAGCCTGGGACCCATGCTAATGGTGGTAGGGGTGTATGTGCCCCTTTTGAGCAGTGTGGTTCTGCCATAAATCCCAGCACCCTTGGGTTAATTAGCTACTGGCCAGACAGTGTCCAGTTCACCAACTTGGGCTGTTTTGAGTAAAAGCTAAACATAAAACAAATCAATCTGCTAAAAATGAACTAAGAATTGCTACATTCAGTGTAAGTTCACTGACAGGATGGAGCTTAGAGCTGGATGACATGGTGGTAAGGAGGAGGTTGGGAGACAAGATGGAGAGGCAGTGCAACAAAACCACTTGGATTGGGATCCAGAGTCTACTGTACAGGAAGATGTGAATTTTGGTGAGAGAGAAGACAGTGAGGGATGTCATCAGAATTAGTGACAGACTCATATCAATCAGACTCCAGTGTAATGATAGGCAGTATTCATCCTATGCCCCAGAACAGGGTTTTGATAGTAAGAAAAATGTTATTTATTTATGTATTTGTCCATTAATTATCAGGAAAGTCTGAGTGAAACAATGGTCCATTTTCAATGGAGGCCCAGTGAGAAAGAACTAAGAACAGCACTAAGGAAAATGAAGTCAGGGAAAGCAGCAGGCTCAGATAAGGTCACAGCAGATATGATAAAGATGCCTGGGCAGACAGGAGAGAAATGGCTTCAGAGGGTATTGATAGCAGTATGGCAATAAAAGCATATTCCAGATGAGTGGAGAATAAGTATTTTATTGTCAGTGTTCAAGAACAAAGGAGCCATTCACAACTGTGGGCAGTACAGAGATATCAAACTCCTATCCGACTGCATGAAAGTTCCAGAGAGGGTGATTGACAAATGAATATATAGAGTAGTAGAATGGAAGATGAGAGGTGAGCAGTTTGGATTCAGATCAGGATGCAGCACAACTGACCAGATGTTTGTTGTAAGACAGATAGTTGAGAAGAAGCTAGATAGTCCATCTGGACATTCCTAGACTTGTTGAAAGCATATGACAAGGTGACAAGAAAGCTGATTTGGGCAGTCCTGTGCTGGTCAACGTCCCAGAAACATTGGTAGAATTACTGCAGGCTATGTAGAAGGACCAAATGACTCAAGAATGAACAGTGTTCAGTCTTATAGAGGGGTTCCCAGTGGATGTGGGTGTGCATCAAGGCTCAGCTCTGAGCCCACTGATGTTCATACTGGTGATGGGCTCCATCAGCACACAGGTTGGAGGGAAAAATCAACAAAGATGCTGTATGGAGATGATGTGGCATTACAGGCAGGCTCTGAGTAAGAACTTCAGCAAATGATATGGAAATGGACTACAAAACTGAAGGTGCATGGAAAGAAACTGAGTACAGATAAGACAGTTGTAATGGCAGCAAACAGAAAAAATCAGAAGATGTGAAATGAGATAGAATGGAAAATAGCTGAATAGGTTAATAGCTTCAAGTATCTGTGATGGGTGGCTTATTAGAAGGGAAGTCTGAATGAAGAATTCAAAGCTAGATTCAGAGAAGCTATAGCCAACTGACACAGACAGTCAGAGATAGTATATGACAGAAGAATGTCAAAGAATCTGAAAAGTAAGGTGTACAAAACAGTGGTGCTACCAGTACTACTGCATGGTACAGAAACTTGAGCAGTAGAGAAAACTAAAGGTGATGGAGATAAAGTGTCTGAGATTTATTTATTTTTTTATTCATTTTGTTTAACATTTGATTACCAGGAAAGTCCAAGTGGGACAGAACCCATTTTCAGTGGAAGCCCAGGGAGAAAGGCTCCAGATGCATGCCTTTGGAATGTGGGAGGAAGCCGGAGCATCCAGAGAAAACCCATGTGAACGCAGGGATGACAGGTAGACTTGCTGTGAGGCAACAATGCTAACTGCTGCACCACTGCGCCACTGAGTGGGTTCAGTGTTGCACACTGTGGGACAGATGAAGAAATGAGGTTATAAGAGCAGAAGCCAAAGTAGCTCCAATTGCAGAAAAGGTCAAAGAGAACAGATTAAAATGGTTTGGGCACATGTGCAGAAAAAGGGAAAAATGATATGGTGAAGAAGATTTGTGACAGATAGGAAGAAGGCAAGAGGAAGGGAGGGCCTCCAGCAAAGTGGTGGAGGAATTTGTGAGAAAAGACCTGGGACAGTCAGGCATGATTGTCAAAGAAGGTAGGAAAGTGGTACTGAATAGATATAGATGGTGATAGTTGACACGACACCCGAACCCCATATAGAAAATGAGTAAAAAGGGGGTTGGTGATGATGAATCAGTTTAGTAGCAGAAATATGTAGTTTTTTTTCTGGATTATTCCTTGTTTCATATCAGAAAATGCTGAGTATCCAATGGAGCTTGCATTCTTAACTTCTTTTAATAATATGGGTATTATTGTATTCCTAATGATGGGGGTAATCTTTAATGGACAAAGATGTAATATTTGTAGTGTAAGATTTTCTAAAGCCAGTACAAAATGTGTCTGCAAGGTTCTTTACTTTCAAAAGATAATCAGATCTTGTTACTCTATTTTTTGAAATTTTCCTGCATTTGCTGTTTTTTGTCTTGCTTTCTGACATAATAAAATAATACCAAGTCATTGCTCTGTGTCTAATTTCATAGTCTAACCTTGTCAATTTAATCAGTATGATAAGACGATTCTCTAATTCCCGCAGATTTATTTTTAGAGTGAGGATTACATTTGAAAGCCATATATTTTTCTCCTTTTATGTAGTATATAAATTTTGTAGTCCTGTTATAATATTTTTTTTTGTTTAGAATATCACTATATTTTGGTCCCATGGAATATATTTCTATATGTAACATTTAATAATGTCAGCAGAATTACTGTAATATTTATGTGGTATAATTTAAAGTTCACTTAGCACTATCACCAAGTTTTGTATTAGCACACAGACCATTTATTTCTCTGTACTTAATGGAGTATTTTTCTGTTTGTGGGAAAGGGTTCATAGGTTAAATATGACAGGATAATGTTCAGTGATTAGTAGTGAGAGGAAGAACTATGATGGGTAAATAATTAAAGGCAATGTTGTTTATTATAACATCAAGTAAGTTACTGTTCCTAGTTGGTATACCTCTAAACCTCTTAATGCAAGAAATCTGAGCAAAGCAAAAAATAATGGGGGGACAAAGGTTCAAAAATGCGGACAATTTTTAAATATTTCTCTTACAGACTTAGAAAGTTGATAGGATAACAGTTGTGTCATTAGCATGTATTTTCTGGGGGTATGAAGTCTGCAATTCAAAATTCTGTCATTATTTAGTGATTTTAATACTCAGTGATGTGCTAGAGAAACACACATTTCAAGAGGAGCAGACTAAAAATATGAAGCAAAAAATGTGGACATTCTGTGAAGATCATGACAGTTGAGAGGTACGCTAGTTGGATACCAAACAATTTGTTCTAAATGTTATTTTAATTTATGAAACCAAATAATTGTGACTTTTTTGTACTTATAGTAATTTCTCAGTACAATTTTTCTGAATAATGTCTCCATGAGAATGTTATTACTTTGCATTTTTTGTCGCAGTAGACTTTTAATGTTTTTTTTTCTGTATAGAAGTCATCTGATATCTTCTGATACCACTAGTTATTACTTTCTCTTTTTAGTTATACTAGACTATATATGTCCCCTTTCTTATTTTATTTGTGTGTGTGTGCGTGTGCGTGTGTGTGTGTGTGTGTGTGTGTGTGTGTGTGTGTGTGTGTGTGTGTGTGCTGTACAAAGTCATAAGACTGAATTCACATCTAACTCCTGTTATTATTATTATTTTGTGATTCTTTCCTAATTTAGCTTCTTTTAATCTCATATAAACATTGAGACAGTACTATTGTTTCTATTTTCTGTACTACAATAAAAGAAGATGAACCCTTGTGAGTTTTGTACTGAGTGAATTTATTTACACCATATTACAGTATGGCACAAATACCTATACTTTCAACATAAAAAGGCTTCAGAGCTACTCAGCTGTGTATGATTATCAAGAAAATTTTAACTTTAATGGTCATTCAAGAAATACCCTAGACTTAAATCAACTTTCAATTATGTGACAGTTCTATTGTGCTCATTTCAAGCAATAATAAAACCTTCCTATTGCTACACAGTTTTCTTGTAAGCTCAATTCACACTTGTTCTTGGAAGGTCTTTATTGAACAGAAAGTTAGCTGACCCTATGTTTTCTTAGATAATATTATAAAAAGAACATAAAAAGCATCACAACCAAAAATATCAGAAAGTTCCATTGTTATGTATGCAGCCTGATCTCTTGACAGTTCTAAAGATTTTCCCACAGACTTACAAACTAGCCATTTTGTAGAGTTCTTGAGTGAGTCATTTGTCAATTCTCAGATTTAGTACAAATTATAACTTAATAATGCTGCTACTTTAGGATAATATAATATCATCTTTTAGATAACTAATTTATTTAAATGGTCATTAAAATATAAACTGTAGTAGTTTAACACAAGTATTATTTCAGCACAGATTTAGATGTATGCTTGCCTAATTCTATTTGACATCTATCTGTTCACAATTCACTTGCATCTTATAAATTGGAAGACCATTGATAAGCTCATCTGATTATTGTTATGATTAAATTATAACTTTCCATACTTTTGCTTATTCTACTTTTGTTAGGTTATATTTATATAATTCAGGATCTTCCTGACATTTAATGAAATGCTTTTTTAAAAAGACTATACCTCAGACTTTTAATTCTGTCAGCATTAAGAATGAAGTACAATTTATTTGAAGCTTTCTCTACACTACAAAAGCAAGAGAAGTCCCAGGATTCATAAAATGAATGATGTATAGTAATGCTTATTACTCTTTAGCAAAACAGGCACTTTGGTGCTCTGGATGTCCAGCAGTGCTGTGTAGCCTGACAACTCGGGATGTTCAGCAGGGCGGTATATCCTAAAAGCTTCGGATATCTAGCAGGGCTGTATAGTCTCACACTGCTACACAGTGCACCAAAATAAGATAGCTTTGATTTTAACAGTATGCCTTAACAAGTACCAGTAGTTCCATGCAGCTACTTGGTAAGGCTTACTTATTGCTGAAACAAAGCTGCCTTACTTCAGTGCCCTGTGCCCTGTCACACTGACTGACTGTGATTCATGAAGAACTTACAGACAATTGTCATAATGACACATCAAGGTTCATTGCAATATCTGGTCCTTTGCATGCTACCCTTAGTTTGAGCTTACCATCATCAGTTGGGGTGGGTCAGGTTTGCATGAGGAAGTAGGCTTTCATATGTTGTAGGGGACACCAGGGGATTGTATTGCCAAAGAACAGATTTTATTCAAACTCCAGTTTATCACTTAACACTTTTTCTGTGCAACATACTGGCAGAGCAGGATGATCACTTTGTTTCCAAGTGCAGCAACATTGTATAGACCAGTGTTGCTGCTCCATAGGTTACTGTCAAAGCAAGCTAGTGTTACAATGGTGCTGGCTTTGTGAATTTTATGCCATCATGGAGTGAATTCACCTACATAGGGGACAGGAGCTTGAAGTACTTGTAGCGCACAATGAACTAAGACTGCTCTCTGTGCCTTGCTGCATTGTGTAGGATGTTTTGTGAATTCCAAAGGGATTCAAAGTGCCATTGTATTGCATGCAATCCCTAATCCATGACAAGCAGTGCTGGGTTTCTTGAAAAAAAAATGAGTGTATTTATTGACTATGGGGGAATTTAATAAAGCCTACATTTTTTTCTGTATACGTATTGCACCACACTGCTTACACTGCCATGAACATTTTTAGATTCAGTCAGCACTGCTGAGTGGTGCGCACACACACGTCAACATGGAAACTTCTGTGGCATGCAAATCACCTTATGAGCAGGTAAATGTTATGCAAATGAGGCAGGTAGAGAGATCCAGCAAGCAGATAGGCATCTCTGCAGACCCTCTATCAGTGTCTCTAGTGTACATGGAAAAAATGCCATGTACAGGAGTGTAGAAAGACAAAAGAAGTCGTAAAAATGTAGATATTTGGACAGAAATGTCATACCACATGCACATAAGAGCGAAACTATCATCCTGTATGTCAGAAAAATTAAAGGAAATAAGTTAAATTATTTTGTTTTAATAATTTGACCATGTTTGCACTGCATATCACAGTGCGTAACATGTTTTAAAGAAAAATGAAAAAAATTGCAAAATAAATTAATTAGTATGTGACAAAAATGTATTACAGGACTGAGTGAGGAGTCCATACAATGGTGCATTTGTGGTGTTGGTAACGAGGTTGGGCTCTGAAGCATGTAGTTTCTAGGCTGCGAGCAGAGATATCTATGCAAATGAGGTAGACATACTGAATAGCAGAAAGGAGTAATTGTGTCCATATAGCCCTTCATGTAGGCTCAGACCCATGTTGTTGTTTACACAGGAGGTAGCTGACACAAGGGGGTTGTCTACTGACTTCTAAGCTCACTTCAGCTTAGATTCACATGTTTACGCAGTGCACTGCCTGGCTGAGTGTTTTTCTATGGGGAGGGGGTGTCCACTAACTTCTGAGCGTTGTTTATCTTTCATGCGTGTGCTTGTGTGGCACGCCACTGCGCAGATCATGTTTAAAAAATGTATTTAATTAGTTTTGACACTTGTTTAAGCTAAAATTAGGGCCATTAAATGATGTTAATTATATTGTATGCAGGTGGAATGCATCATAGTTACCCAATCACACATTCTGCACCTACAGCAGAGTTCTATAAAGTATGCATGAACCCTACATTATTATTTTTCCCCAATACTCTTCACCATTGGAGTACAGAATTAGGAATTTTAACTGAGAGAATGCTAGCAGCTGTTGCAGGTCTGCTATACCTATATGTGCTAGATGTTGAAATCACTGTTGCTGCTGACAATAGGCCTAGGCAGCGAAGGAGAAGAGTGTTCAGGCCCAGGATAACTTTCCAGGAGCTACATGAGCTGGAGATTATAGAGTGCTACTGGGTGGACAGGGACATACTACAAGAACTCACTGAGATCTGCCAACCTCAACTCAGACCCAGAGTCAACAGAAGGGAACCCATCCCAGTGGAAACAAAGGTATGTGTAGTCCTAAGGATACTAGCTACAGGTACTTTCCAAAGACCAACTGGGGACATGATGAGGGTCTCACAGGCATCAGCATACAGGGTACTCCACCAGTTCCTAGATGCCATGCTACCACATGCCAGTGAGGACATTTCTTTTCCCCTCACCCTAGAGGCAAAAGCCAGCAATATGCAACACTTCTACCATGTAGCACACTACCCTGAAGTACTTGGTGTTGTAGATTTCACTCATGTACACATCAAGGTACCACACAGTGAGGAGTGTAGAATTGAGGTCAACCTCAAGGGGTACCACTCCATCAATTGTCATGTTGTGTACAATGCCTAGGGGATTATCATGAATGTGTGTGCTGCCAGCCCTGGCAATTATCATGACTCTCATATCTGGCACACATCACAGCTGTACCAGATGTTTGCTGGGGGAACATCCCACATTGCCATTTACTGAGGGATGCTGACTATGCTCTGGAACAGTGGATGATGACACTTATCAGAAATGCACACACACCCACCAAAGAACACCATAATTAGGCACATGCACAAACTAGGAACATCACAGAGTGTGTGTTTGGGCTTCTGAAGTCATGGTTCTGGTGCCTTGATATATCTGGTGGACCTTTGCAATACTATCCATCTACATGTGCACATATATTCACAGTCTGTGCTATCCTACACAATACAATTCTGCGGAAACAGCTGCAGCAGGATCAGCAAGGGGAAAGGATGCACAGCCCCCTGCTACTGCCTAGGTCACCACAGCCACAGTCACATGAGAACTTGGAGGAGGGAACCCCTTGATGATGTCCTTATAGGCAGAAGTAGGCATGCCCAGTATGCCTTGGCTTTGGCTAAGAGACAACACATAGCACATTCACTGACAGCCTAGGGCCCTTGGAACTGACACCTTACTCCTACTCACACACACACATAGTAAAAATGATGCTAGGCAACCCACACAATGTGTACCTATCCATGTATTGGCTGTGTACTGCTTGCATCAGACAGAGTCAGCCCTGAATTACTGTTCAGTCAACTGATGCAATTTCAAGGTAAGTCCCTAGCCTACACATTAATTGTAAAGATTATTATAATATGCTATTGCATGTATGGATTTGTTGCATTTATGCAAGTAAATATAGTGGGCTATTTGGACACAAGTAACATCCACATTGGACTACAGTTACCCAGTCCACAAGTATGTGCCCCTTAATATTCACTAGGTTTCATTATTGGAATATGCACTACATCAGACAAGGGAGATGTTAAACAATGGAGTCACATGATAGTAGGACTACTGTGTATCCCAGCAGAACATGTGATGTTGCTCCCCCTCACTCAACTCAGCAGATTCCCTATATAACCGCTTTAACAGCAGATCAACAATAGTATATCAGCAGTCCAGGCAAACTCAGAGCAGTAACACAGAAACTGAGCACACATGGTATGTCTCATTTAATGCAGGAATAACAACGTGATTGTGTGATGAATGACTGCTCTTTGGCTTGCAGATTATGTAGCTCAGTGGCCTAGGGAAGTTAGCATGGATGATGCTGTTGATGGTTCAAATCTGGAAGTATCCCAATCTTTTCCAGGTGAGATATTATTATGTTGGTGTTGTCACATACTGTCAGTCTGTGTGTGGTGTAACATTATGAACCTCTGTCACATATTAATTACATCAGACAGCTGGAGAATGCCATGGACATTTTGAGTGAAGTGCAGTACTGAAGAAACAGGGACAAATGTCAGGGTCCATAACACAAAATTCCAGACTGGAGTACAGTTAGGTGTGGCCTGGAGTCACTTTATAAGTACTGACAGTCCCAAACTGAGCATCGTCCTGTTGCCTTTTGATCAAAATGACCGGTTATGTACAGATATGTCTATACATACATACATACATATATGTATACATATCCATCTGTCACTATCTTTCTCTCACATACATAGTATACATATATATATATATATATATATATATATATATATATATATATATATATATATACATATTTTTTCAAATATATATATATATATATATATATATATATATACATATATAAAAACATACATCTCAGTCTCTCCCCATATATCTACATAACACATATACATATCATACACACACACAGCTACATTTATATATACATCCCTCTTATATATAGAAATATGTGTGTGGATATAGATGTAGATGTGGATGTGGAGTGCAGCATCCACCTTATGCTGTGGCACATGCGATAACTACTGTGATCTATAGTGTGTAAGACAAGGTAGGTAGGGGTTCTAATCTCACTGCAGGCCACTTGGTGCATGTCTCTATCCCCCTATCCCCCTACCAAACAACTGAGAAACTGTCACCGGCTATCAGACTGCAATGGTTATGCACTTTTTAGCCCTGTAAGTTGCTGGTGGGTTCCAAACTGCCCTCTTCTACAAGGCCTGATGATGTCATCTACCTTAAGACTACCCGCTGCCATCACAGCATTTGACTTACACTGTGGCGCATGTGATAAGCACTGTGATGTATAACGTGTAACACTAGATAGGTAGGGGTTCTAATCTCCCTGGGGCCACTTGGTGTGTGTCCATACGGTCAAAGTATGATCACCTCAGTAACCTTGCAAAGAGGTAGGGTTTTGCAGAATTTTAGTTGTAGCAGGTGACGTGGCCCTCCAAATGCCTGACCACAATTTAGCCTGCTGATCAATCATAATATGTTCTAAACCAATAGTACTATCGGACATGAGGTGTTTTGCATGCATCACGTACTGTGATCTGTACTATGTACCATTACATAGCTAAGTGTTCTAATCTATATCCAGCCAACTTGAGCTGTGTGTGTGCCATGCCATGTCCTGTAAGCAGTAATTGGAAGTGGTGCTATCCTCAATGTAGCCATGTTTGTGTGCGTGGCTGGGATTCACTTTAGAACATCGAAAGCCCATAAAACTGAAATTCAGTACATTGAAAACAAAATCTTAAAAATTCAAAACACTAAAAACTCAAAACATTGAATCCTATAACATTGAAAAAACATAAGAAAGCAACATGTACTATATTCTAGCACAACTACATATAGAAACAAATAAAAAATAAACCATATTACACTTCTTCAAATATAAGCAGTGGGCAAGCCACCTGCACCTTAAATAACACCCCCTGCTACTTAAATATATCAACTCCAAGATCGCACTAGACTACACTAAGATGTGTTATGTTGTAGCATAGCAAGTAAAAAGGGAACATGACTGAGGTTACCTATGAAAGTTTGGTAAGTATCGGACAGCTATATCGTAATGTGTAATGTTTTAACAGTGAAGTAGTGTTTCTAAGAGATGATCGAGGATAGTTTTTTACAATTTAAACAGGCAGTCATGAAGCACGGAATAATATGTTTGCTGTTTTGTTCTGTGTAGTGCAATCTCAGAGTTGATATCTTTAAGCAGTAGGGTGTGTGTGCGGGGGGTTGCAGGGGGGCTTACCCCTCATGTTGTATTTGTTAAAGTGTAACATGGTTTGTTTTTTATTTGTTTCTGTATGTAGTTGTGCTGGCATATATTACATATTGGTTTTCTATGTTTTTTTCAGTGTTATGGGATTCAATGTTTTGAGGTTTCTTGTTTTGAATTTTCAAGATTTTGGTCTCAATGTTTTAAATTTCAATGTTATGGGTTTAAGATGTTCTAAAGTGAATCCGTGTGGCTGTTAGAGCAATTTACATCAGCTTATGGAACCATAGAATGTTTGAACCTCACCATCATAATGGCCATACAGCCATCACAGTTGTAGACAACTGTATACCCTTATGTACATGATCAGCACATATTGCCCCAGACCAAGAGGGACACAGGCAGAAGCTCTGTGGTAAAATGATGGTTGCCCTGCCAGTCAAACAGATGGCATGTGCTGAGGTGCACTGAGGTGCTCTGCTTGCCATTAGCCAGGGTTCTGTTTCAAAGGTGATTTAAAGTCTGCTAGACAAATCTCTCCCACCAACAAGTATTATTAACATCACATACTAGGTTACTGTCCTTACAGTGATTAATCCATGTACTATGCCACCTACAGATATGCAGCATTTACAATCAAGCACAGTCACACATTGCCCCATATGCAAGGCAGAGATCACCTCTGAGTAGTCTATATGGCCCAGGCTACAATGACACTCATTTCAGATAATCCCCATTGAACACATGCTGAAGACATGAAGTTCCCTTGTGAGGGACCATACTGTTGTGTGCAAGTGCCAGTACTGCTTGGAAGTCCACTACCAAATAAACACTGCACTCAGATATTGACATGCTGAAGGAAGAGTAGATGGAGGGTATGAGTATGTCGGTTATGAGTGACTGTGCCCTCAGCTATGACACATGATTCCCATCATGCCACTGAGACATAGTGATCTCAGGCATATTAGATATAAACCTGTGTGGCCAGGTCTGTGTGCCTAATTCTGTTACCCCTGAGTATGTTCATCACATATTGCAAATAATGTGCTACTTACCAGGTACATAGGTGTTAATGATGGAAATGATGCTATATATATATATATATATATATATATATATATATATATATATATACATGCAATTTATGGCCATTACTATGTCAACAGGCATGTGTTCATCACTAGCATGTTGTAGGATACTGACATAACTCACAGACTCCATGAGTGCTCACACTTTGCAGGCATCAGCTAACATTGTTAGCCATAGACAGCCAGTATTCACTTGTATTGCAGTAAAATGGATTCCAAACAGTAGAGGACACAGGATTCAGCCTGTTGAACACTGCTGCTTACAGATCAGCTATTGGAGGCAGATGTCCCTATGTTGAGTATGTATGCCATCAATGGGCCACTAAGTGACCAACTATGATAGTACTGTGGATTGCTAAGTGGGTACTTTGCAAATGATTCCTGAGTGGGGATATAGTCAGTTGGCTTGGCTCAGTCAAAGGGGTTTTATGTCCTGATGTCCCTTCACCCAGGACCTTGGTGACAGCCTCAGAAATGTCCACCATATTTAACAGTTATAATCCCCCTGTCAAACATCCAAACTGTGTACTGTCAAATGTATGTAGATAACATATATGTGTGCTGATCAGCTCTATGATGACTGCCCCTACAGGCATACAGATATGGATAATTAGACAAAAATGTCTATAGTTCTGGTGGTCAGTGCATGCACCTCCTGTGTGCAAGGGCATAATAGTCACCGTTGCCCAGTCAGCTGGGGTCCAGCCAGTGGTTTTGGTATAATTGCAAGGTGCTCCCAATGGTGTTAGCAATCCATGACACATCTCATGTAAGATGCAGCCTGGGATCTTAGCATGTCCAATAGATGCTCTGTATCCTCCATAGAGAGGCAATTTATAACCTGCTCTGTAGATATGGAAGTTATGGGACAGGTTGTAGGAATGTCATATGTCACATGTGTTGGGGACAAGGCAGTGAAGTTGACACAGAACATGTGGGACTACAGGTTAGCTATGGGTACAGACCCATTCTATGTGGCATCATTAAGTATGAGGTCACAGACAATATGGACCTGTCATTTGATGTTACACATGTATCTACACTATGCGTTGTGGTTTTGCTAATTTTGTCACTTACTCTGTCTATACAACATCACAACAATGCCATGTGGTTGTTGTAGCTGAGAAGGATGTGTCACCATTTATAGGGGGCACCCTCACCCCAACTGTCACACATCAATGTCCACTTCCTATTGTACAGCTTGATAATGGCAGTTATTCACCAGGCAGGACTGCTGTGCCATGAGGAGGCTGTGTTCCTCCTGTCAGGTACAGCCAAGTTCCTGCAGTTGTAATGCTGCTGCCATAATGCATGGGTGTACAGCTCTGCATACTTGCCATATCATCAGAAGGGGAAGGTGCAGTCAAGCTAAGTAAACCATCATACAGGAGGTAATAAATGGCTTTGTTGAAATATATGTCTGTATTGTCTGCAAGGGGAGGTAGTTCTGGTAGTTTTAATGACACTGATCTGTGGTCAGATCCCACCAGGGAGGACCTCACATTGGGGGCTGCAGTGGTCACTCATATTGGTAAACACATGATGCAATACGCTGGTTCCCCTTGGGGGAATGTCACGGCACTGCTCCAGGACATCATAGTTAAGGACATAGACTAACCTTTGGCTAAGTGAGCTGCAGGATGACTAAGCAACACAGCTGGTGGTCACTTAATGCCACCCCACAACATGGTGTAATGATATATCTTGATAGACACATGTACATTCAAATACGCACAAGTGTCTAGATGCATGGAGCTGTACTTGTAGCCAGCTATTGCTTGATTATGTGGCCTTCCAGTACTGAATGGCACCTGCATTGTCTTCAGGAAATCACAGTGTTTCACAAAATCTGGATGTGTATATCTATTTTTAATGAGTATGTATACATCACCTGCATTAAACTTGAACACTGTCATTTTGAGATGTAAGATGTGATGGACATGTCATCTGGTATGGCTGTGGTGTTGTCCACAGCCTTGAACCAGATGTCCTTGACTACACACATGTCTGCATAATCCAGGATGGGGACACATTCCACAGAGGGGTTTAGTGTTGTCATACCCACCGTGTAGTAGCATAACCATGATGTTGTATAAAGATGGCGTTCTCATTGCCAACTTTTCCCTGATCCATGCATCTAAGATGCATTGTGGGGGTGTCAGTAGCCATGGCTATTACTCCAAATCTCTGGGTTGAGAGATGAACACCATTACTGGTGAAGCACTGATGTCTGTTGAGCAAGGGATCACAGGCAGACATGTAGTAGATCCCCTGATAATGACACCACATGCTAAGGCAATTATTGACTTCCAGTGATTTCTGGGTATATGGAGCCATCATCCCAGGTGAGTGTCAACTACAGCTGAAAGGTATGCATATACCTGCAGGACACACAGACTGGCTAAGCACAGTCATGTAGAGAATATAAGCAGTCCAACAATCCAACCACCACACAAAGGGATTAAATTACCATTTAATACATCATGCTGCAGTTAATAGTGTATCCAAGTTCTCTGTCAGCCCCCTTCGCCATGTCCTGAGAGCTCACACAATCAAAGTGAAGGAGAAAGAAAACAGATAGAGCTCACAGGTAAACGTTGGAATTGTAAAATCAAATGTGGAGAATATGAGCAGTCCAACAATCAAACCACCACATGAAGAGATGCAAAAAAAATAAAGTTTAATGAGGTAAGCGCTTTTTTGTTTATAGGTTTATAGGTTGGTACTAGGCTATTGGCCCTAGGGTCTATAAAAGCCTAGCCATAACAATTCCCTGGCTATTTCTTCCCAAAGTATTTACTTCCCTGGACCCCTGTCTAGCAGGGTGATTGACATGATCCCAGGGCTGAATTTCCTATCTCCCATCCAATCATCAAGGTTCCTTTTGAAAAGGGCCAAAGAGGCGCTCTGCTTGACATGTTTGGGCAGTCTATTCCAGAGTCTGGGGAGTCTCTGGGTCAGGAACCTATCCCTCCAGCATGTTTTGTTCATTGTGATGACAAGGTTTACATCCCTGGAGCATGTGTCTCTGAGGGATTGGGATTTCTTTAAGTGTAGCATGTCCAACAGCTCTGGGTTTGACTTGGCCATGTATGTTAAGCAGAAATTGCCTCTGAGTAGACGATATGCCACAGAGTATAGGTGGAGTTTTTTTAGATGGTCGGGATAGGGCATCTGCTTTAGGCCTGTGATTCTTTTAGTGAGGTATTCCTGCAGCCTTTCCAGTTGTTGCAGATATCTTGAGAGGTACATACCAAATGGGGCATTGTATTCTATAATGGGTCTAATGAGGGATGAGTACCATGGGACAATGACCTCCTTTTTTCTGCATGAAAAGCTCTTAGTGATGAGGTGTGCCACATAGAAGGATTTCCTGACTGTTGTGGTGATGTGGTTATCAAAGGTGAGACCCCTGTCCACCTGTGTCCCTAAGTCTCTTATCACACTTTTGGTGTTTAGTGTACTGCCACCTATGTGGTAATTCACAAGTACATGTTTTTTCCTAAAGGGGATAACTATACATTTCTTGGCATTGAGCTTCAGCCCATGGCTATGGCACCAAGCATCTGTTTCTGTAAGGCCCTTTTGTAGAATATCCACATAATTTGGGAATTCAATAATGGCTCCCAGTTTGCAATGATCTACAAACTTTGTTAGCCAGAGTCCCTTAGTGTCGGCCTGTACTTCAGAGAAGTAGATGCCAAACAAGAGTGGTCCCAAGACTGAACCCTGAGGTACTCCACTTGTCACTTGTCTGGAGTTGGATTTGGAGTCAGCTACTTTTACAGTGTGGGTTCCGTCAGTAAACCAGTTGGCAACCCATCGAGTGACATAGGGAATAATGCCCAGCTTAGTAAGTTTATCTATGATTCCAGAGTGGGGGATGGTGCCGAAGGCCTTGGTGAGGTCCAGATAGGCTGTGTGGACCACCTTACCCTTGTCCACAGCTCTGGAGACTGATTTGAAGAAGTCAATCAGGTTCAGGGGACAAGATCGGCCCTTCACAAACCCAAACTGCATGGGGGCCAGTGTTTGAAGGTCGCCAATGTCTCTATTTATAATTTTCATGATAATACATTCCATGGCCTTGCAGATTAGGCCATCAGACTGATGGGGCGGTAGTTCTCGGGATCCAAGGTGGATCCCCCCTTGTGGTGGAGATAACTGTAGCTATGCACCACTCGGTGGGCATGTAGCCTGAAGTGAGGCTATGATTAAACATGACACTTAGGTGAGGTGCCGGTTCATTTTGTAGTTCATGTAGTACACAGCCTGGGATGTCGTCTGATCCCATGGATGCTGTATTCTTAGCTTTGTAGAGTGCGTTTTTTACCTGTGTGGCCATTATTACCGGAATTTAGCAATCTTTCGGTATTGAGATGGGCCCTATAGGGGGTGAGAGAGGGGTGAAGTTTGCACTGAATTGATCTGCCAGGATATTGGCAATATCCTTGGGATCAGTATATTTAATGCCATTCTGTTGTAGTTCAGAGCAGATCTGAGCATTGCCATTTAGATTCTTGACATAGCTGCAGAATGCCTTGTGCTTTTTTTTGGAATGTTTGGCAATTTTATTTTCATAACTAGCTTTGGAGGTTTTTATGAGGGATCTTAGCTTTTTACTGAGGCTGGTAAGGGAGTTTTTTGCATACTGGGATTTTCTTCTTTTCTGTAACAGTTTTTTCCTTTTGTTGTAAAGTTTGTTTATGGCAAGGGACCACCAGGTTGGCTTTTTTTTTTTGGAGGAGAGCATCTTGGTTTTATTGGGTATGGCACAATTCATGCATGAGTGGATGTGCTCTTACAGTGCCTTAGTGTAGGATTCAGCAGTCGAACTTTCAGTTCTTGTCTGCATGGGTGTCATGGCATTTGTCACTTCTGACTTGAGTAGCATGAAGTTGGCTTTGGAAAAGTTTTTTATGGAGGTTTCCTTACTGGGGGGTGGGGGTGGGATGTGGATGTCAAGGATGATTAGCATATGGTCAGACCTGACCAACAGGGGGGTGACCATAGGTGTGGAGCATCTATTTCCTATGTTGGTAATGACCAGGTCTAGGATATTGGAGCCCCTGGTGGGACTAAGGATTAGTTGATTCAGGGCACTGGAATTTATGAATTCCAAGAACCATTGGGCAAAGGTGTTGGTACACGAGTAGTTTCCCCAGTTAATGGCAGGGTAGTTGAAATCACCCAGTATTAGGGTGTTTGTTTGTATCTTAATACCTTCCAGTATGTTTAGAAAGGTGTAGTTGGAATCTTGGGGCATGGTGGGGAATTTGTAGCAAGCTACAGTTTGGATTGCAGTCTTACCTAGTGTTAGTTGCACCTGGAGAATTTCAGATGCATTGTGTTGCAACTAGCCTGATGTTGTGAATATCCTTGGTGAATATGGATACTCCTCCACCTTTAGTGTTTTGGTCCTAGTTTGGTGGCCCAAAAGTGGGGTAAGAGTTGGAGCCTGGTATTGCAGGGGTGCTCTCTGGAGCCTTGAACCAGGTTTCAGTTACTGCACAGATATAAATGTTCACCATGCCTTGAGAGACTACATTTTGAGGTTTAGACTTCTAGCATTACCTTCAGATTTTGCATGCTTGTACCTGTTATAGTGGTGGTTTTGTCCTTTGAACTTTGCCTAAAAAAGGCACTATAGGGGTGGCAAGAGCCTTAGCCAGTAACCTGAGTCCCAGGGGTGACAGGTGCAGACCATCTCTGGCAAAGCATCGTAATCTGTCGATCATGTCATCCCAGGCAGACAGATACTGGAACCCCTATGAATGACACCAGAAGCTTAGCTAATTGTTGAAGTCAATCATTTTGTCCTTATACTGTGGTATCATTCTGGGTGAAGGCATGATGCTTCTCAGGGCTAGGGTCATACCTGCCTGGGCCACATAATCCGAGAGCTCTTCCAAGTCTCCTTACATGTAGGCCAGGGAGGTAGATCTCAAGTCATTCACTCCAACGTGGACAATGACAGAGTCATATTTGTACTTGCTGTGGAGTGACTTGAGTGCATGCATTATGTGGCGGATCCTGGCACCTGATAGGCAGCTGACTGTAATTTTCTCCTTGTTCAGCCTGGTGAGTGGGACATCAGCATGCCTGTCTATAGATTCACCTATAACTAAAGTGTTGGGTGCATTGTCTTACCTTAGGGGCTGTTGTTGGATGGCACATTGGTGTTGTCAGCTATGTGACACTTTGGTTGTGATTAGTGTTTGTTTGCGTTTCAGCTTCAGAGGTCCTTGTTGCTTGGGCAGGTTACTGTTAAGGGCCTCCACATATGTGGGTTTAGTGTTGCTATGTTTGGGTGTTGGTGGTGTGGGTTTAGAAGGGTTACGTGTTGCTTGAGGTGTAGTGTGGGTGTTAACCTTCTCCTCTTGACTGTCTAGCACAATCTTGGGTGGAGAGAGCTTTGCTTCCAGTTTGGCTATGTAAGTGCATCTCTCACAGGTTGTAGTGTTGGGTGGTAGTAGGAGAGGGTTGTCTGTGTACATGAGGCAATTACTGCATTGCCCCAGTAAGCCCAGATTCACCAGGTGGACAGGAAAATCACTGGAAGCTGACCCTTGGACATGCCTGGTTTGGTGCTTTTTTTTGTAAAGTACAAGAGCTGTTTCCCTTACCTTAGCAAGGTAATTTACAGTTAAATGCTGTTTATTGGCTATGATTAATTTCTCCTTATTTACAAGGAGAGTTGAGAGCTTGTATCAGTTTAAGACTTCCTAGTGCTTTCCAGCAGGTTTTAAAGCAAGTGCAAGTCATAGGGATGCTTAAAGGTAAGTTGAAAAAAATGGTTTATCCTAAACACTGCAGTGTGCACTAGATGAGTTAGATGTGAAAGTAGGTAACTTAGGTTTTACCTGTCTAAAAAGTTAAGTTTTAGTGCAGAGTCACTATTTTTAAAGCAGCAAGATATATTGAAAGGGGGTGGTCACTTTTGTATCCTGGCACTATGGAATACAGTAGGGTGGCCAATAAATTTAAATAGCTGAAGGGGAATGATTTCACAAAATGATAATGTACTTACTCACACAAGCCAGTAGAAACAGAGAGGAAATGAGATATATGGTCAAATTAACATAAGGGGAAGGCAACTAGAAAGACAGTGGTGTTTAAGAACACTACAGTAACCGGGTGGGGGGGGATTTCTGCCTGACTCACAAGAGACAGAGCTGTGGTCTCTTTTCAAGTTTTAATATGCAGTTAAAAGCAGAATACAAGTAAAACACAAGGTAAATAAAACAAATCACAGTATTCAGAATAGAAAAATGCAATAAAGTAATACAACAAATAAAAGCAAACTAACCTTTCCCTCACAACGAAGTACAACAGAGTCTGGGTGAGGCTTCCTAGTAAAGCTCTGAAATGTTTTATTTTACCCCTTAAATAGAAGGTTTAGTTCCTAGTGCCACCCCTCAGTTCACAGATTATTACCCTTAACTGACCCCGTTCTATTTACCTGTACTGATTTCTGCCTGACTCACAAGAGACAGAGCTGCGGTCTCTTTTCAAGTTTTAATATGCAGTTAAAAGCAGAATACAAGTAAAACACAAGGTAAATAAAACAAATCACAGTATTCAAAATAGAAAAAGGCAAAAAGTAATACAACAAATAAAAAGCAAACTAACCTTTCCCCTCACAGTAAAGTGTAGCAGAGACTGGGTGAGCCTTTCTAGTAATGCTCTGAAATGCTTTATTTTACCCCTTAAATAGAAGGTTTAGTTCCTAGCTCCACCCCCTCAGTTCACAGATGAGTAACCTTAACTGATCTGTTCTATTGACCTGTACTAATTTCTGCCTGACTCACAAGAGACAGAGCTGTGGTCTCTTTTCCAAGTTTTAATATGCAGTTAAAAGCAGAATACAAGTAAAACACAAGGTAAATAAAACAAATCACAGTATTCAAAATAGAAAAAGGCAATAAAGTAATACAACAAATAAAACGTTTTGTGAGCTGAAAGGTTTTATTACAGAATTTTTATGGTATTGTATGTTTGTATATTGTATGTTTAAGAGGATGTGTTGTTTTATGTGAATGTTGAATGGTTATTGCTTTCTGACATCACTGTTTGATTGTTTAAATAGTCTTCTGGCATTTTTGTCAATGGTCTTATGAAACTACAGTTGTAGTGAAAGCAGTTACCTCATTAAACTTTCTTTTTTTGCATCCCTTCATGTGCTGGTTGAATTGCTGGACTGCTCATATTCTCTACATTGGATTTTACAATTCCAACTTTAACCTGTGAGCTCTATCTGTTTTGTTTAAGCACAGTTATGTGTCTGCATACAGGCCGGTGACATATGCCCCTAGTCGTACACACCTGCAGGTACTATGATGTCAACATTATGTTAACTGATATCCTTTGATTTGCAGCAATGTGTGGTAAAGGCCTATTGTGTCAACATGCAGGCAATTATCTGTGATCTGTCCAATATGTAGCCACTTGACACAGACATCAATGTGTCTCACAATGTAATCATCTCTGACTAAGAGGTGTGATTTTGTGTTTTGTCTTGGGTGTTTGATAGGTGAGAGAGTGGTGCATGCAGTATTATGTGTACTGTGTTCTGGGGTATCTGTTTGTCAATGTATATGGAAGGAGCTGCACGCATGCAGGTGTGTGTGATGTGAGTGTAGGTGTTGCAGGATGTGAGCTGTGCTTGTTGGCATAATGCTTATTCCCATATGTAATGACTGCTGTTGGGGACACCATGGTAGCAAAGTCTGAAATGCAGTTACATCTGTCACACATTGTGTTTGTGTGTCATAGGAGTAGAGGGGTATGGACACTCCCAACATCTCATAAGCAGGTCCTGCAAAGGTAGAGTCATGCTGCCACATGTTTGGGGTTGACAGGCTGATATACAGTGCTTGTAGGCACACCTTGCAGTGAAGATGTGGGTGCCTGTGCATGCAGAGGGCTTGTTCAACTTAGCTGACATTACGTTGGCCTTGCAAGTGTATGATACTTGTCAAGCAGCTAGACAGCACACTGGTTGTTGTGTGACATGATGTGGGAACCCAGACATGTGTTGGGTACAAAACTGTAGTGTATGACATGCCTAGGACATGGCAGGTGGACATACATTGGCAAAAGGTGGCCATTCCACTACAGTAGGTCTCACAGCCATGTCATACAGATATGCACCAGTAATCTGTTGAAGGGCAGGATGCATGAAGTGCTGTGAAAGTGTCACCTATGATGGCCAGTGTGCTGATTGTTACAGTAAGAATGAACATCTATGTCAATGGACATTGTACATTATATTGTGGCACTACAGCAGTGCTACTAATCCCCCTCTTGTCAGTTCCCTAGTGATATATCACCAACCCTGGAACAGATGGCATAACGCATTGAAAACCCATCTGATTGCCCAGGTTGCTAATCAAGGCATCTACTTAGAAAAGGGTATGTGAAGCCTACAGAGCCTTTCTTGATGTGGAACAGCTATGTGAATGAACAAAAAGGCTGTATCCTGCTTGTCATCATGGGTTTCATAGTACGATTTTGTGTATGATGACAGAAAATGTATTAGAGCATGGTATCCCATGTGAGAGTGGTGTCAGTGAGACCAGCATTCGCAGTTGCCAGGCACCAGCAATTCTGTGGACTCCCCTGCTTTCCAAAGTCTTGACAAGGTAAATGTGTCCTTCCAGTACACACCACCTGGATGGTGTCCAGCTGCAGAATACCTGTGTAAATCCCCCATCTTACCTTTAAAGGGTATACAAATTACACTTCCCTAATGTGTTTGCCTGGGCTCTGTACACACATCTTGGATGACTCTCTTCTTGGAACATGCTGAAAGCAACTGCAATACTTAGTTGCACAAAGGACAACTAGCATGTAGTGCCAAGCAGTCTCCCCAGATCTCGGAGTCATGTGACATGAAATGCCATAAAAGGAGTTAGCATGGATATGAGCAGTAACACTCTGGACCACACACTGTTTGTTATGCTCAATGCCACATCATGCCTACCGACTCTAACTGGTGGACCCCATTGAGTGTTACACTATGTAATGGATGACGAGAATATTACTCTACCTACCATGGCCTGACAAGGTGTTTGACAATATTAGGCCAGCAGACCTTGCTGGAAGTTGTGTAGATCATCTACAGAGTGTTATGTTAGCTGGTGTGTAGGCAAGTGTCTGACAGTTATACTCTGGGACAATTTCCTTGGGAGACCTACCCTGCAATGATGCCAATCACCAATGGATTTCCCCAAACATCATTAATGGCATACCCCTTCCACCCATTTCCTCTCTGAAGTCACAGCCACTGTCACTGCCCTCTGACTGGCTACATTAGCAGGTGATTGCATATTAGGAGCTGTCACTGAATCCCACACAGAACCAACAGTTATCCAGAATGGCCTGATGCACACATTCAGTTGCTATCTGAGCCACTGGCAAATACTAAATGCCAACAACTGCACGATACTATCCTTTGGAAAGTCATCCACCCCTGGTAAATATAGTAGCGTCCACATACCACACACAGTTGAGCCATTACTCATGGAAATATGGACAGAGAGAAATGTAGCCTTTGACATTCAGTGGTCAGTGAGATGTAGGGATGCATTCAATGTTGTACAAGTTAAACAGACAGATCTGTGATGTAAGTCCCAGACTGTCACTGCCATACTGAATGTGGCACTCATCATACCAATCATTGTGTACAATGGCAGACTTGTTATGTCACTACACAGATGCATATCTTACAACTGAAGCAGCCACACAGGTTCCATGGTACAGCAATACACATTGCAGATAACATGTCCTATAGAGTCCGTGTTAAGATCATACATGTGTAGTCTGTCTCATAAATGCTTTGTAGGTTATGCCATACAGGGTGGTGTCATATCTCACTGTGTACATCCTATGCATCCATGACAGGACTAGCATATGTCTTAACCATACTACACACCTACACCATCACTGTGGTATACATAGTACATGCTAGAGAGACAAGTATGTAACACAGACAGTACACCCTATATGTAACAGCCCCCCATGCATGTGAAGCACACATCTGCTGTGACACACATCATGTTCAGGTTACACTACGGGATGCAGAACAAGACAATTATAGCTGTTTTCAGACAAATGTCTGTATTGGACACAAGAAATGTGTAGATGGGTCATTCCCAGCACCACAGCCTGTAGATGCGTTAGCTCCCACAAACTTGGTGACAATTATCAAGGGTATCAGACCTTTTCACAAATTAGGGATGCAAGAATATGTTGAATGATGCCATATTCCTTGTTAGCTAGTTACGCACATGTGGACTTATGGAGCCATACACCCATAGTGCTGTACCTTGCTGAGGACATATTTGTTCTGTGCTGACATTCTATCCTGTGCTGTGATATCTATGGGTTTATTGCTGCTGTGTATCCATAGGTGTCCCCAACAGAATCCTGAAACAAAAACATAAACAGGTCCATGACACACCTTTCATTGTGTAAGTATACAGCCATTCCAACATCATACAATATGAGGTACAAAAATTATGTAGATTATTCATTGCAAATGCCAGCATACAGTATCTGTCAGTAACCACTACAAGTGGCATGGCAAAACTGCCATTATTTATTGCCTGTTAGTAATTGCAGGTGGGAGTAGTCTCATTTATTGATATCCTGTCGCTGCCTATTTAAGTGGTACATTTTGGAATATTTTCGGCTTAAAATCTTAGCTTTGGCCAGCTAAGATCTAGCTGTATTCAGCTGGACGTATAAGATAATTTAAGTACCTTTTATCTGCACGTTTTTCAAATAATACAGCATTTTAATTGATTTATTTGTGTTGCATTGAATATTAACTGAACTGGAAGTTTTGGCCGTTTTTTTCAGTTAGTGTTTGCTAGATTTTTATTGCCTATTAGTAATTGCAGGCGGGGGAAGTCTCATTCATTGATGTCCTGTCACTGCCTTTTTAAATGTTACATTTTATAATATTTTCTGCTTAAAACCTCAGCTTTGGCCAGCTAAGATCTAGCTGTATTCAACTGGATGTACGAGAGAACTTATGTACCTTTTATCTGCACTTTTTTTCAAATAATACAGCATTTAATTGATTTATTTGTGTTGCATTGAATATTAACTGAACTGGAAGTTTTGACTCTATTTTTTCATTTAGTTTTCCACCCACACTCCTTGTTTTTGTTTTGGTGTTAATCTTGGTGGCTTTGAAGCTGCCCACCCTTCTTGTAAATTTGTGTTGGGATACACCATCTGGGCCCATCTCATTTGCTCACTTACCTGAGTGCAGTGAGATCATATTCTGATTTCAGGCACTCCTACTGTATACAAAGAGAGCATCTGGGAAAGAAAAAAATAAATAAATGTTAAGCTTGTTTCCTGCCTTTCCTGTAAGTGAACTAGACTGTAGGCTACTGAACCCCCAAGCCTTTCTGTGTTGGAGGGAAGCCTTCTAGCTTAATTTTGTTTCTTAGAACTAGCCAGTTTTCTAGTTTCAGCACTCAAATCTGTTTCTTTGAACTCAGCACTTGTTCAGAACTCGTAAGCACTAAATAAGCTGCAAATTACTACATCACTCAACTTTCCTCACTTGTCTAGAGGAAAGCATTTTTAGTACTTAATAAATAAGCACCTATCCAGGCATGTCTAAGGGTCATCTCCCGGTGATTTCTCCTGTCTACCTGATGAATCTGGGCATCTTGAGGCAATGCAGCAATTGCCTTATGTACACAGACAACATTCTCCTCATACCACCCAACACTACAACCTTTGAGAGATGCACTTATATAGCCAAACTGGAAGCTAAGATCTCTTCACCCAAGACTGGACTAGACAGTCAAGAGGAGAAGGTAAACACTTGCACCACACTACATTCATCACATAGTCCCTCAAAACCTACACCACCAAAACACACACATAGAAACACAAAACACACACCTACATTCATGGAGGCTCTCAATAAAAACCTGCCCAAGCATCAGGGACCTCCAAAGCAGAAACACAAGCAAACTCCACCCCCCCAACACAATCCAAATGACACATAGCCCACAAACTCAATGTGCCACTCAACCACAGACCATAAGGCATAACAACGTACAAAACACTCTAGTCATAGTTGACTCTATAGTCAGGCACACTAATGTTCCACTCACCAGGCTAAACAAGGAGAAAGTTACTGTCAGCTGCCTGTCGGGTGCCAAGATTCGCTGCATAATGCATGCAATTAGGTCATGCCACAACAAGTACAAATATGACACTGTCATTGTCCATGTTGGTGTGAATGACCTGAGACGTACCTCCCTAGACTACATGAAAAGAGACATGGAGGATCTCTCCAATCTTGTAGCCCAGGCAGGTATGACCCTAGCTCTGAGTAGCATCCTGCCATCACCCAGAATGATACCACAGTACAAGGGCAAAATGATTGACCAACAATTGGCTAAGCTTCTGGTGTCATTCTAAGGGGATCCAGTATTTGTCTGCTTGGGACGACATGATCAACAGACCACGATGCTTTGCCAGAGATGGCCTGCACCTGTCGCCCTTGGGATTCCGGATACTGGCTAAGGCTCTTGCCACCCCTATAGTGCCTTTTTAGGCAAGGTTCAAATGACAAATTCACCACTGTAACAGGTACAAGCAAGCAAAATCTGAGGGTAATGCTACTCAATGCCAGAAATCTAAACCTCAAAATGCACTCACTCGAGGCACTCCTTAAAATGGAGAACATCAACATCTGTGCAGTGACAGAGACCTGGTTCAAAGCTCCAGAGAGCACCCCTGCATTAACAGGCTATAATTCATACCACACCTTTCGGCCACCTAACCCGGAATGAAGCACTAAATGTGGAGGCGTGTCCATATTCATTAAGGATATCCACACCTCCAGGCTAGTTGCACAGCGTAATGCATCCGAGATTATCCAAGTGCAAATAACTCTGGGCAAGACCGTAATCCAAACTGTAGCTTGCTACAGACCCCCAACCATGCCCCAGGATTCCCACTTCTCATTTCTTGATACAATGAAAAGTATTAGGGTACAACCCAACACCCTAATAATGGGCGATCTCAACTACCCCACCATTAACTGGGAAAACTACTCATGTACCAACTCTTTTGCTCAACGTTTTCTGGAATTCATAAATTCCAACACCTTGGATCAACTTAGTCACACCCCCACCAGGGGCAGCAATATCCTAGACCTGGTCATTACCAACATGGGCAACCGGTGTTCCACACCAGAGGTCAATTCCTTGTTGGTCAGATCCGACCACAAGCTAATCACACTAGACATCCACATCCTGCCCCCACCCCCAATTAGGGAAACCACCATAAAAAACTTCTCCAAAGCCAACTTTACACTTCTTAAGACAGAAGTGGCAAACTTCATGACACCCATGCAGACGGACAATAGAGGTACAACTGCTGAATCCTACACAAATGCACTTTATAAGCACTTACACGAGTGCATGGATTATGCTATCCCTAATAGAACCAAGATGCTATCCTCCAAAAAAAGGAAACCAATCTGGTGGTCCTCTGCCATAAACAAACTCTACAGCAGAAGAAAGAAACTGTTGCAAAAAAGAGTAAAATCACATGACTGGAGGAACTCCCTGGTCAACCTCAGTAAGAAGCTGAGATCCCTCATAAAATCCTCCACAGGTAGTTATGAAAACAAAATTGCCACTGACTCTAAAGACAACCACAAAGCATTCTATAGCTATGTCAAGAATCTCAAAGGCAACACTCAGATCTGCTCTGAGTTACAGCACAATGGCACTAAATATACAGAACCAACTGATATTGCCAACATCCTGGAAGATAGGTTCAGTGCTAACTTTACCCCCCCTCTCACCCCCTAGAGGGCCCATCTCTATACCGGAAGAATGCAAAGTTCCTGTAATCATGGCTGCACAGGTACAAAACACACTCTCCAAAGTCAAGAACACAGCATCCATGGGACTTGACAATATCCCAGGCTGCGTTCTACATGAACTACAGAATGAACTGGCACCCTACCTAAGTACCATGTTCAATCATAGCCTCACCTCAGGCTTTGTGCCCACTGAATGGTGCACTGTGATGGTTATCCCACTCCACAAAGGGGAAGCCACAAGGGACCCTGGGAACTACCGCCCCATTAGCCTGATGAGCCTGGTCTGCAAGGCCATGGAACATATCATCATGGAACTCATAAACAAAGACACTGGTAATCTCCAAACTCTGGACCCTACCCAAGTCGGATTTGTAAAAGGCAGATCATGTCTCCTAAACCTGATTGACTTCTTTGAAGCAGTCACCAAAGTCATAGATGAGGGTAAGGTAGTTCACACAGCTTATCTAGATCTCGCCAAGGCTTTTGACACCATCCCTCACTCTGGAATTATAGATAAGCCCACTAAACTAGGTATAAATCCCTTTGTCACAAGATGGGTTGCCAACTGGCTCATGGACAGAATGCACACTGTGAAAGTAGCAGACTCCAAATCTGACTTCAGACCAGTGACAAGTGGAGTACCACAGGGTTAAGTCCTGGGTCCACTCCTGTTTGGTATCTACTTCTCAGAAGTACAGGCTAACACAGAAGGTCTCTGGCTAACAAAGTTTGCAGATGACTGCAAACTAGGAGCCATAATCAAAACTCCTAACAATGTGGACATATTACAAAAGGGCCTCACTGAGAAAGGTGCCTGTTGTCAAAGCCATGGCCTGAAGTTCAATGCCAAAAAGTGTATTGTCATCCCCTTTGGTAAAAACTCTGTACCCATGAACTACCACATAGCTGGTAGTCTACTTAATGCCAAAAATGTGATAAGAGACTGTGGGACACAGGTGGACAGTAGTCTCTCCTTTGATAATCACATCACCACAGTGGTCAGGAAATCCTTCTACATGGCTCACCTCATCACAAAAGGTTTCTCATCCAGAAAAAAAGAGGTCATTGTTCCCCTCAAGTCATCACTCATTAGATCCATTATAGAGTACAATGCCCCTTTTGGTATATACCTCACAAGACATCTACAACAACTGGAAAGGCCACAGAAATACCTCACAAAGAGGATTACTGGCCTCAAACAGATGCCCTTTGCAGACCGTCTCAAAAAACTCCAGCTTTACTTCGTCACATATTGCCTACTCAGAGGTGATCTCTATCTAACATACAAGCTATGTCAAACCCAGATCTGTTGGACATGCTCCACTTAAAGAAATCCCAATCCCTCTGAGCTACACGCTCTAGGGACCTAAACCTTGTAACCACAATAAACAGAACATGCTGGAGGGATAGATTCCTGTCCCAGAGACTTCCCATACTCTGGAACAGACTACCTATCTATGTCAAACAGAGCTTCTCATTAGCACTCTTCAAGAAAAATCTTGATGATTGGATGGGAAATAGGAAATTCACCCCAAGGATCACTTCTGTGGTTCTGCTTGACAGGGACACAGGAAAATAGTTTTCTTGGGTGGCGAAAGCCAGGGTACATTTTTGGCTAGGCTTATATAGGGCCTAGGGCCAATAGCCTAGTACTTACCTATGAAAACAATGCATTATGCAAGTACAGTAGAGAGTCAATTATCCGAACGTCGATTATCAAAAACATCAATTATCCAAACCAGCCTTCCAAAGTTTTTGGGTAGAAAAAATCATAATGTCTGAATATGTAAACATACATATTCTCTTGAGCATATTTTTTAAGTGTAGCAAGCTCATATGTGAAAAATATTCTTTATTGTCCACTGGAATCGGTGAATGTTTGAAAAGTATATTACTGCAAGCAGAAAAAACAAGGTTTTAGAAGATTTTTATCCAGTTTAATTACGTTTGATTATCCGAAAAGTATGATTATCCGAACAATCCTAGGTCCCAAATAGTTTGGATATCGACTCTCTACTGTACATGTTAATTTATATAGTCACCCCATGCATCACATACATAGCTTCATTTGTCTGCATCGATGAAGAGGATGGCAGAGATATGGCACAAGTATCATCATTTGCACAAGGTGTTGTGTGGGGGTTTAGGAGACCTAAGCTGACCCAAAAGTTTGACAGCATGTGTGTGAGTCAGGAAGGAAAGCAGGTAAGATGGACCATGGAATTGTGCTGTGTATGTCTATAGGTGACCTGCATTTGACAGTGGTGTGTGAGTATGTGCGTGTACACAGTCAAGCTCAGTTCTAGCCATACATGTGTGTAGGGTGGACAGCTTTGAACCATGCATGGTAGAGCTGACAGTTCACCGTTTCTGGCCCAGAACACGGGAACTGGCTCTACCAGAAGTTGCGCTGGTGCTAGTACCTGATGGTGACTGCTGTCTGCTGGGACCGTGTCCTTCACCTGAACTCCCAGGACCACAAGCCCATGGACTGCTATGTCTTGGTGTGGACAGTACACTTTCCTCTGGCGTGCTGGATGTACTGCAACTATGAGAATGTGATTGTGCATGGCTGCATGGACAGTAGATGGGCTTGCTAACCTATGTCCACAAGGCTGACACTCAACTTTAACCACATGTTACAGCACAGACACTGTGCATTACAAGTCAGACACTGTCTCAGCCCACCCTCAGCCCATTGCATCAGTGAACTGATCCAGGGTGTCAGCAATGAGGTGTAGGCAGTCACTGATGTCAAACTGTCATATCCATAACCCTGAGCATACATATGGAATTACTTTCAGAACATGCCTGTGCCTCCACGATGGCCCAAAACATATGCTGAGTGAACCTTGAAGTGACACCTGCAACAGGTTGTGGAAGGACAGCAGGCCTCCTACAAGCACCCCTATCAATCCACCTGTGTGAAACCTCGCCAGCTTTCTGGCTATGGCCAGTATCTACACTCACTGGAGCCATAGTTTCCACACTTTCCTGTTCAATGTCCCCACCCTCTGACTGTCCAATAGCTGTGGCCTCTGGAGACTGGGTATGTGCAGGCATACTGACTGTGTGTGGTGACAATGAGGGCAGAGGAGTGATGTCAACCTCTGGGATATATTCAGCCCCTGAAATCCCCACCTGTGCCTTACTGTGGCCACCATCATCATCAGAGTCTAAAAAGACACTGACATCAGGTTGTGTATGGGACAGAGACCAACCCTCCTGGTCACCTGTGATAAGAAAGAAAAAAGCAGTATTTTAATACCTACACTATTATGCTCTGCGGTACTATGCTACAATAAATGTACAGCTCTATATACTGTTGCCACTATTACAGACCTGTTGAAACCCCAACCTCATATAGTAGGACAAGAGGACATTACTATTCCCCCAAACAGCTGTAGTTACTTGTAAATAAAAGCTCTTTATACAGCAATCTCATCAGTAAAAATGAGATGCACTGTTGACATTTGTGAAGACTTTGCACAGTTAACACATATGGCAATCTGTAAAGTCCTGACAATACTGTCACATCTATCAGTGTGGTCACACCTACAAGGCATAGGCATGACTCTAAAGTAGCTACAGTCAGAAAATATCTATGCAGTTGGCAATCATGCCAACAGTACAGCACTCCAGGCAGAAGGCCTGGGATGACACTTTAGGGATTACATTGCTGTGAACCTCCATCTATAACAAACAGTGTTGTGCTTACCAGGAGCAGGACCACAGCCTTGTCTGATACCTAATGGGCCTGTGCAAAGTAGTGGGAGAGGTAATGTCAGTACCACCACATGTTGCACCAAAACAAGGTAATTCATCCACATATCTCGCGTTTACAGTAGCTACTATATTAATTGTTGTATCAGGCAACATCTGAGCATGAGAGTCAAACTGCAATTAAACCCTTTACCTCCAAGGAATGGAGACCTGGCACCCACATAAGAGTGTATACACCCTGATACACTGAATGCTACAGTATTGCAATGGTGATCAAACTAAGCTTACCTGCATGCTCCTCTGCCATGGAAACTGTGGCACACACATCCATGCTGTATGCTGTGATGGATGCCTGAGATCTGTCATGTGTGCCTAGGATCACCAGGAATTCCTCAGTGGCTGAGAGTGGTTGTTCTGCTGCAGGCCCTCCACCATTGATGCCATGATCCCTGGCTACATCTGCTGCTCTTCTGCATATAGCATTGATCATGTACATTGTGCGGTGTCACACCTGCTCATATGTACTGCTCAGATGATCTGTAGTATTCACATCAAGGACAAGGTCAGTCCACAATGCTGTCCTCTGTTCTCTGTTTTGCCTTTCCCTGGACAGTAGGAGTTCATAGTGTTGCCAGAGGTCTTAAAAATAATCTCATTCTTCACATCATTGAAAGGAGCATGGCATCCTGGGTACATGTGTCCTGAAAGACAACAGAATGGGAACACATGACATTATCACAAATGTGGAAGTACACTATGTAGAGATACAGCAAGAACAAAATAGCTGACAGTATCCACTGCTTGATCACATGTGTGTGGATATAACTAAGATACTAGCAATAGTTAACTATTCCCATGTGTGTCATGACAGATACTGCTGTATGATCATACACCCACCACTGGAGTCTATTGTAGTGTGTCCCCTAGGGGCAAACCCCCCGATAATATGTCAAAACAACAGTGCTAAACACATAGCAGTGTGCTACTACAACCATGATAAAGGGACAGTCCCAAGAGGCCAGTGTGCCACATTGACAAAAAACATTCTATCCTTGATGTATTGTACATCTTCTGTAGGTGTAACACATCTGGATATCAATGGCATGTCATTATCACAGTTTTAAGAAAGGCTTAATGCTGTAATCCCTATTTTCTGTAAGTATATTCACACATCTGTATCCTGTTGTAAACATAAAAGTTACATATCTGCTAGAGTGCACACCTCCTGTGTTGATATGTGGTGATATTTAAGTTTTTGCAAACATGTGTTCTGTGTGCAGAAAGTCTCATACAGAATTGTTCCCAATAGCCGGCATATTTGGCTTTTAACATGCTTTTCATTAGCAGGTGATTACCTCTTAACCAATCTGTGGTTCTGAAATGCTAATTGCAGCCAACACAGCTGATTTGCACTATCATCAGCCAATGACATGCAACCACTGTACAAGATATAACGCCTCCATGTAGATTACAAGCCATTTCTGATATGTTGTGCTGGACATTACTGGGGTGAGGAGACTATGTCATCACAGAGGGTAGGTCTGTAGCAGCTACTACATAGAGATGAGTGTGCTATAGGCTGCAGCTACTGCTGCAGGTAATAGGCCTAGACAGAGAGTGTAACACTTTGGAGGACAACCAGCTGTAGGAGTAACTGTGGTAACTGTGTCAGCCTTGTAGTAGAGGCAGGGCAAGGGTGAGGGCAGCCATTCCACTCCAATTAAGGCATATGTTTAAGGTAAGTATGTTAGGCAACAGTATCATTAAAAGAGTACTAGGTAACATGTTTGCTGTCTCCTTGAGCAACATAGGGGATAAATGTAACATTATGTCCACCATTCGGGCAACTGTCTGTCCGTGTGTTACAGTCTGGTATTCATTTGTAACATGTATGTTGGCAGTCCTTGATACAAGCAGGGGCTTCATATGTCTATGTTAGTTGTTCAGCTGTTCTAATCTGCACTGTGAGTTTGAAAGGATTGTGTACTGCACTTTGATATTAGTGGGCCTCATTTGCATTACCCAAGTTAAAATCTTCTGTGAATGCATATTAATGCATGACGTGACACTTTATGCACTTATAGTTTTGTTATAGGAATATGTGAAATGTGTTCCTATCTGCAGGCCTGTGACTTTCATCAGTGACAAGCAGACTTTTCATTTGTAATGCATTGTGTGGATAAAGAGTGCATGACTCAGTAATTATTTGCAGGCTTCACAATAATGTTATTTACATGCTACATACCACTGGATTTGAATCCAGGACTGTGTGTGGCAAAATGTAAACAGGCTGAGCAACTGAGTCACTGTTGCAGCAGTTCTATTTTCAAGATGTAAGTACACACACACAGGCTGTTACCTACTTTTTTACAGCCATCATTATGTGTTTAGCTTTATATGGATGTGTTTCTGCATCAGGGTCCCTGTTGTACATGTTTTTATCAGAATTGCCTTAGCAGGTGTACTTGCAAATGTTGCTGATAAAAGGAGGGCATTTACCTGCTATTAGAGAACTCACTTATATCCATTCTTTTGTGTTTGGCTTTCCAGTGGTATACTCTTGCACCAGACTCCAAGGTGCACTTCAAATGTTTCCATTTGTCTTTAAGCAAGTTTGCTCAATGCAGCACGATGTACAGCTCAGCTGAAACAAGCTTAATGACTGTAACTTGCAATTAATATGTTTTGCTTAAACCACCTGTTGTAATTAACAGCTTTGTGGCATGGCAGGTTAATGCAGTGGTTTGCAGGTGAGATGGACTTGGGTTCGAAATGGGGGCAAGTGTTTATTTTGTACATGTTTATTATTTAAAACACATATGCACAGCATCGAGCTAAAAAATATATAAAGAAAAGAAAAATGGGGAGGTAGGAAAATTGTGAAATGGGATGCAAGCAAGGAGAAAACATTGTGAAAGGTAGGTAGGCATGTGCAGGAAGGGTGTAGGAAAGAACCATAGCTATCCATTTTTTGTACAGCAACAATTGTGAACGTTGACAAATTTTGTAGATGACTTTGGAATATCACCCCCTGAGAGAGTGGTGATGACAACATAATTGCATTGTTAAGAAAATTGGACCAAATTATATGTGCCCAGTGGACACATGTGCAAAATGGAGAGCTATGTATGGGATGATATTTTTTGGGGGGACAAGTGCCCATTTTTTTTTAAGATGAGAGTGGAATGTTGGGGAAGGAGCATAGGTATGTGTGGGGGAGGTAAGTTGGGTAAGTGAGGAAGCTTCTGCAGACAGACAAGACAGCAGACAGAGGCAGTGTGTGACACAAGATGGAGTAAACACCTTGGATGGGGAGGGTGTTGTGGAATCTCAGTCCAATGTGCATCCACAAGGTAGCAATGTGACTCACATCCCCACCCATGGGACTGTTGACACTGCTCTCATCACTGCCTTGAGTGTGGCAGTGGTCAAGGCTGTGGTCCAGGGTGAGCCTGTCCTACCAGTGTAGCCAGCATGCTTTCCATTAGACATAGGCATCGTGCAAACCCATGCATGACAGTATCACCCACCAAACCTGGCAGTTCATCACAGAGAATCACCTTCCCATAGGGTGGTACTACCCGATGCTGTGGGTAGTGCAGAGGCAGAAGAGGGGGCACCACTAAGCTGGGTTCCAGATGTGCTGGGACCCAGTGCCATGGCCAGAGGAGGCAAGGTAGGTGAATTACGAGGAACTGTCCTACCTTGAGACTCTGTAGTAAAGTAGTTAGGAAAATAAGTTAAAGTTAGTAATAACCAAACCAACGTTAGTATTAACAGAATGCAACATAATATGCATTAATCCAAATACATATTAAGGTATATTATGTGCCACACAACATTAAGTAACATAATAGTATATTAACAGCAAGCAGGATGAATTAAACTATACAACCAACAACACAGTTAGTTTAACAAAACATGTTAATATTAAATCATAATAATAAATAACAATAATAAAATAAATTTTAACAACGTAGTTCGTTTAACAAAATATATTAATATGAAATCATAATAATGAGTAACAATAATAAAGTTCAACAAAATATAGTTTGTTTACAATATATATTAATATTAAATTATAATAATAAATAGCAATCATAAATTAAAGAAGATAAGGGGTGGGGAGACAGAGCAAAATATACCATTATTGACATTGTACATGATACCCCTGAAAACACTGGTAATACATACATCCACAGGTGTGTAGTATCAGTTGTGAGTACAGTGACTACAATTCTATAACTGATGCAGCATGTACATATCTCTCAAGCTGTTAGCATGGGACAGTATGGAACAAGCACTAACTAATGCAGGTACACAACTACACAGAACAGTTTCACATAATGTTGACATATAACTACTAAGGTGTTCTGTAAATAGAGTTGGTAGTACATTACATTCCAGGTAATTATTTATCTGGTAATCATGTGACAGACAGATTAGGCAGTTCTAATTATATTACAAAAAATCATGACACTTGAGAGGCATATTTGTGCACATTAACTAAACCAGACAGCTGCCATGCCTTAGATGGCAGGCATGGGAGTAGATCTCTATAGCTGTGACTGCAGGGGACATCTGCAAATAATATAATCATTGACTGCAGCAACTTAGAGCAGACATGCAATGACTACAGCCCTATTGCACATATTAAGACAGATGTATTTAGGAAACCATATTGCTGCTTAACACTTTATTTGTATTACCGATAATTCTCTGTGAAATCTACACACACTATTTGCTCATAAAGTGGGCTACCTCAGCCATATACCTTTTGTTCCTGGAGTGGAAGAAAATGTGAGCATTATGTGACTGATATTGGCCTAGAGACAGCCTTGAACCATACTATGAGTTGTGCAATACATTTTACAGGGAATTTCTTTTGCATTGTAGAGCTATTACAGTTTTACACCTGACTGCAGTGACAGTAGAACACACATGCAATGAATACAGCCATGCTGCAAATATTAAGACAGATTTATTTAGGAATCCACAATGTTGCTTAGCACTGGAGGGTGGCCTAATGGTTAAGGTGTTGCCTTACAAACACAAGGTGCAGGGTTTGAGTCTCACAAGGGATAATTGGCTAGGCTTAAAATGACTTACAAGGGCAGTTAGCCTACTATGAACCTATTGGTATTGCTGATAATTCTCTGTGAAATCTACACACACTATCTGCTCATAAGCAGGCTACCTCACCCATATATCTTTTGTTCTTGGAGTGGAAGAAAATGAGAGCATTCTGTGACTGACATTGGCGTTGAGATAGCCTTGAACCATACTATGAGTTGATCAATACATTTTTCAGGCAATTGGTTTTGCATTTTACAGCTATTACAGTTGTACACTTGACTGCAGCAACCTTACCATACACATGCAATGCATACAGCTGTAGAGCAATTATGTTATGGCACCACAATCGCACTTTACACTTTTTTGCTTACTGTTATTGGTATTGTTTGTTGTTTATTTCAATACAGTTCTTATTTCTCATTTATTGCACTACAGCTCTAATTGCCCATTTATTGCACTACAGTTTTTATTGTTTGTTCTTTATTACAGTACATTTTTTCTTCTTTATTGCTTATTGTACTACAGTTAACATAATATATCCATACTTACCACAGTCATGACACAACCTGGCCAGGTGCCTGGTATGGGACTGAATATTACAAGTCCTCTCAGCTGCAGCTGTTGGGAGAGAAGCACACTGTTGTGCATACCAGTTTTGCACACACTCAGCTTGCATTTTGGTAAAACCATGGAAAAAATACTTACATGTTTGTAGGGCATGCCAGCCCCAGCCTCTTGGACCCAGTTGTCTAATGTTCCCCTCTTTCTCCACTTCAGGTCATTATAGTAGCAATGACACTGATCGCCAGTGTGAGGGATACCGGTAGCACTGATAAGATCCCTGGCCAACCAATCCCAGGCCTCAGCCTTATACACTGAGCCCTGGTAACTGTCCTGCAGCAGTCTCGGTTCATAATTACATATTAGGAGCCCAACAAAAACCCTGGACTCCTGCACACACCATCTCTGCATCCAAAAGCATGCACCTTCTCCAACAACACCTGGCATATCAGCAAATAAGCAGACTCCAACAAATTGTGCAGAATTGCCATCTATTGGCTTTAATATCGGCTGTTTTCCTGCCCTTACACATCATTTAAGAACATTCAAAAAAGCTCTGTGGTGCTTAACATCATGCATTCCGGCTAAAGTGAAGCTGAGCATCTCAAAAACTCTCAAACCAATGGTCTTAGTGAAGCTTAGCAACATGCAAACAATATTAGCCATTAACCACTTTTAAGCAGTGCTTAGCAACAAGCAGCTCTCCCAAATGTAAAAATATGGATTTTAATTTAAAAACATTTTACACTGCCTTCAACAAATGATATGTATGCTAGATACTCAAACCAAGGTCCTACAAAGCTTTAGACCATAACTCTACCCATTTAGCTACTTGGACAGTATATAAAGTAGTATAGCTTCGCATACACTACTAAGCAATCATGGTGCACTGCACAAATGGGCTTAAACAGGCTTAAATGTAAGAAAACATACATAATTAATTACATCTGGTTTCTATATTTAGATGTCTGGCAGGTGTCAGCTGTCTATGTGTAAGTGCTGCTTGGTATTGCTGCACTCCATGCCGCACAAACAGGCATTAAAAAAATTAAAAAAGAAATAATTTATAAATTTAAAACACAATCTATTAATACATAGCACATTTCAACAGTAGCACGGAACATTACAGTGGGCCTTACTATGTACACAGATTCTTTTCACTCTACACGGATTCAATATCCTTGTTACTATGCTCTCCTTTAGAAGTGAGCCATGATTAATATGCATGGCACACTGCCAAGGGGGAACCATGGGTGCGTACATGGGTACATTCCATGTAGGCTTTATATGGAACCTACTACATGGATCTTATTAAATTCTGGGGTATAACTAATCTATGCAGCTTCTGTAGCTAAAATATGTACGAAACCAACTAACACCCTCATGACAAGCAGTTTGTCTGCGAGGCACTTGAACTGCACATCTTACATGAGCAGAAGTCATGCTCTTTGTTACTTTACTCAAAAAAGGTTACCCACTTTTGTCTTAGATTATTCTTTTTTTATTCAGTTTGTCCATACTGACTAGAACATTGTATATGCCTCCTCTTGCCATTAAAGTCCATTCTGGCACACTTTTATGTAATCTTACTAGTCAGAGATAGCTTACACTCTTATTTTACCAAAATCACACTTTCAGACTTCGCATAGAAGATCAAACTGAGAAAGTCCTGGATCAGTTAAAGTTTCCCTACAGAGCTGTCATCCTTTTCACCACTGAACAAGAAGTGCTAAAACTGTTAATGCCCTTTTACCTAGACTCAACATATATCCCACTTGTAATCACTTTTCAGTCTAACTAAAATACCAACTTGCTTCAAGCTGGAAATAACACAATTATTAGGTTTATTCAGCTAGGACGCTGCTATGATCATCACTGAAAAACACTGCAACATCAGAAGGATAACACTAACAGCTAGAGCTCCATTATTGCTTCATTCCCTTACATTTTGATTACTTATCAAAAACTATTCCCTTCCACTCAAACCCATCCTTATGACATGAGCCACAAACTGTGAACCTAGAAATCGTAACCCTTCTCTTTTGTATAGACCCAATTATACTTTGGCCTGTATGGAAACAGCATTCTGTATAGTCTGTCCTGACTCTTTTATAACATAGCTGATGTCATAAGAAATTCCAATAATTTCAATATTTTTTAGAAAAGACTAAGATTCAATTTTTGACAGTAAACAAGTGCCAACTGTTTCCTAGACATCAGTCAGTAAACTACTTTATTTGTATGTTATGCCCACACCACCACCACCACCTACACATCCATTTTTACCACTAAGATCGTAGAATAACTTCTGAAGCTCATAATCTAGTTTTCCAAACACTTGCACAAAAAGCAGAACCATGGGTAATCAATGTTAGGCACGTTCTTTCTTCTGATGCTCCTTAAGTCTAAGAGTTGAAGAAAAACAAGGTCTTCTAGCAGTCCTCACCTCAGGAGCAAATACACGAGGAGCAAAACAAGAAAAGAAAAAGAAAAAAAAACTGTAGACCAGGTGCTGCATTTGTAGATTTTGTAGCAAGTGGCTAGCTGCAACTTATACTGCGATACTTTACAAGCTTCAGATATAAATTAACAAATGCTGGAATGGAAATGAATATTAGTATTACACTACTGATTGACTGAAATACCCGATTATGCCACCTAACCCTTTGCACCTGTGGCTGCTGCCCTTTTTGCACCACCACAGCTACATCCCTGCACATAGCTTACATTATATCTATATTACAAAATACTGTTTTTATGTCAGCTGCCTGAAGTCATTTAACTATGTCCCTAGTGATTTCTTCTGAAATATACTTTACATAGGGTGGTATTCATAGTCATTATGTGGGCACATTAAGGCTGTCAGTGCTGTCCATGAATGAGTGCAGCTATGCTGCAATTCATAGAGGCCACTTACAGTAATGCATATAGACCTTCAGTGAACAAATGAACTCATGAGATGTAAATGAAGAATGATGTAAATTAGCTTATACTAGTGAAGCGTTATAGGTTCATAAGTTCTTAGGCAGGTACTAGGCTATTGGCCCAAGGGCCTAAGTAAGCCTACCCAACAAGGTTCCCTGGCTTACGCCACCCAAGAAAGTTAATTTCCTGTGCCCCTTTTTGAGCAGAGCCACAGAAGTAATCCCCATGGTGTTATTTCCCATCTACTCATCAAGATTTTTCTTGAAGAGTGCTAAAGAGGAACTTTGCTTGACATAGATGGGTAGCTTGTTCCAGAGTATATGAAGTCTCTGGGACAGGAATCTATCCCTCCAACATGTCATGTTTATTGTGGTGACAAGGTTTAGGTCCCTATAGCATGTAGCTTGAAGGGGTTGGGATTTCTTTAGGTGCAGCATGTCCAACAGCTCTGGGTTTAACATAGCTTTATATGTTAGGCAGAGATCTCCTCAGAGTAGGTCATATGCTACAGAGTAAAGCTGGAGATTTTTGAGACGGTCAGTGTAGGGCATCTGTTTGAGGTCAGTAATCCTCTTTGTGAGGTACTTTTATGGCCTTTCCAGCTGCTGCAGATGTCTTGTGAGGTACATTCCAAAAGGGACGTTGTACTCCATAATGGGTCTACTGAGTGCCGAGTAGAGGGGAATGATGACCTCCTTTTTCCTGGATGAGAACCCTTTTGTGATGAGGTATGCCTCATAGAAGGATTTCCTGACTACTCTGGTGATGTGATTATCAAAGGAGCGACTACTGTCCACCTGGGTCCCAAGGTCTCATCACATATTTGACATTAAGTAGACTGCCGTTTATGTGGTAGTTCATGGGTACAGAGTTTTTACCAAAGTGGATGACAATGCACTTTTTGGCATTGAGCTTGAGGCCATGCCTCTGACACCAGGCATCTGTCTCAGTGAGGTCCTTCTGTAGGATGTCCACATCATTTGGGGACTCGACTATGGCTCCTAGTTTGCAGTCATCTGTGAACTTCATTAGTCAGAGGCCTTCTGCATTAGCCTGTACTTCAGAGAAGTAAATACCAAACAGGAGAGGTCCCAGGGCTGAACCCTGTGGTACTCCACTTGTCACTGGTTTGAAGTCAGATTTGGAATCTGCATCTTTTACAGTGTGGGTTCTGTCAGTGAGCCAGTTGGCAACCCATCTTGTGATGTAGGGATTTATACCTAGTTTAGTGAGTTTACCTATAATTCCAGAATGAGGGATGGTGTCGAAAGCCTTGGCGAGGTCAAGATAGGCTGTGTGAACCACCTTACTCTCGTCTACACCTTTGGTGACTGCCTCAAAGAAGTTGATCAGGTTCAGAAGGCATGATGTTCAGAAGGAATGATCTGCCTTTCACAAACCTGAACTGGGAGGGGTCCAGAGTTTGGAGGTTACCAATGTCTTTGTTTATGAGTTCCATTATGATACGTTCCATGGCCTTGCAGATTAGGCTCATCAGGCTAATAGGGCAATAGTTCCCAGCATCAGTGGTGGCTCCCCCTTTGTGGAGTGGGATAACTGTTGCTGTGTGCCATTCAGTGGGCACAAAGCCTGATGTGAGACTATGATTGAACATGTTGCTTAGGTGGGGAGCCAGTTCGTTCTGAAGTTCATGTAAAACGCAGCCTGGTTTGTTGTCCAGTCCCATGGATGCTGTGTTTTTGATTTTAGAGAGTGCAGCTTTTACCTGCAAAGATGTGATTAAAGGGATATGGGCCCTTTAGGGGGTGAGAGGGGGTAAAGTTAGCATTGAACCTATCTGCCAGGATGTTGGCAATATCAGTTGGTTCTGTAATTTCTGTGCCATTGTGTTGTAACTCGGAGCAGATCTGGGTGTTGCCATTGCGATTCTTGTCATAGCTATATAATGCTTTGTGGTTGCCCTTAGAATCAGTAACAATTTTGTTTTCGTAGCTAGCTTTGGAGGATCTTATAAGGGATCTCAGCTTCTTACTGAGGCTGACCAGGGAGCTCCTCCACTTATGGGATTTTACTCTCTTTTGCAACAGTTTATTTCTTCTGCTGTAGAGTTTGTTTATGGCAGGGGACCACCAGATTGGCTTCCTTTTTTTGGAGGATAGCGTCTTGGTTCTGATTGGGATAGCATGATCCATGCACTTGTGTAAGTGCTTATATAGTGCATTTATGTACGATTCAGCAGTCATAACTGTATTGTCCATCTGCATGGATGTCATGAAGTTCACCACTTTTGTCTTAAGAAGCATGAACTTGGCTTTGGAGAAATTGTTTACCGTGGTTTCCTTAATGGTGGGTGGGGGCAGGATGCAGATATCTAGGGTGATTAGCTTATGGTCGGATCTGACCAATGAGGAGTTGATTCAGATGTGGAACACCGGTCACTCATGTTGGTAATGACTTGGTCTAGGATATTGTTGCCCCTGGTGGGGGTGTGGATAAGTTGATCCAGGGCATTGGAATTTATGAATTCCAGAAAGCGTTGAGTGAAGGAGTTGGTACATGAGTAGTTTTCCCAGTTAATGGTGGGGTAGTTGAAATTGCCCATTATTAGGGTGTTTGGTTGAACCCTAATATTTTCCAGTATATCAAGGAAAGAGGAGTGGGAATCCTGGGGCATGGCGGGGGATCTGTAGCAAGATACAATTTGGATTGCAGTTTTGCCCAGAGTTAGTTGCACTTGGATAACATTGGATGCATTATGCTGCACAACTATCCTGGAGGTGTGGATATCCTTAATGAATATGGACACACCTCTGCCTTTGGTGTTCTGGTCCTGGTTAGATGGATGAAAAGTGTGGTATGAGTTATAGCCTGGTAATGCAGGGGTGCTCTCTAGAGTCTTGAACCAGGTCTCAGTCACTACACGGATATCGATGTTCTCCATTTTAAGGAGTGACTTGAATGAGTGCATTTTGAGATTTAGACTTCTACCATTGAGTAGCATTACCATTAGTTTTTGCTTACCTCTTGCTGTTACAGTGTTGAATCTGTCATTTGAACCTTGCCTAAAAAAGGCACTATAGGGGTGGCAAGACCCTTAAAGCAGTATCTGGAATCCCAGGGGTGACAGGTGGTGCAGGCCATCTCCGGCAAAGCATCGTGGTCTGTCAACCATGTCGTCCCAGGCAGACAGATATGGGATCCCCTTAGAATAACACCAGAACCTTAGCCAATTGTTGAAGTCAGTCATTTTGTCCTTGTACTGCGTTATCATATTGGGCGATGGCAGGATGCTACTCAGGGCCAGGGTCATACCTGCCTGGGCTACAAGATCGGAGAGCTCTTCCATGTCTCTTTTCATGTAGTCCAGGGAGGTACAGTTCAGGTTATTCACACCAACATGGACAATGACAGAGTCATATTTGTACTTGTTGTGGAGTGACCTGAGTTTGTAGGATATGTGGCGGATCCTGGCACCTGACAGGCAGCTGACAGTAACCTTCTCCTTGTTTAACCTGGTGAGTGGGACATCAGTGTGCCTGACTATTGAGTCACCTATGACTAGTGTGTTGGGAACATTGTTTTGCCTTATGGGCTGTTGTTTGTTGGCACAATGAGTCTGTGTGCTATGTGTCATTTGGGTTGTGTTCGGGGGTGGAGGTTGCTTACGTTTTTGCTTTGGAGGTCTCTGTTGCTTGAGCAGATTATTATTGAGAGCCTCCATGAATGTTTTTATGTTTCTATGAGTGGATTTTGGTGGTATAGATTTAGTGGGACTATGTGATGATTGTGGTGTGGTGCAAGTGTTCACCTTCTCTTCTTGACTGTCAAGTTCAGTCTTGGTTGGAGAAAGCTTAACCTCCAGTTTGGCTAGATAAGTGCATCTCTCACAGGCTGTGGTGTTGGGTGATAGGAGGAGAGAGTTGTCTGTGTACATGAGGCAATTGCTACATTGCCCCAAGATGCCCAGATTCATCAGATAGACAGGAGAGAACACTGGGAGCTGACCCTTGGACATGCCTGAATAAAAAACTACTTTCCTCTAGACAAGTGAGGAAAGTGAGTATAAGAGCTGTTTTTCTCTAAGCAAGTGATGAAAGTAAGTACAAACACTGTTTTCCTTTAGGTAAAGATGAAGGTTGAGTGCTGTAGTAAATTGTATCTTATTTAGTGCTAACAACAAGTTCTGAACAAGTGCTTGAGCATGAATAAGCAAATTCAAGTGCTAAAACTAAGAATCTATACCTGGATCTTGTGGTAGATAGGCTACCTAGTGCTTACCACTCCCACTGGTAAGCTAGAATGCTTCCCTCCAACACAGAAAGGGTTGGGGGGCTCAGAAGCTTTCAAACATTCCTGGATACAGCAAATCTGTATCTGGACTAGACTAGTTACAGGAAAGGTGGGAAACAAGCGCAAACATGGGCTTTTAAACCAGAAAGTTGAAAGAGATGGAAAAACTTTCCAAACGGCCAATAAACTACCATTTCTGGGCCAGAAACCACTCTTGTGGTATATAGGCTACCAAGTGCTTACCACTCCCACTGATAAGCTAGAAGGCTTCCCTCCAACACAGAAAGGCTTGGGGGGGGGGGGGCTCAGCAGCTTACAAGCATTCCTGGATACAGAAAATCTATATCTGAACTAGACTAGTTACAGGAAAGGTGGGAAACAAGCGTAAACGCAAATGCAGGCTTTTAAACCAGAAGGTTAAAAGAGATGGAAAAACTGCCCAAACAGCCAATTAACTACAATTTCTGGGCTAGAAACCACTCTTGTGGTAGATAGGCTACCTAGTGGTTACCACTCCCACTTATAAGCTAGAAGGCTTCCCTCCAACACAGGAAGGCTTTGGGGGCCCAGAAGCTTACAAACAGTCCTGATTACAGCAAATCTGTATCTGGACTAGACTAGTTACAGGAAAGGCAGGAAACAAGCTTAGAATTTTTTTTTTGTAAAGTGGAAAGGGAGAAAAGAGAAACAGAAGATAATTCAAAATTAAGGACCTAAGTGGCTTGCCCTTCACAAATGTTCTCTCTGTATTAGATAGAATAAACTAGGGACACTAGACTGGAATAAAGCTGGGATAGAGCTGAACAGATGGAACTGGTAAGAGTGTCTGAAGTCAAAATATGATCTCACTTGAGTGAGCAAATGAGAAAGACCCAGGAGTAGTGTTTAAACACAAATTTACAGGAGGGGTGGGCAATTCCAAAGCCACCAAGATTAATACCAGAACAAGAACAGGGAAGGAGGGTGAGAAACTAACTGCAGAGAGAGAGAGAGAGAGAGAGAGAGAGAGAGACCACAGTATTCTATGAAACATTTAAATAGAAAAATAAATAACTACAGAGAGAAACAGACCACAATATTCAATGAAACAATTAAATAGACAGAAAAATAAAATGCAGAACAATCTTTAACACTGCAAGTTTGTATTTAACTCAGCTAGTAATGCAGTTGATTGTTGGTATGTAGCAGAAGCCAAACAACTCAGATATTGAGCAGCAATAAAAATATTGCCTATTTGCAGCTCCTAGTGTAATTTCCTGCTTGTTTGCACTATTCTCAGATATATTACATAAAGAGGAGTCTCATCAAACCTATCTACTTTGCAGTTAATGAAAATGCTGTCATCTGCTGCTAGCCTTGCAATTTCCAAGTGTGAGTTTGTGCCAGAACCACTTGCACACAGCACCACTCACTGTCCAAGAAGACCAAGATATAGGCAGAGGATAATTCATTATAACTTTGATAATCAGGAAATCCTTGACAGTTTCAGAGTGGACAAGAACATTATAAGGGTTTATGACTCCCATAAATGTACTAGAGGAAGTTGGATTTCTTATTGCTGTGGACACTATAGTATATATAGCTATCACTATATCATGGGGACCTTTCAGAGACAAACCGGGGACACTTTGGAGATCTCACAGGCTTCTGCATTAAGTATACTGCAACAGTTCCTGGATGTACACTTTTCACATGTGATTCAGGGCATCTATTTCCCAGGTTCAACTCAGGACAACCTGCTGGACTATGAATGCCTTTTATGGGATGGCACATTTCCCTGATGTATTTGATGCAATAGATTGTACTCATGTTGCAAATAGGGCTTCTCCTGGTCGACAGTGGTAGCGGTCCCGCAATAGGAAGGGCAGCCATTCTGTCCATTACCAGACAGTGTGCTATGACGGGGAGTGATTCACCAAATGTCTCTGCCCAGTATCCAAGCAATGCAGATGAGTCCCATATCTAGTACAATAGTTCACTCTAGCACTGCTTCTTGCATGGTATGATGCCCAATTTTTTGTCCCCCTCCACCCTTTTATCTCTCCCTTTTTTTTTGTCTTTTAGGTGATGCTGGATATCCACTGGACCCATGATACATCAGAGAGAAATCCAAGTGGAACTACAGCCAGGACGTAACCCAGATCTGTATTGTCATCGAGTGGATTTTCAGCCTCCTGAAGAACCATTTTATGTGCCTTGATGAGTCTAGGGGTGCCCCTCAATATGACCCAACTACTGTATACAGGATGTTTACTGCATGTTTAATTCTGCACAACATGATCATATGCAAGTCTGGCGGTGAAGTGGCCTATGTTGTCATTGTTCCCATTTCCACTCCCACTATGACTAATAAACACCAGCTAGTAGCAGAAGGAAGGAACCCTATGCATTAGGCTTGCGCATGGAATATGCTCGCACAGTTAAAGAGGCAGCTTCTAGTTCAGAATTATGGACCATGACATTCAGGGAAATGTTTCCTTTATTGTGAAAAAAAAAGAGTATAATTGATGAATGCATTGATATTTGTGGCCTATGTTGTGTGGTACATGGTTTGCTGTCACTGTGGTCACCTTTATCTGACATCCATTCTCCTCTTAATATATATATATATATATATATATATATATATATATATATTTTTTTTTTTTTTTTTTTTAAATTTCATAACAATTGTTTTATATTATTGTTTGTAGAAGGCACCCCTGAGTGCTCACTGACTCATTTTTCAGTAATATTGTAAGGCATTACATAAGAAATAATCACATTAAACTATATTGCTAACTAAAATCTGATGAAGCGGAAGCAGTGTACATAAGTAAGCATGTACTCAATGTCTTCATTTGGTATAATTACAATTGTTTTAGTATTTAATGAGTTCACACATTGCTTTTCAATGAAAATGTATATATATATATATATATATATATATATATATATATATATATATATATATATATATATATATATATATATATATGGGTCTATGTTGTAATGTCGAATGTTGTAATATCGAAAAAACACTTCATCAAATCCTGGTTTTGCAATCACACTTTAGCAAAAGTATGTATTATCGAAACTGCACATGAGCGAAGTATGTAAGATTGAACATGTACATTTGCGTAAGCCATTCCCCATATATTGCAATTAGTTATCATATTAAAGTATATTATTTGCTGATGTACGGCACATCACATTATTTTTAATTTGTCACCTGCAATAATTTGCCACTTCAGAGACAAAAATATAATTTGTTCAGTTGTGATGGTGATGCGGCAGCAGTGTTTGTTTAAATGACAGGATACTCATTTTAATCTGTAATTTCTCATTACTGAGTTTCCATTTAAAGTTGTATATAAATACTTTTAAGTTTATTTTATTTATTTTATTTATTTTATTTTATTTTACATTTGTTGACTGGGATAGTCCGACTGGATACTTGTCCATTTTCAGTGGATGCCCAGGGAGAAAAGCTCCATACATACATACATACAGAAAAACTGTTGCATTAATCAAGTTAAAGCACTGTAACAGATACAATACACAGGATAAAAGTTATTCATTCTGTCATATATAAATCTGATTTGTTATAGAGTAACAATTAGGAAGCAATGTAAGGGTGGTTAAAAGACCACTTTAGCACACGTTTATATTGCCAAAGTTAGTCAGAATTAGAGCAAGGACACAGCCATTGCCTTTTAAAGTACTCTTTTAGATTTTTTTTAATTGGGTTAGAGCGGTTTCTGAAGTGAGATCCATATTTTGCCAACAGAATTGGCATATAGAGAGTCTCCAGATGAGTTGTTACTTTTGAGGGTTTGGACTAGCAATTTGTTGGATGAGCGAAGTGTCTTGAGGTTGCTGTAAGGGGTGATAATTTTTGTAAGTACAGGTGTATTTTCAGATTGGTAGAGAATTTGATGTGCTACTATTACCTGATTGTATTGAAGTTGGATAGGCAGTTCTAGCCACCCTAGATTCTTTAGGTTCAGACAGTGGTGTGTTCTGTATGCTGCTCTAGTGGCAAATCTAGCCATATGATTAAAGCAGCTAGAGAGTTTATTAAGGTCAGACTTACTCAAGTTTGTGAAGAGAGGAGATTCATAAAGGAGGGTGGAAAGTAGATGTGTACGGGCAATTACCGTCCTAGCTAGTGGAGTGAGGAAAGGTTTCATCTTGTATAGTGAGCCAAGTTTTTTATTAACTTTTTTAATAGTTTGATTAATACGCATATCAAACTTAAGGTTGTTATCAACTGTTACACCTAAGAGTTTGATACAAGGATCTGGGACAATGACAGTGCAATTGTTAGATTTTATAGTAAAGGTTGAAGCGAAGGCTTTACAAGTGGGGGGAAATCAGTAACTTCATTTTGCTAGGATTTAATAGGAGATGTCTATTACAGAGCCAATTTTCAACAGTATTAAAAACATTTTGGGATACAGTCTGCAGTCTTAAAGGGGAGGTGGCAGAACAAACCAAAGTGGAGTCATCTGCATATTGAATGCAGGTGGCTGTTGGGATGACTGTGTACAGGTCATTAATAAAGATAGAAAATAATAGGGACCCCAATGGTGATAAGTAGAAGGGAAGATAGTTTGTTCTGCCATAGTACAGCCTGTTGTCTACCACTCAGCTAAGATTTGAACCATTGGATAGTCTAGATATCTAGGGGAATAGTTTTAAGTGTGTGTATGAATAGTTGGTGGTTGACCATGTCGAATGCTTTGGAGAGATCAAGAAAGAGGGCAGAAGAAAGCTTATTATTGTTTTGGTTTTGATTAATAAACATTGGAGAAGGATAGGAGGGCTGTGGTTGTACTGTGGAATGGTCTGAAACCATGCTGTGAGATAGCCAGGAGATTGTGCTGAATGAGATGGCTCAGGAGTTGTTTATGGATGCACTTCTCCATAATTTTAGCCAGGGGTGACAAAATAGCTGCAAGTCTGTAATTTGACAGTTCACTGCCCCCTTTGTGGAGTGGAATAACATGGGATGTCTTCCAGATGGATGGGATAGTGGCTTCTGATATAGTTATATTGATCAGGATAGAGATTGGGTATGCTATGGCATCCACAGCTTTTTGTAGATACTCAGCTGGGAGGAGATCCACTGCAAGAGTGGTAGGTTTTAGTTCCTTGATTAGGGCATGGATAAGTGATGTGAAAACTGGTTGAAAGTTAAAGGGGAGTTGAAAACTAGGAGCGGCGGTGTTAGGACTTCGGCAACTGGGAGATAGCTGGTTAGCTAGTGACTGGATAGTTTCTGTGAAGAAACTATTAAAGGAATTGGCAATGTCTTCCAAAGGTTTTTGGATGGTAGCCGAAGGGGTAGGAGTTGTGCAATGCCCTGGGTGAATAAGTTTATTTATGCCTGTCCAATACTTTTGTGGATTGTTTTGATGCTTCTGTTGTACATGACAGTAACAGTTTTTTTATCTAGGGTAGATTTTTTAGTGTTGTTCCTTAGTTGTCGAAATCTAAGTTGATCTAAGGGGGATTTTGTGGTACACCAAGTGGTCCAAGCCTTGTTTCTAAGTAAGATCATTTTTCTGGTTTCTTTTGAAAGCCGTGGAGTAACTTTTGCTTTAGTTTTTACAGAACGTGCAGGTGCATGGGTATCAAGGATGGTGCATGGGTATCAAGGATGGCTAGGAATTTGGTGTTGAAATATAATACAGCTTCTGCAAGTGGTAGATCTTTTAGGACTACTCAATTACATGCTTTGAGTTCATTTTGGAAATTAGCAGGGTAAAAGTTTTTGTTGTTTCTAATTGTTTTGTAAGTATGTTGGTGGGGGATGTCAGTCTTATGCCTGATTGTATAGGTAAGATAATGGTCACTTATGTCTTTGGGTCGGGTACCAGCCCTATACGTGTGGGGATGGCTATTAATGAGTATCCAATCTAGGATACTATCTTTGTTGTTAGGGTTACTGATCCTAGTAGGGGAGGATACGATCTGAGTAAATCCGTATAGATTTACATGGATAGTCGGAGATTCTGAAGAACAAATATTCCATTCGATGTTGAAGTCTCATAGAACAATGGTTTCTTGAGGGTAGTTACTAGACAGCCAAGAAATTATATCTTCTAGGGTGTTTGCATTATTACCTGGGGGAATGCAGGCACAGGCTATGTTAATACTTTTGTTTTTACTAATTTGAAACTTGGTAATGAGAATTTCAGCATTATCAACATAGGGTGGCTGTGAGGAATCAGAGGTCACATCTAGAGTAGTTTTGTATAGTACAGCTACCCCTACTCCCTTCCTAGTGGTACTGTCTAAGGTATGTTATAACCTGGGGGTAAAACCTCATTATCTGCTGTTGATGGTTTAAGCCAGGTTTCAGTAAAACAAAGTATATCTGGGGAATGTGTATCTAAGAGTGCATGCAGATGGTGGACCTTATTATTTAAGCTTCTAATATTTAGGTGACTGATCAGGAGAGAGTTCAAAGGTATATTTAAAGTTCATAAGTTAGTGGGTATAGTAGAATTGGGGCTAGGTTCAATTAGTGAGGTTGGACCAGGGCTTGGATGAATGTCCCCATCCCTTGTGAGGTTGCCATGTAGTCTAATTGTGAGCTCCAGGAATTTAAATATTAGTCTTAGGTAATTCTTGGTTTTGGGATTGATATATCTGAATCTAATGGGTTGGTGGTATTTTGTAGCCAAGGAGTTAGTCATAAGGGGGATTATTAAGTGGTCTAATTTCATTTGTATTATTGGAGTGGTGGTTTGGCTACCTGGGTAGTGGTAGCCTAGGTAGGACAGATTTTTGTAGGTGGTGAGAAGATATGGAATTATCATCAAGGGTAGTAGGCAGTATAATAGCATTAATTTGAAAGGTTTCACGGCCAATAACAGAGGCATTGTATAGATATTAGCTTTGATTTTTGCCCAACTTGAGTAGAGGTATAATTAGGATAGGTAGATATTGAGGGTCCTGATAATGTCTGGAAAGTTGTTGATTGGTTCTAAAAAGAGGGGGTGGTTTTACAGCTATGAATTTAGGAATAGTAGGCGAGTGGGATTTGGGGGCAGGGCTGGGAGTGAGAAGCATAGTGGGGCTTAACCTGTCCATGAGATCTGTAGAATATGTATAAGCACAATGAGGCTTTTTTCTTTTTATAAAAATACTTTCTTACCCTTGTTTTTGCCTTCAGTATACATTTTTATGTAGTATACTGTTAGCAATCACTTTTTGCAGCCTTTTCACACATTAAGCTTTCTTCTGCCAATTTTCTGCTATTTTTGTAGTTTTAGAGCTGCTTAGAAACTTAGATATGTTCACTAGGAAATCCTTAGAGACAGATATAGGAGTAACCCAGTTTAGTATTTTAGTGTTGATTGTGGGGCTTTGAGGGATTACTGGTAGTGTTGTAGACCCAGTATGGCCAAACAATATAGTACATACAAACAGGATAAGGTAATATTATCCTTGACAGATCTTTTCAGAGTTGATGGACAGTGCAAGAAAGTTTCCAGTTAGGTTTCAGCGGGGAAGGTGTCCTTCTAGCATTCAAGCCTTTCAGGAATCTAGCAGACAGAGGGGGGGAGAACCTTGGCAGATCTTTTCAGAGTCAAGGGACAGTGCAGGAAAGTTTCCAGTTAGGTTTCAGCAGGGGAGGTGTCATTCTAGCGTTCAAGCCTTTCAGTGATTTAGCAGATAGAGGGGGATAGAACCTGATGATAGATATATAAGTTAGTATATGTGCTAAGTAGTGGGTCTTTCAGCCAGTAGAATATAGCACTGCTAAAAACATTTATTTTCTATATAGCAGAGCAGCAATAATCATAGAAAACGGACATAACACAATCAGAGCAGCCCAGTAGTTAACACATTTCAAAGCACAATGGTCTTCTTCTTCTTGCTTTTTCCTGGTTAGGGGTCGCCACAGCAAAACTCCAGTCTGCTAATGATTGGCAGTAGATTTTTATGGTGCTGAGGTGCCAGCCTGACACCCAATCTTCAACAAAGGCATGCCCATTCACACATGTCTTTCGAATGCTACTCGACCGCAGGGAGGAGATGCAGACTCCACACAGAAGGCACTCCAGCCGAGATTCGAATGGGAGAGCCTCTTGTTGTGAGGTGACAATGCTACCACTGCACCACCACAATATTATTAAATTCAGCCATGCATTTAAAAAGTAAAACAGTCTAAATAGTATGAAATAGTGTCACTTTGGTTTAAAAAATCAGCCAAGTCATTAGTTTATTTTTTCTGTATTAGACTAGATAAAATGTGACCAGATATTTTAAACTTAAAACAGACAAAGTAGAATGTAGTGCTTGCATTTTGGTTTAAATCTCAGATATCCCACAGTCTCTAACCATTATTTTTACAGTAGACTTATTTCAAACTGCATACAGATATATTTATGGTTTAAACAGGCATAAAGCAGTGTAGAATATTACTTGTCTAGCTTAACTAAATCAGTAAACACTGTTTCTAATGCCAACACCAAGTTAATTGGATATAAATTACATTTATAACAGCAGTTTTAGTACAGCATAGTTGCAGAGACAACATAGCTGCAGTGATAATGCTAGTATACACTCTCGCTGAATGGCAGAATCAAACCAGTGAAATAAACAAATAAGCAGAGCAGTAGTCAGGAATCAGAAATATGAATGCCAGTTGTATATATCCAAATAATTAGCTAAAAACAACACTAAGAAATTCCGGAGGTCTAATGAGTTACCAGTGAGCAGAATTCAACTGCTGATGTGCACTTTTGTCCTGATGGGAGACTAGTAATTTAAAGATGGCTCCATAAACAGCAGGAATCTAATATAGACTTAGTATTGGTGGTGGGGGGTAGCAAAAAGGCTGTAAACCAGGTGCAATGCAAAGAAACCAACCAAGCCATTGAGGCAAGCAGTGGAAAACTATCAGCACATTAAGTACAATGAGGTTTTTTTTTCTTTTCTTTTTTTAAAAATACTTTCTTACCCTTGTTTTTGACTTCAGTATAAATATTTTACATAGTATACAGTCAGTAATCATGTTTTGCAGCCTTTTCACACATTAAGCTTTCTTCTGTCCATTTTCTGCTATTTTTGTAGTTTTAGGGCTGCTTAGAAACTTAGATATGTTCACTAGGAAATCCTTAGAGATAGATATAGGAGCAACCCAGTTTAGTATTTTAGGGATGATTGTGGGGCTTTGAGAGATTACTGGTAGTGGTATAGACCCAGTATGGCTAAACAATATAGTACATACAGACAGGATAAGGTAATATTAACCTTAGCAGATATTTTCAGAGTTGAGGGACAGTGCAGGAACGTTTCCAGTTAGGTTTTGGCAGGGGAGGTGCCCTTCTAGTGTTCAAGCCTTTCAGGGATCTAGCGGATAGAGGGGGATAGAACCTTGGCAGATCTTTTCATACTCGAGGGGCAGTGCAGGAAAGTTTCCAGTTAGGTTTCAGCAGGGGAGGTGTCCTTCTAGTGTTCAAGCCTTTCAGGGATCTAGCAGATAGAGGAGGATTGAACCAGTGAGCAGAATTCTACTGCTGATGAGCACTTGTGTCCTGATGGGAGAACAGTAATTTAAATAATTACTGCCAGCTGTAGGAATGTTAATATGTAGAGCATTGGTGTTACTAACTGCAATATCATGTTTTGTCATATAGGTTTCTTTCCACAGTTCCCTGAAGTTCTAAGCAGTACCATTATATGGATACAATGCATAACGCTGTAAATTGTCCCACCCCTCCTTCCATTTTTTTTTTTCATTTCTTATTTCACTTTTAGTTAAACACTCAACTGTCTTTCTGAAGGTCAAATTGTAAATAACAGACTTGTCAGACTTGATTCGCTATAGTTTAAGATCAAATGAGTCATGCACATCTCCTAAGGATACTCTAGGTGATAGTGAAAGTGATTTTAAACAGAGGCTGTCATGAGAGCTGTATAGTGAGTTGGGTCGATGTCAAGACCTAATTGATGCAGGAGATCCTGTAGACACTGATCTGACAGTGCTTTGTGAATGTGATCTGGACTTTGAATAAGAGATTTTGGTAGGTGTAGATGAACACTGATTTGACCTGCATGAAATCTGTTGTGCTTATTCCCCCAGCTAGTTACATTACTTTCCTAACAAGCACTTGTATTCTCATGTGGTCTGCCACCATGGATCTGGATCATACTCTATCATCTTCCCCTTTAAAGAATAACTCCTACTTTAGTCTTGTAAGTCCTAACTCGTGTACAAATGGAGGCAGCCACTGATGCATGGTGTGGCACAATATGACACATACCATGGCATTTGTCCTACTCTCTGCCATTTCCAAGTGGTGCTGAAAATTTTCATGCATACCCTGGAGGTCTCTCACCATTTCCAGTTGACACAATATGGCAATGCTTTGAACACTAACAATGGCACAATACATTTGCTGCTAGGTAGCCAATAATATTCCTGTTTCCTGGAGTAGCTGTAACAAATGTTTGAGCCTAGCTCACCTTTGTAAAGGTGTCACTTTGGACACTGTTATGTTTGAATGCCTGTCATCATCATCAAATGGTTTGTCTGGGATTGAAGATACTGGTGTAGATGTATATGTGTGTTCCTCCTGTACAAGCCTGATTGTAATGTCAGGATGTTCTTATGTTCTGAGTTTGTGATGCACTGTCACTTCCTGCAGAGTTACTAGCTTGTTGTGGGATGTGGGATCCGCCATTAAACCGGGGGACTGTGTGCCACTTTCTGCGGACTGCCTCATACATGTAACTATGCTGTCAACAATATTGTCACCAGCACCAGTTCTGCTGCTGATATCCTCCAAATTCATCAGTATAATGAAACTGTTTGTTTCTGATACTGACCCTGTACTGTTTGCTTATTAAAGGGGTGTGGGGGACACTTACTATGCACACTGCTTTTATTGCCATTATTTGCTGTTATAAAAGGTTCACCTATTAATAGTAATTGTAATGTGTTTCATGTGCTTAATGTAATCATTCGTTGTCAGCATTCAATTATCTATTAAAAGAAATATATACTCCCAGCAGCTCATGGCAAATAAATCCAAAATAACGTCAACACAAAGTTAAATTTCGATAAAATGTTTTAATGCAGCAAAGATCATATAAAATTGGTAAGCGCTTTCACAAACTTTGAGTTTGATTCATCAGACCATCACAATTAAACACATACAAAAAAATTTTAAATACTTCAGTTTTTTTCAAAAAGACCAATCACATCATTTTTGCTCATCATCTGATGCTCAATCCCAATTTAACCCTGTACCTGCTGTAACAAAGTGCACTGATGTAGAATAAATATAAAATATATATACAATGAATAATTCCCATAGCATATTTTGAAAAATTAATATATATGCCCATAAATACATACATATATAATCTGACAAAGACAACAAGCAAACATGAAAACATAAAAGTATAATAAGAATAAAAATAGTGACAACAAATAAATGAGATTGGTCATTTCCTAAGTTTCCTATTCTTTAATTTCAAACTAATGGCTATATGGTCATTAAGTCCCTTACCTAAATGTGCCCTAAGTCTAATAATCCATCTAAGTTCTCTCTCCTCAGTCCTGTTGGATATACTGCCCATCCTTACATCATCTGTCACTAATTCCAGTACACTGAACCTAAAATAATGTTCAGTGCCCATTTCCATAATGTGTTTTGCTATAGCACTATAGGTGTGTCCTTTTCTTAAGCAATACATATGATCCCTTATACATTCCCTTAACCTTCTGTTGGTTTTTCCTATGTAAAATGAATTACATATGATACACTGGGCAAGATATATTAGAATTTTAGAGTTGCAAGTGGCATTCACCTTCACATCATATCTTTCACCAGTGTCTGGATAAATAAAATATGTTCCCTTATATATATATATATATATATATATATATATATATATATATATATATATATATATATATATATATGTATATATATATAGTCACAAAAGTTACACTCCCCACATCTAACCGTTTCTTCAACACTTAGTGCTTAAATCAGTTTCCCAGCTGTTTTTGGATAACATAGTCTCTGTTTCAAATTCTTACTGCTCTTATACACTATCCATGGTCTATTCCCTACTAACTCAGCTATTCGATTATCCACCTAGAGAATATGCCAATTCTTCTGAAAAATGTCTCCTATGGCCTTATTGTCCTTATTATAAGTAAACGAAAATGGAAATGTGTTCCTTTTCTTGTGTCTTTCTATATTATGCTCCTCTAAATCAGAATTGTAGGGTTTAGTTCTACTTTTCCTGAGACCCACAGATGAATGGCAAATCTCACGTACTTTGTTCTTCCTATAACCTCTGTTCACAAAATCCCATTCTAATTTATTTAGTTCTTTCTCAAAATTTGTGTCTCTATCCACTAACCACGAACATCTCATAACTTGACCCTTGACAATATTGTCAAACACATATGGAGGGTGCATACTTGTTCTATGAAGGTATGCAGCACGTTGGCATTCTTTTCTGTATCTATCTGAATGGATATATCCTTTGTCATCTATACTTAGCTCAATATCTAAATATTCTATGGTGTTATTGGAATATTTTCCAGTGAAGTTTAAAAAACTATTACTGTTATTCAAATAGTCGACAAACTCTAGTAGGTGTATTAAATCTCCACTCCATAATATGAAAAGATCATTGACAAAATATCAGTAAAATTTCATGTATGATACCGCAAAAGAGTGTGATATCATTGTTTCCAACTCCCATTCTGCCATCACCATATTGGCATAGCTATGGGCACAAGGGGTGCTCATAGCTATGCCCGATGTCTGAATGTAGTAACCCCCATCAAATACAAAGATGTTACTGTCCAAAATCAATTCAAGTAAATAGCAAATTAAATCAACATGTGTGTCAGAGTATATTCTTTTCCTTAACAGGAAATTCTTAACCATTGCTATTCCATCATTATTGAGTATTACAGTGAAGAGTGATGTCACGTCAAGTGTCACCATTATCATACCTTCTCCAAGACAAATACATTTACCTTTGGTGTATTCATAAAGCTCCTGTAGGAACTGTTTGCTGTCACATAATATATACTCATGACTTTGTAGAATTGGTTTTAACTGTTTGTCCAACTAGATAGATAATGGCTCTGTCAGCCAGCCTCCACCCACCACACTTGGTCTAAAAGGAGGGACATGTGGCTGTATCATTTCCAAGATATTTTTTTAGTGGACCAGCCGCTAGTTCCAACCCTACAAGGATTGGCCAAGATTCATAAAGATCCACATTTCCCACATTTTTGTTTGTCGATTTGTTTGTGTTTTTTTTTTTTTTTTTTTTTTTGGGGGGGGGGGGTAATGGTGTACAGTACTTTGTAGCCATCAGCCATTGGCTTCCTGACGGCTGGCTAACTATAAGTTTTTGAAACTCCTTGTTTCGATATTCTGGGGTTTCAATTAGATGAACATTCGCTTAAAAGCTGTTGAGTATGTCATACTCAACATTTTAAGTGTTCATTCATTTAATATGTGTGTTTGTAAATATATATATATATATATATATATATATATATATACATACATATATAGTTACACTTCATAATCTCAAATTACTGAAATCCTGAATTTTAGTAACACAAGACCATGAAGGTAAAAACCAGAGTGCCGAAAGTGCATAAGAGCGAATTTGAATATCTCGAATCCGCGCTTATGCATTTCCGGTACGTCGTGTCTAGTGTTATAGTGCCTGAGATTGTAGGTGAGTCAGTTTTTGTACATTGCATGTGTGGGTAAGGGTAGGGAGGTGTAAGTGTGATTGTGAGTGTTGGATTTGTTAGTGTTTGTGTATGTGTGATGTGTATTTGTGGGCAAACGAGTGAAGGATGGCATCGTGTGATTTTTTTTTTTTTTTCATGTTATGTGCGACCTCGGAGTTGGTATATATAAGTAGGGTGGGTGTGGGGGGCTTGCCCCCCCACTTATATGTAGTGTGGGGTTGTGTGGTTTGTGTGCTGTGGGTGGAACGGTGTGTGTGTTATGTGGTGCATGCTGTATGTATGTTCCTGATTGTGTGATTTGGGATTGTAGATTTCAGTATTGTGAATGGTTCAACTTTATAGTCTCGGGTTACTGAAATTCGGGATTTCAGTAATTTGAGATTATGAAGTATATATATATATATATATATATATATATATATATATATATATATATGTATAATAATTATAAGTATAGAGAGACATATGTGCATACATACATGGGAGTTTCCTGGCATTGTTATATGTATAAATTAGCTTGCCCCTTCTGCATTAAAAAGGTTTTAATATTATGAACTATATATGTGTGTGTGTGTGTGTGTGTGTGTGTGTGTGTGTGTGTGTGTGTGTGTGTGTGTATGTGCGCATGTATATATATATATATATATATATATATATATATATATATATATATATATATATATATATAGATGGGTTCACTACATAAGACTGAAAACCAATAATACTGATGCCCATAATCCCGAGACCAGATAACCCAAAAAAGAGAAGACTGGAAGACCAGAAGGTCGAAATACAAAATCTGGAACACTACACTAAACAGACACCACACGCGTACACATACACACACCGTCACCCAAAACACGAACACACAAACCTACACTACATACAAGCAGGGGGGCAAGCCCCCCTGTAACCCCCATGTGGGGGGTTGCACCCCCCCACACAACCCCTACTTGAATATTCTAACTCCAAGTTCATACTGCACAGAGAAACACACAAAAACACCACCACACACCTATAGTCCCCTCGCACACACACATCACAGTTACAATACACACACACATACTAAAGCCCCTAACCAACACACTCAAACAGAGATACTTACCTGACCTTCCAACAAGCCATTCACAAACCAGAACACCAGAAGCACTACTTCAACATCTCCAAACTTCACTTCAAGATTTTGAAATTCGCACTTCTGGTCTTTCGGCATTTAGAGCTATATGGTCTCGAGCTTTTGAAATTCAATATTTCATAATTTTGAGATTATGTAGTGAACCCATATATATATATATATATATATATATATATATATATATATATATATATATATATATATGGTTTACCATCAAAAGGGCGATCGGACTTCATCCCAGTTGGAAACACTGAACGCCCTAGTTTGACATTTGTAAATAACAAAAAAAAAAAAAAATGTTGAGCTCACAGCAGTGAATGCACACTCACATTCGCTGTTGTGAATTCAACATTTTGAATGCAGATCACAATACAGTTGAGATCAGGAAATTTACCCTTTCAATCACTGTAGTGTGATCTTGGAACTTGTATATATAAGTACCAGGGGGTGAGGGGGGTGCAGGGGGGGGCTTGTCCCCCTGCAAAATCATTTGTTGCTCATGACCAGAAGTGTGGTATTTTCTGTAAAACTGACATTCTGAGAAGTCGACTTTCTTGAAATCCCTTGCTTGGTTATGTTTCTGCTCGTTAATTTGATTTCTGACATTCTGGTTCAGAAATATGAACACTCGCATGATGCATGTGCAAGATTTTGATAGTAAACCTATATATATATATATATATATATATATATATATATATATATATATATATATATATATATATATATATATATATATATATATATATGAAAATAACAAATCCTACTACGGAGCTACCACAGTACACGTTTCTCAGGGCAGAAATCTACAGCATATAATAGTGTCCAATAAAGAAAAATAGAACTGCAGACGAATAAAATAAATAAAACACTCAGGTTTATTAATATAATGGGACCTATGTGCGGATTTTACACACACACACACATATATATATATATATATATATATATATATATATATATATATATATATATATATATATATATATATATATATATATATATATAGATAGATATGTGTGTGTGTGTGTGTGTAAAATCTGCACATAGGTTCATAGATGTGTACTAGGCTAATGGCTCTGGAGCCTTTACAAGCCTAGCCCATAGGATTTCCCTTGCACCCTGGCATTGTGCCACCCAACCTTAGTTCCCAGTGCCTCTGTCAAGTAGAGCCACTCGAATGATCCCCGGGGTGAATTTTCTATTTCCCATCCACTCATCAAGATTTCTCTTGAAGAGGACCAGTAAGGTGCTCTGTTTGACATGTATGGAAAGCCTATTCCATAGCATGTGCAGTCTCTGGGTTATGAACCTGTCCCTCCAGCATGTTCTGCTGATTGTGGTAATGAGATTGAGGTCTCTGGAGTGTGTACTGCGGATGGATTGGGATTTCATTAGATGTAGCATTTCTAACAGAGCTCGGTCAGACATGGCTTTGTAAGTCAAGCTGAGATCGCCTCTAAGTAGGCGATATGAGACAGAGAATAGTTGGAGTTTTTTGAGTCTGTCCATATAGGACTAGTGTTTAAGGCCTAGGATCCTCATTGTGAGGTACCTTTGCGGGCTCTCCAAATGTTTCAGGTGTCTAGTGAGGTACATGCCAAATGGGGCATTGTGCTCAATGATTGGCCTTATGAGGGAAGAGTAGAGGGAGACAATGACTTATTTCTTCCTTGATGCAAAACCCCTAGTAATGTGATGTGTCACATAGAAGGACTTTCTGACCATGGTGGCAATGTGGTGGTCAAAAGAGAGGTTGCTGATAACCTGTGTTCCCAGATCTCTTATAATGTCTTCTGTGTTCATTGGACTACCATCAATGTGGTAATTCATGGGAACTGGGTTTTTCTCAAAAGGGATGACAACACATTTTTTGGCATTGAGCTTAAGGCCATGGTTCTGATACCAGTCATTGGTCTCAGTGAGGCCTTTCTGTAGGATGTCAACATCACTTGGGGAGTTAATAATGGCTCCCAACTTGCAATCATCTGAGAACTTTGTCAGCCAGAGTCCCTTCGTGTTGGCCTGAACTAGTGAGAAGTAGATACCAAACAGGAGCGGACCCAGGACCGATCCCTGTGGGACTCCACTCATGATGGGTCATCAGTCTGACTTGGAGTCCGCTACTTTCACACTGTGGGTTCTATCTGTGAACCAGTTTGCCACTCACCTAGTGATAGAGAGGTTGATGCCTAGCTTAGTGAGTTTTTCTATGATTCCTGTGTGGGGAATGGTATCAAAGGCCTTGGCCAGATCATGGTAGGCTGTATGAACCACCTTGTCTTCATCTACAGCTCTGGCGGCTGACTCAAAGAAGTTGAACAAGTTGAGCAGGCATGATCTACCCTTCATAAAACCAAACTGTGTGGGATCCAGAGTTTGGAGATTCCCTGCATCCTTGTTTATTAAGTCCATGATGATGCATTGCATAGCTTTGCTTATCAGACTTGTAAGGCTAATGAGGTGATAATTCCCAGGGTCTGTAGTCGCTACTCCTTTGTGGGGAGGGAAGACTATAGCAGTGCACCATTTGGTAGGGATAAAGCCTGTGGTGAGGCAGTGATTGAACAGGGCACACAGGTGAGGTGCCAGTTCACTCTGTAGTTCATGTAGAAGACAGCCAGGGATATTGTCAGGTCCCATAGAAGCTCTATTCTTGGCCTTGGACATTGCTGTTTCAAACATATATTTGTGAACACATAAGTGTATAAATACATTCATAAATAAGGCAGACCACCTCTTATAAAAATTAAACAATCTCTCCACTGCCAGATCTCCAAACCTTTTAGAAACAGTTAATGTTTTAATAAGAAGAAAAGGAACCTGCATTTAATATTACTCTAATGGTGACTTTTACCTCCTGGTACTCCCACACCTGAGTTGTTGATCCCCTTCCTTAATATTTTCCTAATGCTATAAACAGTTCTGTCAACATTTTAAACGTTCTACAATGTATCATTTAATCCATCTTATTTGCTTTTATCTCACTTTTGATCTTCAGGAAATAACAATCAGTGAAGTTAACAGCTAACTGATGATGGTAAACCTTGAATAGATTAACTTTATACAAAGCTCATTAAAACTACATAATACTTTCATTATAACTCTCCATGTATGCACACAAACATGCTTTAACTATATATACTATAAGTATAACTTTCTGTTATAGTAAATGCCTCACTTTAAGTAGGTGAGTTGCTTATGCTTTTGAAATCTTCACCTGTTAAATTACTAACCAAGGGATCTCCTTGTAATAATGTAAGTTCTGATAAGAAGAAAAAAGCACTCATTACATAACCCAGTATCCAAAATTATTGAATATTCAGTAACAGACCAGCTGATATATCATCTTCAGTCATATGGCATTTCTTATGAAGATATAGGATAGTTTCAGAAAAAGCCAAAGTTATGCAGCTCACCCTTATCAGGTGCACTTAGATAAACATGAGTCCGGAGAAGATACTTGGCTGGAGTTTGTTGATCCATCTGTAACATCTTTCTGGCTATTGCAGAATCAGGATATTAAGGAACTAGAATTGTATGGACTTAATCCTATGGCCTGGTTTCCAAACTCTCTTCCTGTCCCTGAACATGATGTTGGAGTATAAGTGAGTGTGTCATTTCTTTGCCACTCCCATTTGGAATAGCTGTGTCACACTGGTCTGATTTGGGTCCATTTATGCTCTTCAATGTTCAGTATTGCATTCAGGACTTGCAACCCTAGTAGAATATTTTCTTTAGGCAGCTGAGTTTATTTTCTGCTATTTCAATTGTTCATTGGTGAATAAGAACTCTACTATAATACCATACATTTCACTCTTCATTCCTGATTTGCTAACATCAGCAAAACCAAGGCAACATTATTTGTTGCATCCCATCAATTTGTAAAGGTAAACCAAGAGTGGAACTGATGAGGAAATACTGTGGCTATTTTTCATTTCAAATATCCAGGCTGTATCCTAGTCTGGCTGGGCTACAAATTTATGTTTTTTAGGGAGACAGATAACTCATGCTGTATAGAGAAGGAGACAGTATATCACGGTGCAAAGTAAACATGAACAGCTAAGCAGAGATGTGGTACAGTTGGACAGAACGTTGTGCTTTAAGGATGAATTTGAGCTGGAAGGTAAATGTAAGTGAAGCTAACTGATACAGCTCAGGGCATATAAAGAATGGAAGGAAGTGGTTTTACACCTCACTGTATGAAACACATGAGAAAATGTATAAAAGCTACAGCTGGTAGGCTGAACAGCTGCTATTACTGGCAAGCTGTTACTGTATGCCTTAAAGAAAAAAAAAATATATATATATATATATATATATATATATATATATATATATATAGCTAGCAGATTGGAAAGGCCAGTCAAGGGGTGCCCAACAAGCTGTAAACCTTCTTGTGCATAAAAGGGGTGGAAAGAGGAGCACAGAAAATTAGAAAATGGAGTATAACAAGCAGAAGAACATAAAGCAGAAACAAAGTAAAGTAAAGTAAATAAAGCAGGATTGGCAGGAGTAGGGCGCATATTGTTCTGCAAGGGAAGGCCACTGTTTCTGCATATATAGAAGAGAAGAGAAGAAAAGAGGAAGATATGAAGGCAAAGAAAAAGAGGAGAAGGTAGGAAGTGGGGTACATGAATACACATGAAACACCACAAACTAAAACATGTGAGTGTGTATGCATAAAGAAGAAGACATGGCATGGACTACACAAACTTCGTTTGATCTGATGGCATTGTCCATTTGCTCAAGAAAGTTAGACACCTTCTGCAAGAGGGATTAATGCTTGGCAAGCCAGATTGCCTTTGCTGAATGAACTGTCACTTTTTTTCCAGAAGAGTAGCTGTGGTGGGACAAAGTTGGTGGTTGCCCTAGGCAAAAGCTGTAAGGGAACATAATCAGCAAATACCAATTTCTGAATGACATTTTTGCAGTCATAGCACAAGCACTCAATAGCTTCTTAACCAGTTCTGGCTGAGTCAGCGCATGTAACTGGGACAGGCTATCTGCTTGAGATGGGCAGGAAATGCCTGTGCCTCACATGGCACAATGGCACTGTTCACCTACCTCAGCTGCAAAGTCATTTAGGGAAGCAGCAAGCTCCAGTTGATATGTCTTCAGTCCAGATGGACCATCATAACCTGTAGAAGTGAGGCACAGAGGAAAGAACGTCATTTGTGAATTTGGCTCATAGCTTGTACACCATAGATAGTACAGGTTTAGAAATAGAATGACATTAAACTTGCTGTGTCAGTAGACTCTGCTGACTCCTGCAGAATCTAACAGTGTTCTCCTTTTAATCTACCCATGTTGAAAGACAAAAAGGATATAAAAGCCATCACATATAATAATCAAGTCTGATTGAGATGCAAATTACAGTGCAAAGCTTTCACTCATCATATATTTGGAAGCAAGCAGAAGCCTGAAATGGTGGCCACAGCCCAAGTCAGATACTGCACTACTATAAGTGTATGGAAGGAAAACAGTTCCAGCATATATAACAACAACCTATGCTTTGGCATGGAGTCACCAATACAAGTATGTGGAATGAAGCAGAAGCATGCAATGATGACAAAATGCCACCTGTTGGCACTGACATGTACCCTATCTCACAAAACAGCACCCTGCCTCAACAACAACAGCTGGCAGAATCAGCATGTACAGCATAAAGACAGTCAACCACAGCAGCCAACCTGGTATGTCCTAGAATCTTAAGTGAAAAAAAAATCACTATGATTAACCCTGGGAAAGATGGGAAAGACAGAAAAAATGTTATTAACTGCACTAGACTTGCTAGACACTTATTTTACCATTCAGAGCTTCCCTGCCTCCCCTCAGCTCCTCATGCATGAAGATCTCCAGGGATGTGGTAGTGTATGAGACTGCACTAGTCTGTGCTCTTCTCAATGGTATTGGGGATTGTGGTTAATGTAGGTATATGGTTTACTAGGTTGTACTAGGCATCTGTATTATGGAATGGACCTGCAGAGAATCTCAAAATTATTTCTGAAAGTGCTGGGTGGAAGAAATAGCATTAATATGCACTTCTTAACAGAGCAGGAATGTGTTTTCTATGGGGTATTAGCATCAGTAGCCAATGCCACTAATCTACAGCAATACAAAAAGATAGCCTGAGAATCCCACCCTACATGGGACTTTGAATTAATTGTAATTCAGCTTACCTCCATGATGTATCATGATGCAGCTATACAGTATAGTTTCTGAATCTGCAGGCCTAGAGTAAGGGAAGAGAGCCCACTGCAGCAGGACTGCCAGCACCTCATTCCCCACTCTGCCATCACCTGCATTACACCACTATAGTATTTCATTGCACCCTTTAATCAGATTTGGCAATGAGGATATTACTGGATGAATGTTTGCATTAGTGGTATGGACTTTGCTGACCTTTTATTGATAGTTGTGAGCATACCAAGGATTGCTGCACCCCTTTCTCCCTGCCCTTTTTATGGTGTGTTTATCTGCTAAGAGTGCATCTGCTGAGGACTTCCACACATTAACCCTGACATGACATAATATGCTTGCTTTCTGTGCCCCCATATGTCCCAGAAAGCTACCACCACCTTCTGTCAAGGAAGCCCACATCCCCTGCAGTTTACACAAGGCCCCTTTGTTTTACATACCACAGCCATATCCTTCCTTAAATTCACCCACTATTCACCTTGCCTACCACTTGGATACCCCAGGATGCAGCATATCTTTGTCTGCCATGTCTACCACCATCTGCCTATTTGTGTCCAACCTTGTTTTTAATGTAATAACATGGTCAAAATACTTGTATCAGTGCAACCTCACAATACCTACACATCATCTGCCTACTAACATAGCCTAATCTCTTCTTAGGGGTATGCTTGTCCTCTAAAGACAGCAGAAGACAGAGTATAGACAATTTCATCCCTGTCAAGAAAAAAGTTCAGGTATCTGTTTGGCAGAGGGGATACAACAGCCTCAAAAACTCACATGTGGGAATCAGTGGACAACAAAGTCAGTGCCGTTTGTGATGAGAATCAGATAGTACTGCATTGTCAGTAACAGTTCAATGACATCAAAAGGCAATCTTCACTGGATGCCTGTAACACTGTGTGGAAAGCACTTGTGTTGAAGGTGGGCCACCTGCCATTCCAACCCTCAGAGATAGTGAGTCAATTTTGGCATTTTTGCATGGAAACAATGATGGAATGGGTGTCATATCAGGAAGAGGTTTGGAGAACAGCCAGATGCCATGTATCTCACATGAACATCAGCCATGTTAGTAGCCATACTGCATATGCTATATGGATGTTATGTCCAAACTAATATCATGTGCTCCATACATAGACTGGATGTTCAGATTCAGAGAACCATCAGCATGACTAAGTGTCTGGTAATTGCTAACATGCATTCACCTGACATTTGCTTCAACACCATTGAATATCATGGCTTATGGGACAAGCACTGTCACTCTAGTATTTCATTTATTGTGTATTCATAGGACAAACTACTTCTGTGATGATAATGGTAGAGAAGGGGCTACAAGGACCTGAGATCAGCACCTGTGAAGTATCTGTGATGATGCCAACAAACAGATCACATCACCATCAAATGACACATTGACACTGTCTGTCTCCCCTTGGAGAGTATCTTTTGCAATTATATTTCTCTCTAATATATACAAGCCTATGTCTATTTCTAATGAATGATCAGCTCTGCATACATCCCTGGAAGCTATGTGCATGCTCTGTTTCTAAATTATGTTTATATAAGATATTGTAAAGCATTTTCTCTCATGTATGTGCTCTTTCCTATATTTTGAATTCCTTCTGATATCATGTAACTGTATTTTATGTAAGTGTCAAAACTGGTGTTAAATGTGGAGCTTTTCTCCAGGGGCTTCTGCTGAAAAATGGTTATATTCCAGTTGGACCTTCCCAGTAAACAAGGATAAATAAATAAATAAATAAATGCATATGTTATCAGAGCAAATTATCCATTTCATTGATAACACCACTCTCCATGACCAATAAGTCTTCTTCCATTGACATGTAGACACACAACCTTGGTTGTGTAGAGACAGCCATATGTTCATGTGTCCTTAGCCACCTCTGCAAAGATAACAACTGTTTTCCTCCACTCCATCCTTTCTGTTTGATATTTGCGGAGATGTCTATTGCAGACTTGACTCAATCATAGCGTGATGAGCATAGCCTGTATAGAATATCACATGCATCATATTGTGAAGCATGACATCACACTGCCACTGTATACATGTTAGAACCCATAAAGGTGGACAAGATGTTGCTGCTTTCCTGTGCTGTTATATCCTGCATACAGTGATGTCAGGGTGGGTATTGTATGGCCACTTGTTGTTGTTGCTATCATTATCATCATAGGGGGGTCATTTCCTGGAAATTGCAATGGTCCTTGTCTTGTAGGTGTGGAAGGTGCTGGTAATGATGGCTGGGCTACTTATTTCCTGAGAATCATGTTATGTATAAAACAGCATGTGAAAACAGCTCACAGGCTGTTTCAGGGACATACTGCAATGCCCCACACAGATGTCTTCAGGCAGCAAAACTGAAATGTCATCAAGTCAAACACAAGCCCCTGTTACATTCCTGCTTTGGATGTTTGGTTATGCTTTTAGGGTTATATATAAGTATCATCAACCATGATTTGGGGAGGGGAGATTCTATATGTCAGCTGTGCACAGTAGGGGCATACTTTGGGAAAAAGAGACATGGGTCAGAGCATGATAATAGTCAAATGGGGCCCTAGACAGGTTAATAGATTGCCCACCCCAGTCATTCCAGTGTCCCATTATGTGGCAATTTCTCCCCAGTTATCAGATATTTGGATTTAATTTCAAACTGTTATTTCAAATTGTATAGCACAAACACTAATAGCCATTTGCTGAATAAAACAATACAGTCTTAGAATGAAAACTGACTTAGCATGAACAGTAAACTTCTCTGCCCTTCAAATGGCATAAAACCAGATTCAAAGAAAATGCATCTGGCCAGTGTTGGATCAGGTTTTCCTTTGGGCAGTTTTCAAACCATAGACCCCTTGCACACATTTTGAACCACACATACACAAAAGTGTTCTTTGATTCACCTTCCTGATTGTACTAAATTATATTTCTTGTATAATACAGCACCACTTCGTAGAGTGTGTTTTAAATTTGTAGTTTTGAGCATTTTTTTCCAGAAAGCAATGAAACAAAATGTAAACTAATAATGATGAAACTACCCATTTCAAAACATTTCAACCATAAAAGGACACTCAAACTTTATTACAATCCACCAGTATCAGTCAGTATGCACTATCTGCAAAAGTAAAAGTCATCTGAGTAATTCCACATTAAAGGGATCTGTAACTAATGAAGCATTTGCTGCTTGCAAACAACTTTACATTTCAGTGTTTCATCTACAAATTTGGTGCCTGTTGCCCTATAAATTGTCTAAGTTACATTAAAACAATGGTAAACTGGTAATATTCCAATAGAGAATGGCTAGTAAACCAACAACAGTTTTTTAGTTACTAAGCATCTCATCAAATGGAGGACAAACTCAGGAGTGCAGGACCTCAGTTTCCCTTTAAAGCACACCACTGTATTAGCAGATGTTTAGCTAGGGGGGAGTAGAACCCACAACCTTTGACGCTAAAGGCAAATATGCAACTTATTGTGCTACTAACACTGCTTTCAAGCTTTATAGTAGAAACACTGATGACCATTTATTAAAAGAAAAAAGTTGCTCAATGAAAACAGACTTAGCTTGATGAGTGGTAAGCTTCACTTCCCTTGAAACTCAAAATTCCTTGAAAATCCAACGGAACCCACAATTCCTTGAAAAATGTACTGAAACTCTTAACACACCACTCTAACTCTTACCATAAGAAATCTGGACAAAGCCTTAGATAATGGGGGGTCCCTTTTAATTACTACTCTTACAAACTTAGAAAATTGCTGGACTAGCATGTTTTGCATCAGCATGCATTTTATGATGGATATTAAGTCTGAAATCCAAATATTTATTTATTATTTATTTTATTTATTGACAATTGGTAACCGGGAAAGTCCAACAGGGTCAAGGGACCCATTTTCAGTGGAGGCCCGGGGAGAAAAGCTCCAGTCTTTAACCATTCTCTTCTTTTTTGCTTAATTAATTAGCATTTAACTTGTTTCTCTTCCTTGCTGTCCTACTATGCTCTGACCTACTTCTCCCATCTCTCCCACCTCCTCTTGACTGTCTTCTTTCTTTTCCTCTCTCTCTTCCTGGCTCCTGTCTCTTCCCTCTTATTTATCTTACATTCTCCTTCTACTTCTCCACCCATCTGCGCTTTAACCTTTATCTATATGGCAGATGCCTTATTGTATAACCTTTTTGTACTAGGTAAAACGCTTTGAAACTGACTGAATATTATGTATAATTTCAACTGTTTGAGTTCCTTAATGTATGTTGATTGTTAACAAGTTGATTTTTATTTTTATTTTTATTGTATGTCTCTATTAACAACACGTCTCTCTCTATTTATGTTATGTGTGGAGCTTTTCTCCCTGGGCCTCTACTGTAAATGGACATATATCCAGCTAGACTAGCCCGGTCAACAAATGTAAAATAAAAATAAATAATAAATGTTATAATACATTAGATACAAGAAAGATCTTAACATTGTTTGGAGGTTTGAGTGAAGTGGAATAAATAGGAAGAAGGGTATAAGTGTTAGTATGTGGTGTTTAGAGAAGATGGGAGTTGAAGTAGGAAGGTTGGTAGGATGTTTAAGGAACATAGTAATGAAGTGGTGGTGGGGGGGGGTGATGAGGTGAGTGTTAAGTTTGACAAGGACAAGTTCAAGAGTTGTAGAGCTAGTTCTTTAGAGTGAGCTTGAAATTTTTGGACTGTTCAATTCTTGTCAATTTATTTGGGAGGTTGTTCCAGAGTTTAGCTATGGCATACGAATAGTGACATTTGCCAGCTCTTTTTTTAGGTTGGTACACGTCTGTAAGTAGCTTACTATTTGAGCGGAGATGACATTATTTAGTAACTGCAGTCCTTAATGTTTTGCCAGAAAACCACAAGTTTTATGAGGAACAGACCAAAAATATGAGGGAAAAATCTGAACTTACTGCAAAAATCTAGACATTTGAGAGGTATGACACTTTAGTGGTCTGGTAGTTGGTGTACAGGATTCAGGCTTTTGTTTCCCTTAACTAAAGTACTAATGATCTAACGGTAGGAAATTATGTAAAGCTATGGTTTTGCCTTATGGGGAGGTTCTAAGGAAATTAGAGGCATTTTAAACAAAAATCGGATGGGGATGTTCTAAGCATTTGAACTAGAAGAGAAGTTGGGTAAGAATCCCCACAGTGTGTATAGAAAAAAAGTAGGAATAGTAAATCTTACTTTGAAAATAATGATGGAAATGCTGTGAATCAGCACAACAGAAAAGGGATAGTGAAAAGCGGGGCATGGTCTTCCTTCCAATTTATCAACATCAGTACCAATATTGTTATTAGGAAATATCACAAAGTTTTAACAAATAATGAGAAATTTAATTTTGCAAGGTGGTCTGTATGTCCACATTAACTACATATCCTGCCTTTCATGTGGGTAAGACTAAAAACCCTCGATGGAAAATGGATCTACCGACATTCATATGATTTAAAAAACAATAAAAACAATGCTTTAAGTGTATATTCTGGTAAATATGAAGGTTTTAAGTAATTTATTTTCCTTATTTTGGAAAAGATTCATAAAAATGTTACAGTGGTCAACTGGGAAGGTTTAGAATGCCAAGAATTACATTGGCAGATTTTGTTATGTGCTTTGAAGAGCCCAGGTTTAAATGTCATAATATCAATACAAAGTATATTAGAGATGAGAGCTGGCAAAACTTAAAAGAGCAATGGTAAAGTATTATTTCAGAAATGTTGCTTTATTCGTAGAATGTTTGTAAATTATTTCTTGAGATGAATTGTGTTTTATATGTACATTTTTAGAGCGATATTCTTTTAACTGATTAGTGTGCTATATAAATGATGCAAAGTTACATAGTCATTGTTCTGATGATGTCCCATGGTATATGGAATGAAAGCGCTAAACCATGTTATTAAAATGCATACGTGTGTACTGAGTGTTGTGTTTTGTTTTTTTTAATCAGTATTACAACGCAATCATAACCAGTACTGAATACAGCTTCCAGATTCAGTCTCTAGAAAGGGAATCACTTCTCAGCTTTATAGATTGGCTGCCTATTTTAGTATATGGAAACTTTTTACCTCTCTTTCCATTTAAGAATCAGGGACAAAGGCAAAAAATAATGAGAAAGAAAGCCCCAAAATCAAGATCAGAATTTAAATATCAGCCTCGTGTATTTACAAAATTGTTAGAATAGCAGGTTTTGAATTAGCATGTTTTTTATATGAATCTTGAACCTCAAATGTCTGTCATTTAGTGACTGCAGTCCTAAATGATTTGCCATAAAACCAAAAATTGCATAAGGAACAAATCAAAAATATAAGGCATAATGAGAGGCATTCTTTGAAATCTGGGACAGCTGATAACTATGCTTTAATTGATATAATTCTACAGCAGTCCACTTTCCCTTAGCACACATCCACATTTACAGGTATAATCATGAACTTGTAATCATAAGCGACTTGAATATTCACGCTTGCCATTCGCCAAAGCGCTCTGTGCTGCAGCAGTAGAACTAAAAATCCCTCTATATAGTATTTACTATCCATTCCAACTGACATTTGTCCACATAAGTGGCAAATTCACTGCAGCTATAAAATAACATTTGTTAACATAAGCAAAATGCACTGATGTCATCGACTAATATAAGCATTACTATTGACTGATTGTTGTGAGTCCAAAGACATGCTAGCTTCAATAACACTCAGTAAGCTAATTTGGCTGCACTGTCATTATTTGAATGCAGTGAATATTGTACTTTTAATGTACGTTTGTATTGCGTATTTGTAATTAATTAATTTTAGTCACTAAGTTGTGGTTGAAAAAGGCAAGCTTGATCCTCTCCACTTACTTTTCCAGTAAAGCACAATAGCTTGGAAGGGCGGGACATCTGCGTTAGTTACCTTGGGCACCAGTTGTAGTGGAGGCACTGTACATTAACAAAACAAGTTTAATGGCTAACACACCATCAATTATATGATCATAAAAATAAATACAAAAAAAAAAAACAGCAAAGCAAGACCTAAAGGTAGGAAGTAAATAATTAAGAAAGAAGAAGCTGTAGATACAGTAAAGAATAAAACTGCTTACAGATTTTATTTAAATGTATTTGCCACCAACTGGTGGATGAGTTTTCTTTTTATAATTAAGTGACTGTGATCATAACTTCTTAATAGATATCTCTTATACTACCTAAATACCATACAGTCCTTTCAAAGGTAGTTAACAGTTTGACATTCAGACAATTTACTGTTTATCACAACTGCAGTTGCTTAGTGATAACTTGCAAACTGCCAAACTGTTATTAAAGAGGTTTGACTATTTACAAACTGTTATTATGCAATCACCTCTGTGAATGATTTATAATTAATAGACAGTATGCAGGGGGATGGGTATACTGCCCAGGGTGCCAAATTCCCTTGCTACACACTTTTTACCACCAAATGAGATTTTTAATTCTTCTGACAATTTATTATTTTTGCCACACCACTCTCTCGATCTTTTTTTTTACTGTTCCTGCTGACAACCAAGCATACCTTTCCTCTCTTTCAATTACAGCCACTGGTTGCAAGAAGGAGAAGCCATTATCCAAGCAGCCTTGAAGTTTTTTTTTTATTTGCATTCTTGCAGGTGTAATGGCCTCTCTCTATAGTGTATGCACACTCACTAGTGCTTACATACTCTTGCATGCGCATCTGATATAGGCTACCAATAAAAGAGGCTTGGCATTGCCAATATTTCCTTGGATCACATGTTGCACACCATTCTCATTTCTATGCACAAGGTGCCAGCACTGCAGTAGACTGAGCTACACTATCACCCAAGAATGGGTGAGTTTGTTCTAGCCATTTGCTCTCATTGCCCCTCTCCAGCTGTTCCAGCCTCTTAGTCGCCAGTCAGTCCCAACCCATCTGAGTCACAAGCAGGCCTTTATCCATTTGTACCATGTTGTTGTATTTTTTCTATGTATATTAATCATGTAATCTTGCAAAACAATGTGCTGATTTTTTGGGTTAAAATATTGAAAACTACAAGCACATTAAAACATTTAATTTGATAAATGTAGCCCTATTACAGTGTTTCTTTCCCAGACAAGCTGTATTTCTATTTAATTAGAGCTTTTCCTACATGTGTTTTCCAACTCTGGACATACATTTTCTTAAACTCGAGGAGTTAGCTACTTCTACTGGGTAAAACATTGCTTCCATGCAGACATAGTTTGTATTCATTTAGCATTGGAAATGCTTATTGTGTGACTTATTCATGAACCACAGAAAAACTGCTATGCCCTAGGGTCAGGGTTATTCTCTACAGATCTCTCTCGCTCTATTTTTTCCTCTCATTTCCTTGCCTAAACTTGCATCTCTCTATTACAGATTTAGATTACTGCTTTCCAGGTTTAATTGATGTCCAGTACTTCCAGTCATCTGTAATGACTAATTGCAGGGTAAAGGTGAGTGGAATTTCTATAATGTCAAAACATATTACTGATCTCACTACCTTATTAGCAGAACAAGCTCACACAGAAATTATAGAATATGAATATGATTCAACAGTGTTAATTTACTGCAAAGCAATAAAGCAGACTGACTGATACTTTGGTCATTATGGTGCAGTCATTTTTGAATGAAAAGCAGGTATGTTAAAACTCTACTAAATACATTCTATAAGCAACTTCATTCCTTAGTCATTTAGTGTCTTTGAAAAATCATTTTGATTTTTAATTTCAAAACGTTTTTTACAGTACAGAAGTTTCAATTCATGCTGCTTAACTGTGCAATAAAACAAAATAATGGTGATTCTTAAAGCTGCAGCACATATTACAGTGGTTCAGTTATTTAATGGTATAAAAAGCACAGCTCAGAATGCAGAAAAGTCTTCAAAGAGCTTGCCACTAACAAACCTAGAATTAGAACGTGTGACTCTGTTGCCCTATTTAATCATGGTCTGGATAGTTTGATGAGAGAAAAACACCTTTTCTCCCATCAAACTATCCAGAACATGATTAAATAGCGCAACATATTCAAGCTTTCCAATTTTAAGCAGAACAGAATTACAACATCTCCGTACAAAAGTAAAAGGAATTCTATAAAACCTTTGTCCCAGGCCCCTTCAATAAACACACCACACCAAATGACATTCAACGACCTTTATTGAACTTCCATAAACATAACTTTATTAGGTGATATTTATTTTCATTAGCCAATATTTATTAATTACAACTGAAATATAGTATAGCTGAGTGAATTCCAGCATCAACATCCCAGTAATGTTAATCAGGACAACGTTCCTTGTTCATCCTGACCCAGTAAGCAGCGTCCATACCTCCACCCACTTACTTATGAAGCAGCGTCCTGCCACTCACTTCATTTACCAAAATTAATATCCATGTAATGTTAATCAGGACAGAGTGACCTTGCTCATCCTTACCCAGTAAGCAACATCCATACCTCCACTCACTTACTAATTAAGCAGCATCCCACCACTCACTTCATTTACCATTTATTGAATCACACATCCAACCAGATAAGCTGCAACCTTACCTCAGCTCGCTTATTTTACTTATGAAGCAGTGCCCCATTATTTGCGTCATTTACCACTTATTGAATTAACATCCAACCAAATATGCAGCATCCTTATCTCTGGCTGCTTGTTTATCAAGCCACCTCCAAATATTCACTTTCCTTTCCCAACTCAATGAAAGAACATCCAAAACCAGAGGGGGAATGCTTTACTTTAATAAAGTTTGAAGTTGTCTTGCGGCTTATATTTGATTCCAGCGTTTCTTGGTCCTACTACTCTGATCCTTTGGTTTTGAGTTTCTAAGTCCTTAAAAGGACTCAAGATGAATTGATAACTTAAAAAATAAGAGTAAATTATAGAAAAAGCACTGGAACTTTGCTATTTAAAAGTACATTAAATAAATTATGCTGAAACACTTCACAGAAGTAAGGCATTTGTTTGTAGACATGCTAACTATTACAAACATCCAATATGTTTACATTGTTTAGCACAGCATTAATATAAAAACACTGCACACTGGAGTAGTGCAGTACAAAATATGTTCAAGCGTGTCATAATTTCACCAATAAAATATATTGTCGCTATTGTGCTGGTACACAAATAAACTGAGTCTTCGTGGGTTCTGTGTAAGCAGCTTTATTCTATACAAACACATCACAGTAAAGGCTTATATGACTATGACCAAGTAACTTATAGACAAACTAACGGCTGTGATCATACATGCACACTCACTGGCTGCTTCTACAAAATGGCGCTAGAGATTGAACACAGCCTCACATGCTTCTTAAAGATATAGCACACACGCTACACTCTGATCTACATCCTCCCTCTTTGAGAAATAGATCATGCAATTTGTCATGAGAATATTTAGCATGCATAAATCACAGATACTCTAAAGACATACATTATACAATACTAAGCACACACACACACACACACACACACACACACACACACACACACACATATATATATATATATATATATATATATATATATATATTATATTTAGAAAGAACATCGACCGCTCGAAACATCGACACACGGAAACCCGGATCCAAAACATCGACACGTCACTTCACCAACAGTGTAATTGGTCGACCTGCAAAGGTTCGACACTCAATTTAAACATGGGCGCATTGAGGAGCTGAAGTGTGAGAGGGGAAACAGTGTGTCTGGTAAGTGTTTTATTTGCATACACCGCTCTGTGTTAATTTGTTTATGATGATGTTGCTGGGTTACTTGGACCGTTCAATGCAGATTGGTATTTTGCATGTGTTGGTGCTCCACTGTCAATTATTTGGGTGTCAAACATTTGTATATCGATATTTTGATGTTTCGGAGAAGTAATGTGTCGATGTTTTGGACCCGGGTGTCCGTGTGTCGATGTTTCCAGCGGTCAATGTTCTAACGGTAACCTATATATATAGACAATCAAGTCCACGTTGCTGTGTATTTCACACCAGGCTTAGAAACTTATCCATATCATGTGACATAAAATTGGGAATCAGATTTAGCAACTGGAACAGTGACTGCAAAATGGTTGACCTGTGGAATGTTCAAATTACTTTCTGGAACAGAATCAGACTTTTGAACAAATACTGGTCTGGAAACAATGTAACTCAGCCACTGGGGATGCACAAGCCAGTGCATTTTTTTGTGCTGGTCCCAAGCCTGGATAAATGGGGAGGGTTGCATCAGGAAGGGCATCTGGCATAAAACTTTGCCAAATAATTCATGCGGACACCAGTAAATATTTACATACCAGATCGGTCGAGGCCCCGGTTAACAATGACCACCACCAGTACTGTTAGCCACAGGGTGCTGGTGGAAATTGGGCTACTGTTGGCCGAAGGAGGAGAAGAGGTGAAAGGCATGGCTGAAGGCAGGAAGAGAGGAGAAAGACTAGGACTGTGGTAGTGAGGGTCGGAACTTTGAATGTTAGCAGTATGACCGGTATAGGGAGAGAGCTATCCAATATGATGGACAGAAGGAAGGTTGGTATATTGTGTGTGCAAGAGACCAGAAGGAAGGGGAGTAAGGCTAGGTGTATTGGAGGTGGGTTCAAATTGTTTTATAATGGTTTGGATGGGAGGAGAAATGACGTAGGAGTTATCTTGAAGGAACAGTATGCTAAGAGAGTTTTGGAGGTGAAAAGAGTGTCGGATAGAGTGATGTTTATGAAGCTTGAAATTGATGGTGTAATGATGAATGTTGTTAGTGCATATGCTCCACAAGTTGGGTGTGCGATGGATGAGAAAGAAAAATTTTGGAGAGAGTTGGATGAAGTGGTGATGACTGTACTCAAGGGTGAGAAAGTGGTATTGGAGCAGATTTCAATGGGCATGTTGGTGAAGGGAACAGAGGGGATGAGGAAGTGATGGGTAGGTATGGTGTTAAACAAAGGAATGCAGAAGGTCAGATGATAATGGATTTTATGAAAAGGATGGACATGGCTGTGGTGAATATGTATTTTAACAAGAAGGAGGAGCATAGGGTGACATACAAGAATAGAGGAAGATGCACAAATGTGGATTATATCTTATGTAGGAGGGCCTGTTTGAAGTAGATTGGAGACTGTAAAGTGGTGACCGGGGAAAGTGTAGTTAGCCAGCATAGGATGGTGGTTTGTAGGATGACGTTGGTGATCAAAAAGAGGAGGAGGAGTGTGAGGGCAGCACCAAGGATCAAATGGTGGAAACTGAAAAATGGTAATTGTGAGGTGGAGTTCAGGGATGAGTTAAGACAGGCACTGGGTGGCAGGGAAGAGTTACCAAATAGCTGGGTAACTACAGCAGAGCTAGTAAGGAAGATAGCTAGAAAAGTGCTTGGTATGACTTCTGGACAGAGGAAGGATGACAAGGAGACATGGTGGTGGAATGAGGAAGTACAGGAGAGTATACAGAGAAAGAGGTTGGCAAAGAAGAAGTGGGATTGTCAGGGAGATGAAGAAAGTAGACATGAGTATAAGGAGTTGAGGTGCATGGCAAAGAGAGAGGTGGTGAAAGCTAAGGATAAGGCATATGAAGAGTTGTATGAAAGGTTGGACACTAAGGAGGCAGAAAAGGACCTGTACCAATTGGCTAGACAGAGGGACCGAGCTAGGAAAGATGTGCAGCAGGTAAAGGTGATAAAGGATAATGAGGGAAACATACTCACAAGCGAGGAAAGTGTGTTGAGGAGATGGAAAGACTACTTTGAGAAGTTGATGAATGAAGAGAATGAGAGGGAGAGAACGTTGGATGATGTGGGGATAGTGAATCATGAAGTACAATGGATTAGCAAGGAGGAAGTAAGGATAGCTACGAAGAGGATGAAGAATGGAAAGGCTGTTGGTCCAGATGACATACCTGTGAAAGCATGGAGGTGTTTAGGTGAAATGACAGTGGAGTTTTTAACCAGATTGTTTATTGAAATCTTAGAAAGTGAGAGGATGCCTGAGGAATGGAGAAAAAGTGGTTTGGTACTGATTTTTAAGAATAAGGGTGATGTGCAGAGCTGCAGTAACTACAGAGAAATTAAATTTATCAGTCACATCATGAAGTTATGGGAAAGAGTAGTGGAAGCTAGGTTAAGAAGGGACGTGATGATTAGTGATCAGCAGTATGGTTTCATGCCGGGAAAGAGCACTACAGATGTGATGTTTGCCCTAAGAGTGTTGATGGAAAAGTACAGAGAAGGTCAGAAGGAGTTGCATCGTGTTTTTGTAGACTTAGAGAAAGCATATGACAGGGTGCCTAGAGAGGAGTTGTGGTATTGTATGAGGAAGTTGGGAGTGTCAGAGAAGTATGTAAGAGTGGTACAGGATATGTACGAGGGTAGTGTGACAGCGATGAGGTCTGCAGTGGGAGTGACGGATGCGTTTAAGGTGGAGGTGGGATTACATCAAGGATCAGCTCTGAGCCCTTTCTTATTTGCAATGGTGATGGACAGGTTGACAGATGAGATTAGACAGGAGTCCCCGTGGACTATGATGTTTGCAGAAGACATTGTGATCTGTAGTGAGAGTAGGGAACAGGTGGAGGAGACCCTGGAGAGATGGAGATATGCTCTAGAGAGAAGAGGAATGAAGGTCAGCAGGCCCAAGACAGAATATATGTGTGTGAATGAGAGGGAGGATAGAGGAATGGTGAGGATGCAAGGAGTAGAGGTGGTGAAGGTGGATGAGTTTAAATACTTGGGATCAATAGTTCAGAGTAATGGTGAGTGTGGAAGAGAGGTGAAGAAGAGAGTACAGGCAGGATGGAGTGGGTAGAGAAGAGTGTCAGGAGTGATTTGTGACAGATGAGTACCAATAAGAGTGAAAGGGAATGTCTACAAGAGGGTAGTGAGACCAGCTATGTTATATGGGTTGGAGGCAGTGGCATTGACAAAAAGGCAGAAGTTTGAGTTGGATGTGGCAGAGTTAAAGATGTTAAGATTTGCAATGGGTGCGAAGAGGGGGGACAGGATTAGGAATAAGTATATTAGAGGGTCAGCCCAGGTTGGAAGGTTTGGAGACAAAGCTAGAGAGGCAAGATTACATTAGTTTGGACATGTGCTGAGGAGGGATGCTGGGTATATTGAGAAAAAGATGCTAAGGATGGAGTTACCAGGTAACAGGAAAAGAGCAAGGACTAAGATAAGATTTATGGATGTGGTGAGAGAGGATATGCAGGTGGTTGGTGAGGCAGAGCAAGATGCAGAGGACAGGAAGAAATAAAAACAGACGATCTGCTGTGGTGACCCCTAATGGGAACAGCCGAAAGAAGATGTTGACTGGTCTGGAAACAATGTCTGACTCAAATTTTGGTTTAGAGTCTGCATCACAGATTCAATGTTGTGATTGCAATCTTGATAATTCTGGTATACGAAGAAGCTGTCTACAATTCCTTCTATACTCCACACCCTCAGAGCTTACCCAATAAGATCTTGGCTTGACACAGATGCCTGTTATCTGTCCTATTCAATCAAAACCTTTTGTTGTCTGAACTGGTACCATCTCTCCTTCCCTCAATGAACGAAGTAATCTGCTCGATCTGTCATAACTGGATTTCTGGATATTACGCTTCTTCAACAATTGAGCCTTGATGGTTCTATTGTTCTTAGAATTAGGCTTTGACATACTTTATGCAATAGGTAGAGTAGTTTTAGTTTGCATGGAAAGTAGTCTTTAAGCAGGTGAGCCAAGAATATTGTCATGATGTATGTTTCCAAGATTAAGTAAATCGGAGAATACAACGGTATTGTCACACTTTGACTCTTCATGTAATTGCTTTGTACTCTGTACTGCTCGTTCACCTAGACCATTGGATTGAAGATATTCAGGGCAAGTGGCATGTACAAAGTCACATTCACTTGCAAATTTCTGAAACAACTGGCTAGTAAATTCTGCACCATTGTCAGAATAAAGTTTGTGTGGACTACCATGAACTGAAAAATAACATTACAGCTTATTTATAACAGCTGTTAAGGTTATGTTTGGTAGTAGATCAATCTCAAAACAGTTCAAGTAAGTCTACCAAAACCAAATAGTGCTGATTATACCATTCAAATATATCATTTGCTACAGTAGACCAAGGTAGTTCAGGTGTTGGATTTAGCTGAAGCGGTTCTCTTTGCAAATGTGCTCTGGTGCTATTACATACTGAGCAAGAAGAAAGAACTCTATCAATGTCTTTCGATAATGAAGGCCAAAATTTCAATTCTCACACCCTTCTCTTAGTGGATAATAAACCTGGGTGACCATGATGCAAAATCTGAATATGGTCATGTTGCAACAGGAGCAACGATTTTAGGACCTTTGAAAATAATGCCATCTTCCATCAACAATTCATCTCTGTAAGGAAAATATGATTGCAACTCAGGTGATGCACTAGATTGCTTTGATGGCTATCCAGCACTGATGTAGTGATTACGTTTTTGTGAAATTTGATCAGTCATAGTGTGATTCCCTCAACTCATCAAGTCTAATGGTGGAAAAAAATATGCGCTGACATTACATTAAAGTCAAACGTTTCACCATCAAGCTGTTCTGTTGTACTTCTAGGCATTCTGGATAAAGTATCAGCCAGGCAGAGCAATTTGCCTTTAGTGTAGACCATCTTGAAATTGTACTTTTGCAATTTAAACATAATTTTTTGTAATCTCAAGCATAGGCTTCTTTAGAATAGTAACTAGAGGCTGATGATCAGTTTCAATTTGAATAGCTTGACCATAAATATAATCATGAAACTTGGAACATGTGAAAACTATTGCTAAAAGCTCTTTTTCAATTTGAAGATAATGCATCTTAATTTGAGTAAGTGTCCTAGATGCACAGGCTACTGGTCTGCCCTTTTGAAGAATAACTGTCAAGATCAAAATTAGAAGCATCACAGCATAGTACAACTGGTTTGTTCACATCACAGTACCTTAACTTGGGGGAGGGGGCAATTTTCTGGTTAAGGTCATCAAACGCTTTCTGATGATGTTGTAACCATGACCATACAACATTTTTGCATGTTAACTCTCTTAAAGATGCTATCAATTCACTGACATCTAGTATAAACTTGCCCAAATAGTTGACCATGCCCAGAAAATGCTGTAAACCCTGCACATTATCTGGTGCTGACATCTTTAAAATAGCTGTTTGTTTGGTCAGGTCAGATCTCAGGCCTGTACTTGTAAACAAATGTCCTATATAGGTTACTTTTGGAAGTCTGAATTTGCACTTCAGAGGATTAAGCTTCATATTTGCTTCACGTGCTCTGTCTAGATCTTTCGTAAGGATTCTGTCATGCTCTGCTTCGCCATTCCCTCCAACTAATAGAACATCTACTATTATGGCACAAGGATAACCAGAAAAAATTTGTTCCATTGTGCACTGAAAGGCTTCACTTGCAGAATTTATTGCAAATGGCATCCTTAGGAATCTGTATCTGCCAAACGAGATACCAAAACTGGTTAGAAATGAAGATCTGTGATCAAGTATCATTTACCAAAATGAACTCTTTGCATCCAGAACAGAAAATACAGTGGCATTTGGTATTAGAGCTGCAACTTTCTCAACTCTGCACATTGGATGATATGGCCTCCTTAATGCTTTGTTCAAATCTCTAGGGTCAATGCATATTCTGATTTCATCTGAACCTTTCTTATGAGTGGCTACCATGGATGATACCCATTCAGTTAGTTCTGTGACTGAACAAATCACACCTTGCTGCACCATCTTATCCAGCTGAGCTTTGACTTTATCTTGCATTGCTATTGGAACTTTTCTTGCTGGTCTGATGCTGGTGTGATCACTGGAGTGATCTTGAAGTCTAATTTCATGGAATACACAACTGGAAGTTTGCTCAACTTATCACTGAAAATATCAGCATACTCTGAGAAAAAGGCTTCTGAAAAACTTGAACTAGGAATTGCACTCACATGATGTACTTCTTTAGCAAAAGAAAGTAGATTCATTTACTATCTTTGAGATCTAGTAAAGATTGCACTGGTCGTCGGACTATGTAGAATAATAAATTGTAACAGTTCTCAACCAAATAACATGAAAGTATTAACTTAACCTTCAGTTTGAATTTCTTCACCTCCATATGCAACAAAGTCTCCCACTACTGGTTACATTGAGTTGTTCATTGGTTCTCACTTTTGCAAATGTATCACCTGATATAACATTGCACTTGGATCCAGTGTCTGCTTTAAGCTGTGTGGTTTTCCCATTGATCCAAACTGTGCAAAACACTTCACTCCTTGTCAATACGTTTACTGCATCAGGTCTTTCTCCCAGTACTGATACACCATCCACATAGAAAGCTGACTGTTTTGCCTCTACTTGATCAACTTGCTTTTTTGTGCAACCTTTCCTTACAACTGTGTAAGGCTTACTTGATTTGCAAAACTTTTGAAAGTGATTCCATTTCTTGCACTTATGGCATTGCTGACCACATGCAAAAAATTTCTGTCTTTTAGACTCATGGTTTGCACCACAATTTCAACAGTTACCAATAAAGCTAGACTTGGGTTCTGCTGACTCACATTTGTATGGAAATGAGCTGGTGGTGGAGTTTGCACTTTTTTAGGAACTCTCCGGAAAACTCAGCACCTTCTTTGGAAACCCTGTGGCTGCCCTTTGCTTAGGCCTGTTTCTGCTTGCCACATGTTGCATACTCTCTACTTTTGTTCTGGCATTTACTGAAACCATGCTTTTGTCACTTTTAAGCATGTTAATATGTCATTTTGTCATCTCATTGATCTGACAAATCTCTGTTGCTTTCCTTAATGTAAAATCACTGTTAGGAAGCAAAAGCTTTCTCACTGCAGCACTATTAATACCACATACAAGTCTATCCTTTATCAGCTCATCGTTCAAGTCACCAAACTGACACATTTTAGCCTTGCACCTCAAGTCAGTTATATAAGCTGCAAATGTTTCCCCTGGTTTCTGATTTCTTGTGTAAAACAAATGCCTGTCTAACATAATGTTAATCTGGGGTTTGCACATTTCTCTGAATTTATGCTTTAAACACTCTGGTTCTTCTCTGGATTCAGCTTGTGGTCAGCTAGTGGTCTGCACCTTCACCTTCATATACTTCTGGTGCATATACAAATGATTATGCTCTTTTTATAGCCTCAGATCCTGCTATATTTAGCAAAATAAATGTCCTGGTGCATGCGTCTCTACTTGTATAAAAATATCTTACTCCTATTCAAATATTCTCCAGTTTTCTGCAATGTTCTTGTCAAACACAAGTGGTTGAGGTTTTCTAAATCCATCTGCCATATTAACACATACCAGCGAAGGGTCTTGCAAATACGGACAAATACACACACACACACACACACACACACACACACACACACACACACACACACACACACACACACACACGTGCATAAGAAATTGGCATAAACACACTTTGGTCAATGTTTTTATGCCCTATACCTGTACTTTCTTTCTTTAAGCTTATCGGAATTGTGCAGATGAATAACCATATAGTGCTTTCAATTAACTGGACTTTGCAAAATAAAACTCTGGAGCTTTTCAATGCTTTATTGCACTTTGCAAATAAACTTTTCAGATTTCTTAATATTTTACTGTGGTTTGTGAAATAGCTTTTTAGGTTTCTCAATACTTTATTGTACTTTCCAAAATAACTTTTAAGTTTTCTTGATGCTTTATTGTGCCTTGCGAAATAACTTTTTTGACTTAACAATGCTTTACGAAACTCTGTGGAATAGCTTTTCAAACTTTTCAATGCTTTATGGAACTTAATGGAATAGTTTCTCGAACTTTGCAATCCTTTATGAAATTTTTCGATAGGTAAAGGCAGAAATGCTAAAATCATTGGCTTTCTGAATTAGTAAAGGCACAAATGCTAAAGTAATCACTTGAAAATTTATTGATAAAGGCAGGCATGCTACAGTCATGCACCATCACTTATTAAAACATTTGAGAACTTTGCAATGCAACTGAGCAACTCACGAGCACTGTGATACTCTTGTAATCTTTTGTAAATACAGCTTTCTTTAATACAAGAAACTTATTAAGCAATTGCACAATGCAAATAGTCAGACTTTTTGTTGCCCAAATTCAATATCTTTTGAGGTATCTGTACTTTGTAAATGACTAAATGCAATACACTGAAATGTCCCCAAAATGGTGACACCTTGTTAGGCAACTCCTTACTGTACAAGAAGCACTCTGTAATGGCGGCACTTTTGAACAGACACACCCAGCACAAGAACTTTCTTCAAATTACCGTACTTTGACTGAATTACATGAGATAGTTGCACTTCACACACAGTGAACTCTGTGAAATACATGCACAGTAATAAACACACACCCCGGGATTCATGAAGCTCGGCGCAAGGCTGGTGTAAGGCTTGCGGCAGCAGTGCAGTGAATAATCGGCGTAGCAGCGCCATATGCATAGTAATGAGTGCGCACCGCAACCACAGACACGTGCGGAGGGCACGTGAGCGAGCCCAAGTAGGATGCGGCCGTAGGCGTGGCCAAGCCGGCAGGTGATGAGCAACCTAAAGTGCTGACTTCTACAGGCCGCCTGCAATAGTAACCGCACCAGCCAGGGTCTGTGGATAATGAAACGTACGCAGACTATGCAACATAGTACCCATTCACACAAAACAGAGAACCAAACATTAACCCACGAAGTCCAAAGTGTACCCATCCAAGGAACAAAGGATACACGTAATACCGTGTCCGTCACGCAATGCACTGTCAGTGGGCATACCCAGTGAAGGTGTACTGCAGCATGTCAGCGTGCCGCACCTACATAGAAGTAGCCACATGGGCATGGTCACCAGCAGTAGTGAGAGTACACAGCCGGGTAGCCGTGTCGATATAACAACAAGAAGGAAACTAGATACCCTAAACACAGACAAACATGTGCATAGCAACATGTACTACACCCAGCAACGTGCCCGTCGCATACACATAGGACGGCGTATGCATATCCAGAAGCAGAACCCATGCATGCAAATGTAATACACAACAGCCCCATCATAGCATGTAACCCGCACCCATGTATGACCGTGCACCCAACCCAGCTAGCAGCCTTGCGCAGCTACACACCTACACACAATGGGTATACCTGAAATGTAGTAAGAAGTATTGTCCTAGGCAGTGCCACGCGGGCAAATATGTACCCCACATGTTAACATCCCACCTCAGGTACAGATATCCAAATGGCTGCATGTGAATGTGTCGGCAGAATGTGTACATCCCGCATGTGGTATGGACCTGTCGAAACCCCATAGGCGTGCACAGGCCATGGTGCCCATAACTGTACACATCTGGACAAGGCAGTATGTTCAGCCACCGTACTGATGATTAGCTATGCAGACATGTCAAACACAACACATATGGTGGAACATCTGCCCACCAAGCAGGACGCCCCAACAGGGTGCCACAGGCACAGAAGGTGAAGGTGGGACATCACACGTTGAGAATAGCATTGCCGGATGGCCAAACACCCACGGCCAATGCAAAGGATGGAATAACATGTATATGCCTGGATGAATGGGTATGTCATAGCATGGGAATAGGCCAAGCTATCCACCATAATAGCCATGTGTACCAGATACAAACAGCCAGTAACATGCAGTAGTAATGCAGGAAGGCATACACGACTGTGGGAATAGCACAGGACATATGGCACATGCCAAGTGTTGATGCATGACACAAATGTCCAGGATGGGGCTCCCTGCAAAGAGGAACATGTGCCAACCCCACCCCCCACAGATGTACCGGCAGTGAAAACACATCCCAAACACACACCAACACTACCGTCCATCCCACGATAGCAACGGAGGTTGGTCAAAGACCACCATGACGTGTGCACAAACAGGGACACGTGTAACCATTGCCCTAACAACCCCCCTCAGGCCAAAGAATAATAGTATTGACATATGCATGTAATGCTGTGAAGGATGTGTGGTAGTCCTCAGTATCACAGAGATAGGTACACAGATACACTGTAATCAACCGTGACGTATGTGCACTGTAGACAGCATACCTGCAGGTAATACATAGTTCAATCATGTGCCACAGAAATATACACATATGAATGAGGATAGGGGATAGACAAGTGTGAATGGGACAAACTATGAACATAGGTTCATAGGTCCATAGGTACATAGTAGGCTATCTACCCAAGGGCAGCCATAACCCTAGGCCATAGTTATGTTTCCTTTGCCAACCCTCCAGTCTGGAGATAAAATGCCTATTATATTGCTGTAACTCTGTCAAGCAGTGACAATGATGTAATCCCTGGGGTATATCTGCAATCCCCCATCCATTGGACAAGATCCCCCTCGAACAAGGCCAGCAAGGTTCTCTGCCTCACATGTACTGGGATGTTGTTCCACAGCATAGTGAGTGTCTGGGTGATGTATCTGTCCCTCCAACACATTCTATTAATGACCATGTCAAGGTTCACGTCACCTGCCCCTGTGGTTCTGAAGGATGTAGATCCATTAGGTGAAGCATAGTCATCAAATATGGGTCGACATGGCCTCGTATGTCAGGCACAGGTCACCACTGAACAAGTGATATGTGACTGAATGGAGCAGGAGTCCTTACAGTCGGGCAGCATAACACAAATTCCTGACACCCTGCATCCGTCTGACGATGAACCTATGGGGCCTTTCCAGCTGCTGCAGGTGTCGGGTCAGATACCTTCCGAACAGGGCAATGTACTCAATCATAGGTCTAATGAGTAATGAGTACAAGGAGATGATGACCTACCCTGATCTAGATGTGAATCCCTGCACGATCAGGTGGGCAATGTAGAAGTTCTACCGAACCACGTTAGCAACGTGTGTGTCGAACGAATGGTGACTGACAACCTGGGTCCCCAGATCCCTGGTAATTCCCTCTGTGCTCAGTGGACTGCCACCCATATGGCAGCTAGGGGTGACCTTGTTCTTCCCGATGGGTATGACTATGCATTACCCGGCATTTAGCTGTAGGCCATGTCCCTGGCAGCAGATATCCATATCTGTGAGCCCCCTTTGAAGGATATCTGTGTCAGATGTCCGTCCCACTATGGCACCCAGTTCGCAGTCATCTGCAAACAATGTCAGCCATAACCCCCCTGTGTTTGCTTGTACTTTGGAAATGTAGATGCAGAAAAAGAGTGGACCCAGGACAGAGCCCCGTGGGACACTGCCTGTGACTGGCAGTGAGTCTGACATGGTGCCAGCAACTATGACCATGTGGGTTGTGTCACCTAGCCAGTTTGCAACCCATCCTGCAATGTACGGGTTCACATCCAAGCCGATGGGTTTATCAATGATACCCGAGGGGGGTATTGTGTTGAAGGCCTTTGCCAGGTCGAGGTAGGCTGTATGGACTGCCTGACCCTCATCAATGGCCTCGGTGACTGTTCCTAAAATGTCAACCAAGTTTTAAACGCATGATCTGCCCTTGACCAAGCCAAACTGGGTTGGATGCAAAGTATGCAGGTCCCCTATGTCGTCATCTATGAGCTCCAGTATGATCCTTCCCATGTCTTTGCAGATAAGGCTTCTCAAGCTAATGGGACGGTAATAACCAGGGTCAGTGGAGGCACTGCCCCTGTGAAGTGGGACTACAGTCGCCGTGCACCACAACTTGGGTACGTTACCTGAGGTGAGGCTAAGATTAAACAGCTGTCCTAACTGTGGGTCTAATTCCTCAATGAGATCACGGAGTACACAGCCGGTACACCATCTGGTCCCATGGATGCTGTGTTCACTACCTTGGAGAGCATGTCCCACCTGTGCGTTACAGAACATTCGGGGGCCACAATCTTCTGGTACAGACATCTCTCCATGTGGGGGGGAGGGGGTGGAGATGTCTTCACCGATCCTGTCAGCCAGTATGTTGGCAATGTGTGTATGTTCAGTAAACTTCACATCATTGTGAACCCAGTCAGAGCATATCTGGGAGTTTCCTCCCAGGTGTCCAACATAGCTAAAGAAGGCCGTATGATTGTCTGTTGAGTCCTTGGTGATATATCTGTGGGACCTGCCCCGGATGATGTCATGAGAGCTTGTAGTTCTTCACATATAATGAGCAAGGGTGTCATACCTCACAAGGAGTCTGCTCTGTCTTGTAGTAGCTACCTCCTCTCGTTGTAGAGCTTGTGTATGGCTGGGGTACACCACACTGGATGCTTGGCATTGGTACAAAGACCCACAGTTGGGTAAGGGATTGCCTGATCCATGCAGTCCTGTAGGTGCTGGTAGAAGGCATATGTAAGTGATTCAGTGGCTTGAGTAATGTTCACCACTGGCTCAGGGGCCTTAAAGGAGACCACACTAGTGTTTAGAAATGTGAAGTCGGCTTTTGAGAAAGCCATAAATATGGTAACCGGCACCACCCACAGCATTGTATGTCAATAGCAGAAGCTATTGTCCAAATAACATAGTATTAACTTTATTATTAAAATATGTATTATTATTTATTTAGTTATATGTTTCTGCTAATTACACTTGAAAATGCCCGGTAAGACCGGGCGAAAGTGCTCGTGATCTACCTGTTATGGTGCTGTCATTCTGACAATAAAGTGGCGATACTTCCCCATTGGGACTTCTGGGGATTAATTAAAGCAGTTGTTAACCTGCATCTGTGGATGTACACCATTTGGTTTCAGTTTTGAAAAACCTGGTTTTCGTAGCACTACATAATATGGGTAGTCAAACAGACATCCGCGATTGGGGAACATACAGCAGCAGTCAAAACCACTGGCCACATGGACACAGTCCAACAAGTTCTACACTTTACATATGCACATTGGTGTCCATTGTAGGACCCAAAAATTGTCCCGTACGGAATACCATCCAGCCGTTATCATTCAACCAGAAGAAGCGACAGTCATGACTACGGCACAGCTAGACATATGCACCACCAGCGTGTTTAATGTTGATGACAAGTGTCCATGAAATGCAGGACATATGAACAGAAATCCCCAGATTGTCGAGTCCATAGAAGTGCGTCCACATCCCAGTCCCGTACACATGAAAGATGTGTAATGAGTACTGTCGAGGGTTGCAGCCATGGGATCGTGGGTATGCAGAAATGGGGCTCGGTGTTGTTTGGCAGATAATCCATTATCCCGCCCCGTGGGAGGGATGTGGGTGTAGCACATGCCTCACTCCCCACTAATAATGCAAAGCATCCACCGGATAATGCTAAATGCAGGTGTGAAATGTGTACAGCCCTATACCAGTGTCCAGTAGGCAGTTCCCATGGATGGACAAGCGTACGGCCAAGATTGCACCCATAACTGCAAACCCGGTGGAATTACACAGCTGCAGTAAGGCATAACACAGGAAATACAGATAGGGACTACAGTAGACACTCCCATACAAAGTCGGACCGCCGTGCGAATACCGGCGTACACAGCACTCAATCTGCCAGCAACAAAATGGGGATTACTCGCTTCCATACCGCGGAAGAAATGGGCGACCTGTGGCACACATACTAATGGCACACCAACAACGTCAACTAGGATAGTTAAACTATGGCGTTCCCACTTATAAAGAAAACATGCTTCAATGAATAAATAGGATCTACATGTTTTGGTGGTGTTATGTTGACAATACAGTGACGGATATTTGATATTGGGACTTCTGAGGTTTATTTAAAGCAGTTGCTAACTTGCATCTTTGGATGTACACCATTTGTTTTCAGTTCTGAAAAACCTGGTTTACATAGCACTACGTAATATGGGTAGTCAAACAGACATCCGCGATTGGGGAACATACACCAGCAGTCAAAACCACTGGCCAGATGGACACAGTCCAGCAACATCTACACTTTACATATGCACATTGGTGTCCATTGTAGGACCCAAAAATTGATCCGTACAGAATTCCATCCAGCCGTTACCGTTCCACCAGAAGACGCGACAGCCGTGAGTACGGCACAGCTAGACATATGCACCACCAGCGTGTTTAAGGTTGATGACAAGTGTCCATGAAATGCAGGACATATGAACAGAAATCCCCAGATCGTCGAATCCATAGAAGTGCGTCCACATCCCAGTCCCGCACACATGAAGGATGTGAAATGGGTACCTGGGTATGCAGAAATGGGGCTCGGTGTTGTTTGGCAGATAATCCGTTGTCCCGCCCCGTGGGAGGGATGTGGGTGTAACACATGCCTTACTCCCCACTAATAATGCAAAGCATCCACTGGATAATGCTAAATGCAGGTGTGAAATGTGTACAGCCCTATACCAGTGTCCAGTAGGCAATTCCCATGGACAGACAAACGTACGACCAAGATGGCACCCATAACTGCAAACCCGGTGGAATTACACAGCTGCAGTAAGGCATAACACAGGAAATACAGATGGGAACTACAGTAGACACTCCCCATACAAAGTCAGACCGCCGTGCGAATACCGGTGTACACAGCACTCAATCTGCCAGCAACAAAATGGGGATTACTCGCTGCCATACTGCGGAACAAATGGGCGACCTGTGGAACACATACTAATGGCACACCAACAACGTCAACTAGGAAGGTCATAGGATGGTTAAACTATGGCGTTCCCACTTATAAAGAACATCCTTCAGTGAATTAAAAGGATTAATGTCAATTGACCATGGAATACACCTAATCAACATCAAAGAACCGCTGTCACCTTATGGCACACAATGCAAAGCACACATAGGTAGATGAAACAGTCAATGTAGACATTGTCCAGGACAGGTCACAAATGGTATACAAAGGTTCCTTCATAGACATGTAAGCGCTTTCACCCGTAGGCTCCGTCAGACTTACACATAACATAAAAGCATCCAGGCTTTAAATATCCCCCCTACACTTTCATTGGTCAATTTCTCAGCAAACAATGAACATTTAACCACAGCATATAAAGCACAGACGCAATGTTAACTACACACACGTATATTAACATCTCCAAAGACATCCTATTAACACATGTATTATATGATATTGTACGATGCCTAATACTCATCAATCAAAGATCTAACAATATATATAGAATATATGTATATCATATCAATGTAATACAGTGGTAAACAATTGAAAGAGTGGACTAATGTGTGTTAACTGCATATCTGTACCTAAACTACATTCCTGTTACGGGGGTTAAGCCACCTGCTTCTCAAAAGAGGCTTCATCAGTGTTTCATCAGTCAGCCCTGGTGTGTGGTCAACCCTCCACCTATTAATCCATCTAAATCCACATTCTAAAGCATAGTTGATGAGGTCCCCCCTCTGGTATTATAACCTAGCCTTCGTAAAACACTGAATGTAAATGTATGCCTTGTGATGTGCTCATAGCCAGTGAGGCATCACGCCAATCCTGCTGCCTAGGGCACCACACCAGTAGGGCCACCTGTCTAGTAGGTATGTCATGTAGGTACACCAGGATGGGGGCACCATGTGTTGTGGTGGTGGGCGCCATGGAGCCCTATAGGCTAGGGCAGCGGGCGATCTAAGGCCGCTGCCATAGGAGGGTAATACGGTCTGCAGGTATGTGCAGAAGTGCACATGAAACAGCGGTCCACAAGGATTACCCATAGTGGCGACACCTGCACAGATGGCTATGGCGGGACACACACACGACCATGCATACAGCACAGTTAGACATACACACACCATAAATAGGCAATTATACACAAGGTTTATGGCGTAATGCGTACAGTGTCAGTACAGCAAGGATAGCTGTCTGCCACAATATCCAGCAGATGTCTCTAGGGTGTTCTGGAATACGGACATTGCATGGACAATGAGTGGCTATGCATCGTACCACAGTTCTATGTGTCAGCCGTGCAAATATGCAACACATGGGACAGACAGCTGTCCATGCAAGAGCAGCGCTATGGGCACAACATAGGTATGTAGATATACAATGACAGAGATACAGACGGACACATGTGGCAAGGCCGTGAGTGTAACGTACACAGCACCACCCCACCACACCATAGCAGGGTGCACGTGGAGAACACGCTACGGAGGTCGCCAACCACAGCAGGCACACAGGCAGTCCACAAGCTGCGTCTCACCATCCACAAACACAGGGATGGCGGCAGGATATGGGTGTTCTGCGGAAACTCTAAAGCCATACCCTATGAACCCATGCGGCTGGGAGCATAGACACACACACACACATCTGGCAGGCATGGTGATTGACCACACCCCCACATACCCAACCGCACAACAGTATGACACAGGTATGGAACACGCTACGTGGACCACCGAACACAGCACCGTCAGAGGCACATGTCCAGGTGGGTGACAACATCCGTAAAGGAATAGCCACCGATAGCCAAGGTATGTGTTGCCAAGCGTCTAAAAGCACATTCATCTGCAGAGGCAGCTGGAAACACATACACTCACCTCACACACACACATGGGGAAGGGCCGGGAGTCGAACCTACGCCTACCTACATGAACACACTACAGCATGATGCATTTACAGAACGCGCTACCAAGATTACTGAGCACAGTGCTGTCAGAGGCATACTTCTAGGTGGGTGACATCATCCGTAAGGGAATAGCTGACAATAGCCAAGGTATGTGTTGCGAAGTGTCTAAAAGCATGTTCTTCTGCAGAGGCAGCTGGAAACACACACACACACACCTCACACACACACGGGGAAGGGCCAGGAGTCGAACCTACGCCTACCTACATGAACACACTACAGCATGATGCATTTACAGAATGCGCTACCGAGATTACTGAGCACAGTGCTGTCAGAGGCATACTTCTAGGCGGGTGACATCATCCGTAAGGGAATAGCTGACAATAGCCAAGGTATGTGTTGCGAAGCGTCTAAAAGCATATTCATCTGCAGAGGCAGCTGGAAACACACACACACACACCTCACACACACACGGGGAAGGGCTGGGAGTCGAACCTACGCCTACCTACATGAACTCACTACAGCATGATGCATTTACAGAACACGCTACCGAGATTACTGAGCACAATGCTGTCAGAGGCATACTTCTAGGCGGGTGACATCATCCGTAAGGGAATAGCTGACAATAGCCAAGATATGTGTTGCGAAGCGTCTAAAAGCATGTTCTTCTGCAGAGGCAGCTGGAAACACACACACACACCTCACACACACACGGGGAAGGGCCGGGAGTCGAGCCTACGCCTACCTATATGAACTCACTACAGCATGATGCATTTACAGAATGTGCTACCAAGATTACTGAGCACAGCGCTGTCAGAGGCATACTTCTAGGCGGGTGACGTCTTCCGTAAGGGAATAGCTGACAATAGCCAACGTATGTGTTGCAAAGCATCTAAAAGCATGTCCATCTGCAGAGGCAGCTGGAAACACACACACACACACACACACACACACACACACACACACACACACACACACAGGGAAGGGCCGAGTGAACCTACGCCTACCTACATGAACACACTACAGCATGATGCATTTACAGAACGCTACGAGATTACTGAGCACAGCACTGTCAGGAGGCATACCCCTAGGTGGGTGGTATCATCTGCAGAGGCAAGGCAGCCGATAGGGAATGAAGACAGAGTGCTCAGTCACACAGCATGTTACCATCCCAAGGTGGCTGTACAGTAACACGGTAGTGCTGCAGTCGGGAATACAAACTAACTACGGAGCAGTACATCACGACATGAATACGGGATGCACAACATACAGTATACCCTATGAGAGGGCATCCGGTGTGCAGGATGTAGGCAGCCATTGTGGCATAACAACCACATATGAGTCACCTGGATGGTCACCATGGCTAAGCAGGATGTCATTGGCCATGGCTACATGCCTAGTAGCAGACAGCGGTGCCGACTGTAGTGTGTGCCCCCGAATGGTGTACTGGCCATGCCTCTCACACCTAGCGGTTGCGAAGGGGAGACAGACATGCACACAGGGTATCAACGCAGATGCGCGCGGTGTGCACTGTACTGTGTGTCCATCTACACAGCTGCTTACTGGGCATGCTCAGACACAGAATCTGCACAGTGCAGACATGCATACACATGGGGCGACGGCATGGGAGGCAGAATGTGGACCGTCGTGTGTGTCCACCCACACAACAGCGACCCGGCCATGCCACAGACGTGGCAGTTGCATAGGGGAAACAGGCATGCACACGGGGTATCAATGCAGACGGGCGCAGTGTGCACTGTACTGTGTGTCCATCTACACGGCTGCTTACTGGGCATGCTCAGACACTTAGAATCTGCACAGTGCAGACATGCATACACATGGGGCGATGGCATGGGAGGCAGAATGTGGACCATCGTGTGTGTCCACCCACACAACAGCAACCCGGCCATGCCACAGACGTGGCAGTTGCGAAGGGGAAACAGGCATGCACATGGGGTATCAATGCAGACGCACGCGGTGTGCACTGTACTGTGTGTCCATCTACACGGCTGCTTACTGGGCATGCTCAGACACTTAGAATCTGCACAGTGCAGACATGCATACACATGGGGTGATGGCATGGGAGGCAGAATGTGGACCGTCGTGTATGTCCACCCACACAACAGCAACCCGGCCATGCCACAGACGTGGCAGTTGTGAAGGGGAAACAGGCATGCACACGGGGTATCAATGCAGACGCGCGCGGTGTGCACTGTACTGTGTGTCCATCTACACGGCTGCTTACTGGGCATGCTCAGACACTTAGAATCTGCACAGTGCAGACATGCATACACATGGGGCGATGGCATGGGAGGCAGAATGTGGACCGTCGTGTGTATCCACCCACACAACAGCGACCCGGCCATGCCACAGACGTGGCAGTTGGGTAGGGGAAACAGGCATGCACACGGGTATCAATGCAGATCGGTAGCGGTGTGCACTGTACTGTGTGTCCATCTACACAGCTGCTTACTGGGCATGCTCAGACACTTAGAATCTGCACAGTGCAGACATGCATACACATGGGGTGACGGCATGGGAGGCAGAATGTGGACCGTCGTGTGTGTCCACCCACACAACAGTGACCCGGCCATGCCACAGACGTGGCAGTTGCGTAGGGGAAACAGGCATGCACACGGGTATCAATGCAGACGGGCGGTGTGCACTGTACTTTTGT